>NC_071548.1:1717382-2022711 GCF_026979565.1 Vidua chalybeata
GTGTTCCCAGCCCCTCTCCAGCCTCTGGATGCGCTCGAGCATCTCAACGTCCTTCCCAAGCTGAGGGCCCAGAGCTGGACACGGTTGATTTAGCCACGTGCAAATCCCCTGTGCCGCCCAGGCTGGGGGCACACCGAGCTGCGGTGCGCACAGGGCGCGGCAGCAGCTCACCCCGCGCCGCACAGCATCTCCGATGAGCTGCTGCAAGCAGCCTCTGGAGCTCGTGTTTCCTGCCCTGCAGGGCTGCAGAAGGGCTGGCAGATCGCACCTGCAGCTCCGCTCCTTGCCGAGCCCGAGCCGCGAAGGGCAGCGCTGCCCCCGGGTGCCGCACACGCACCGGACGCGGCTCAGCCCGCACCGCTCCCTGCCCGCCCCTCTGTGCTGGAACACACGAAACCGCTCTCTGTCTCATGGTATTAATAACCCCTTGGATGTCTTTGTTTAAAGTATTCCATTGGGAAGTGCTATTTTAAGGCTCCATTGAGTCAGGCGGAATGTGAAACCTCCTCCTGCCGGCCACTTCACACTTGGTGCTTATCTGCGGGCGCGCTGCTATTTTGTCTAATTCAACGCGGAGATTAGCTCCCCTCGCGACTTCACTTTCACCATTTACATTTGGCGTGCTGGAGCAGCCACAACAGTCTGCAGGAGATCGTGTCCATGTGTTCCCGGGGCGCAGAGCAGTTCTGTGCTGCCCCGGGACACGCCGGGGCTCAGGTCCTGCCAGGTGCTTGTGGCCGGACCCCAGAGCTGGCGAGCCGGGCGTGGAGTTCATGGAGAAAGTTCAGTTTGCTAACAATCCATCAAGCAGCCACGAACGCTGTTTAGCTCTTTAGTTTGAGATTACACTCATCCGACTTCCTGCATATTGAGGAAGTATTTCTGGCTTTTGGAGTGCCTCTCAATTAAACTCTCTCCCCTTTTGGCTGAGTTGCTGGGGGGAGGCCCTGGTGTTCACACTCCTGGACTGGGCAGGATCCAGGGTGCAGCCACCAGCCCAGCACAGCTGGACACTCAGCCTCACCCACACAAAAAGTGGTTTTTTTTTACTTCCTAAACCTCTGCTGTTTTAGTGTGACTGTGGACTGGAGCTCCCTTCAGAAACAGGGAAGGTAGTCCCTTTGGATAATAAAAAATGTAAAAGCCATTGCTGAAAAAGAAATATTTTTATTAAGGCTGCAAGAGAAGCTGAGGGGAAAAAAAAATCTGTCCAAAAATGATCCAGGGTGTGGGTTTTATAGGTTAAACCTTCAGGAGATGAAACAAGGGGAGGAGAGGTGGACTGTCAGAGCAAGTGCTGTTGGAACTGTGAAATTGTTTGCATAATGTGAACAAAAAGAAGAACCTGATGAGAAGGAGGGAAAAAATACAGAAGTGCTGCACAATAAAACTGAGAAATTCATGACTATAGAAATAACACAAATGTTTTAATTCCTTGCTCTGGCTCTGCAGGGAGTGTAGCAATAGTGCAGCATGGCCATGGCCAAAACTAATGAGGACATGGGAAGTTTCAGCACTCATGAACCTTGCAAAGAAGCTTTTTTCTCAGTCCAGTTCTCCAGAGCAGCTTCCTGCCCCCTTTTCCCTCCTCCTGGGATAGAGCTGAGTCAGACACTAGCTCTGGGGAGCTCGTCAAGGCTACATGGGAGCAGGGAGGTTCCTCTTGTTTTCTCTTTGTCTGTCTTTGCCTCGGCCACCTGCCACTCTTGTAGGGGACAATGGAGAGGAATTGTCCCCAGCTCCTACTCCTCCAGTCAGTGCCTGGGACAATCCTTTTTCTCTCCTTGAAATACCAGGCCTGCTGAGGGAACACACTGAGGGAACTGAGTAAATGGTTTCTCCAGTGTTCTTCAGCCCTGGAGAAGATGAGGGAAACTCTGGGGAGATGAAGAACCTCTTTGGAGCAGATTTGACCTGCTCTGGTCCTTGAGATGGTGGGATCTAGGCTTAGTAGGCCCCCAATCCCAAATACTTGAGACCCAGAGAAGAGAGTCCTGAAGAGTCCTGCTGCTGTGGCAGAAGAACCAGAAAAGATGGCAGGGCAGGGGACTGGGCTAACCCAGATGTGCAACACTGGCTCCTTGCTTTCCTTGCTTCATGGTGGTGGCCTCAGGCCACCGACTCCTCACTGTGGCTTCAGCAGGCTGGGACACCATGGCTGGGTGATTCTTTTTTGGATGGGGCCGTGCCAGGCGATTGTTCCACCAGTTCCAGCCCTCCAGAAAGTTTCAGAAAGAGTCATCAGTCCAGGCAAGGCTTTCCTGGACTGCTCTCAAAAACCCTGACACATCTTTTAAGTTACATAAGCTGTATCCATCTGATGGTGGGGTGTTTCCATGATGCTCTCTCTCACAGCAAGTTTGCTTGAAGAGAAGCAGAAAACGTGCTCACGACAAAAATAAGGGCTCCCACCTGCAATCTCTGCCTCCAGGCCTGAGAGCAGCACTTGGAAGACGTCCCTGTCCTTTCTCCAGGGTCCCTCAGGGGTGCTCAGGGGTCGGTCCCCCTGGCAGCAGTGCAGGGATCCTGTGGAGCTGCTCCAGCAGCAGAGCAGTGACCCTGTGGCTGTGCAGAGCAGGGACAGCCTGGCGGGAGCTCCCCCCTGCAGGGAAAACAGCCCTTTTTGGAGAGGAGACACTTGCAGAGCACAGGGCTCAGCACTGTGTGTTACCCCTGGATATCAACAAAACATGGTCCTGCTTTAGCCTTTGCACCCTCGCTTATAAATACCCTGATCTCTGCTTTACCCACAACTCCAAAGAACAAAGTTGATTTATTTTTGTTCTTTCAACTGTGGCTTATAATAAAGTGTGAACCCTGCCCAAAGCTGAGCTCTGTGCTGGGGCTCTGTTGTTATGAGACCAGTGACTCCAAATACAGGGAGATGGGAACACACCAAAGGTGTTGTCGAGGCATTTTTTACATGGAAGGGTCAGCATGGGGTAGGGAACAGCTTTGTTTAAAGACTCTGGGCTCCTTTGGCAGGTGGCTGATTTACAAGTCAGAAACAACAGCATGCCTGTGACACTTTTGAGGACCTTTTTTTTTTTTTTCTTCTAAATAAATTTCAAGTATTTTTCTGTAGAAGCTGGAGCCCTGCTGAGGTGCACTGGCTCAGCCCTGCATTTCTCCCGTTTATGGAACCCCCCACACAGGCAGTAAATGCCTCCACTCACTAGCCCTATATTTCCCTTGCCATCACAGGCTGCTTTGGAGAGGTCCAATCCTTGCTTCTGGCCTGGCAGCCTTTGCTAAGTCACAGGGTTTCACATCCTGCCCCTCAGGCATCACATACTCCCTGCAAACAAGCACTTTCAGCTCTTGCCTGGAAGCTCCTTAACTCTGACTCTGCTGGAAGACTCAGCAAGATGGGGAGGACTGCATTCAAACAAGGTAAAAAACAACCAAATCCTCCTAGGCATGACATGGAAGGAAAATTAATATTTAAAATACATGCATGATGTAATGGGACTTAAAATAGTCTCTATCCTGGAAAAAAGAGATTAACTGCTTAAGGCAAACGAATGAAAAGGTCACTTGGACAATTCTTGCAAAGCACTCCCTGTACTGCATCATGGACTTATCGGTTCCGTTTGACAGGGAGTCACACATGATCCCAAGCACTTATCTCTGTTTTATACTTTATGAAAAATTGATTGACTCCTTTTGCCCAAGAATTTGTGTTAAATAAGAAATAACACATTGTTTATGGGCAACTTTCTCTTCCCATAGTCAGCAGGGGCCAGTTTTATAAGAACAGGACATCAAATCTTAATACTGCAAAGTACCTGCATATTTGACATGGCAAAGTGAACTCTTCTGTTATTATCTCAGCTGGATCAGTTCCTAAAGCTAAACAGAAACAGCAGCGAACATTTTCCATTCTTTCTGCCCTTAACCAGCTTCCCTCACCCTTTGGCACAGACCACATCCTGTCTGGGTAGTGCCAGTCCTCCCAGAATGACACTGAGAGGGGTGGAGGTGTCCATCCCTACTACCCTGGCATGGCACTGGCAGCAGTGTCCATCCCTGTCACCCTGGAATGGTGCTGGCAGCACTGGGATGTCCATCCCTGTCACCCTGGTGTGGCACTGGCAGCACTGGGATGTCCATCCCTGTCACCCTGGCGTGGCACTGGCAGCACTGGGATGTCCATCCCTGTCACCCTGGCATGGTGCTGGCAGCACTGGGATGTCCATCCCTGTCACCCTGGTGTGGCACTGGCAGCACTGGGATGTCCATCCCTGTCACCCTGGCATGGTGCTGGCAGCACTGGGATGTCCATCCCTGTCACCCTGGCATGGTGCTGGCAGCACTGGGATGTCCATCCCTGTCACCCTGGAATGGCACTGGCAGCACTGGGATGTCCATCCCTGTCACCCTGGAATGGCACTGGCAGCACTGGGATGTCCATCCCTGTCACCCTGGCGTGGCACTGGCAGCACTGGGATGTCCATCCCTGTCACCCTGGAATGGCACTGGCAGCACTGGGATGTCCATC
The DNA here is from genome assembly GCF_026979565.1 of Vidua chalybeata. Taxonomy (NCBI): domain Eukaryota; kingdom Metazoa; phylum Chordata; class Aves; order Passeriformes; family Viduidae; genus Vidua; species Vidua chalybeata. The sequence goes on from NC_071548.1 coordinate 1,721,884, forward strand.
CCTGTCACCCTGGCATGGCACTGGCAGCACTGGGATGTCCATCCCTGTCACCCTGGAATGGCACTGGCAGCACTGGGATGTCCATCCCTGTCACCCTGGAATGGCACTGGCAGCACTGGGATGTCCATCCCTGTCACCCTGGCATGGCACTGGCAGCACTGGGATGTCCATCCCTGTCACCCTGGCATGGCACTGGCAGCACTGGGATGTCCATCCCTGTCACCCTGGTGTGGCACTGGCAGCACTGGGATGTCCATCCCTGTCACCCTGGCATGGTGCTGGCAGCACTGGGATGTCCATCCCTGTCACCCTGGTGTGGCACTGGCAGCACTGGGATGTCTATCTCTGTCACCCTGGCATGGCACTGGCAGCACTGGGATGTCCATCCCTGTCACCCTGGCATGGCACTGGCAGCACTGGGATGTCCATCCCTGTCACCCTGGAATGGCACTGGCAGCACTGGGATGTCCATCCCTGTCACCCTGGAATGGCACTGGCAGCACTGGGATGTCCATCCCTGTCACCCTGGCATGGTGCTGGCATGTCTGAGCTCCTGCCTGCCCAGCTGTGGGTGCAGCAGACTGCCCAGGTGTGTTTTGCTGCCCACCTGTTCCTTGTAGCCTCAAATCCTGCGCCCATCTGCTGTCAGGTGTGCTGGTTAAGGAACTGCAGCGATGCAGTGATAAGAGAACACCGTGGTGGATGTGCAGCATTGCCACTGAATTTGGGAGCTGGGAAGGGATCATAGATGTGGGCCCAAGGTGTGTCTGTTCATCTGGCTAAAATTTCAAGTACCATGGCCTGGTACCTCAGACACAACTATCGTTTAATGTTGCCAGAGCAGAGGATGGTCCTCTGTGCAGCTGTGCAGCCTGAACAGGGCAGGACTCTGTCAGAAATGGTCTCTTGGACTGAAAACACCCTCCAGCTCTGCTGAATTCACTCTCTGTTTGCTGGACTGCCCCAGGCTCTGCTGGATGAGAACAGCTCTGGAGCAGGAAAAGTTGCTGTGGCTGCCTCTGCTGCTGCTTCCCGTGACCTGGGACAGCCCAACTGGGCTTGGGTGGCTCCTCTGCCCATGGCTAAGGCCACCTGCTCCGAGCTGCTCCTTCCTGCAACTGCCTCATGACTTCCTGGGGGATTTCATGCTGTGATGTCACTTCTGCAGCACCTTTCACCAATGATAAATTCCTCCAGAAACGGAGAGAAAATGACCCAGAAACATCGCTACACATAAACCCCTCAATTATACAAAGTCCTGCAAACATCAGATAAGACCATAACAGAGAAAAGGTCACAGCAACACCAGCTATGTCGTGAATAGCAGCAACAAGTAGCAGCCAGTGCCTGATTCAGTCTAAGGCTAGAAAGATGAAAAGATAGAAATGTTGTTGGCTTTAATTCTTTTGTAGTGCGTTCCAGGCAGCTGTCAACTGCTGAACATTTGAACAACCAGGGCCTCCCAAAGGGAAATAACATCTTCGGAATGGCCAGGCTCAAGAAAACACCACATCTTAGATGATGTATTGATGGGGGAAAATAAATTCAGAAGAGAATTTGGTGCTTTGCCGAGCAATGTCCTGAAGATAAGCTTGTACCAGTTCTTCAGTCACGCACTAATGATCTTCAGTTCATTATATGTTATAAATCACTCTGATGGATACAGAAAAGGGTAATAAATGAATAAATAAATAGCAAACACTCTGTGGATAGTGCTGATCATAGAAAGATGAATTAATCATAAACACTGCTTCCAAAGGCTGTGACACGAATGAGCATTCCTTTGATATCAGCCGTGCTCTTCTTCCCACCAACTTGTTCTCAAATAAACATCCCAGTAAATATTTGTCTCCTCGCTCCAGCATTGCAAATAAAATGAGAAAGGCCCTCCTGGCCCATGGATAGCGATTCCCTTAGGGTGATGCTGGATTTCAGGATGGGATTCACCTCAGCTTGCTTCAGTCAGCTTCTAGCTTGTCATCTCAGTCTACAGTGGGATCTCTGGGCTCCCTTCAGAGCTGCCTTTCCAATTTGCCACCCTCCAGTACCTGCAATCTCTTTTAATCTCTTTCCTGGCTTCACTGATGTCTGATGTCCCACGCTGATGGTCTCATCCCTAGAAAGTGCCCCAGGAATTTTGATGCCTCACTGCAGCACAACCTGCCCCGGGGGCCTTTCAGGTGAAGTGATTTCCACCGCTCTGGTGGCACCACAGTCCCCTGCAGCCTGAGTGTCCTGCTGCACTGCTGTGCCACCGCAGCCCAGCAGAACCAGAGCCCTGCGGTGGCAGCACAGAGCCCCAGCTCCTCTGGAGCTCCTCCAAGGCTCTCCTGGAGCATTGGCAGGGGAGAGGGGCTGCTTTGCTGGACTGTGCCCTGCCCTGCACCAGTGAGTCACACAGGACTGGGAGAGGAGGGATGAGCCCTCTGGGATGCTGGGATGGCTCTTTTGGACTCAGGACAAGCCTTCCTAACAGCCTCAGGGCTCACTTATTTAACTGCTGTCATATGATTGCAAACCCTAATTTCACTCTCTGCCCGCTTTCCTTCCTAGGTGAAATCCATTCATTATTTTTAACTGTATCCATAACTCCTCCTTATCTCTAAGCCCTGCTGTTCCTCCTGCACAGACTGATGACATGACTGCATGTGCTCTGCTCTCCTGGCAGCTTGTCTGAGCACAAACCCTCTTGCTGCTCCCTTTCCCTGTTTCCATCTGCAGCAGCCAGGTGCCTCTGAGGAGGCATTTCTGCCCTGCTATTTTGTTCCTCAAGCTGCAGAGGAGTCAGCAGCCATACCAAAACATCCTGCTTCCTGCAGCAACGTGCGAGACTTGGCCAGCTCTCACCTGAATTTCTCCTGCTCAACCTTGGGAATCCCTTGGCAACTCCAGCCCACAAGCAGTGCACACCACACCCCAGCCTCCTCTTCAAGCTGCTGCTCCCAGAATCAGCTTCATCTTGACTGAATTTGAAGCCCAGATTCTCATGTGTCAAAGCCAAATTCTGTCTCAAGTTGCCCAAGCTCCTTGTCAGCTATTTTCTTGAAGGCAGTAGGGTTCAGGCAATGGGAGTGCTGTGGCAGATAAATCATGGTCAAAGGGTTTGGAATGCTCTGCTTGACCCAGAGTGTAAAATCCTGCATGAGCAATGCCTCTAGGCAGAAAACTTGTCAGAAAAATCGATCTGGTTGCCTCCCTGTGTGCAGAATTCCCTCTTCTTATGCTCCACATCAGCACTGCCTTGGGATGGCAGGGATGGAGGGTGGATAATGGGAGACTTCAGTGAGCAGTCTGAGGCAATCAGCAAGTTCTCAGCTTTCCCTGCTGCTCAATTTTCCTAGATTGGAAATGAAGCACGGGTGGCAAAAGAACTGGAAGATGCTTTTAAGTGTGGCTCTGGCCTGCACAAAAGGCTCCATAATGTGGATGTTGCCGTGTATTGTTTCCTAATAGGCCCCTCAGTCAGTCCTGCTCAGCACAGCACAGTGGGAGAACTGGTTTTATCTCCCCACCTCCAGCCTTGTTTTTAGCTCAGCCAAAGAGGGCTGTCCACTGCTGTTCCAGCACAGGGCTTGAGGAAACACTGCTCCAGAGAGAGCTCCAGGATGAGCACGGCTGCAGGAGGAGAGGATGGAGGAGCAGATGAGAATGGTCTCAGCTGACAAACACAGCCCCGTCTCCTCCCGCTGGCACCGCAGCTCGCCAGGCTGTGAGAAGCATGCTGGGCTCCTTCCAGATGAGATGCCACCACCAGGATCAACAGACTTTGTGCAGGGCTTTGTGATGCTTGGGCTAAATCCCAGCCTCGGAGACGCCAGCACAATCCCTTTGCTGTGGCTGTGGCTCAGGAGATGCCAGGGCAGGAGCTTGGGGTGTCACAGGGCAGCCCGGCCCGGGGCAGCTGCTGGAAGGTGTTGAGGTTCAGTTTGGTGAGTGCAGAAAATGCAGAAAACCCTCTGCAGGCTGGGCTCTGACAGCTGCACACTGAGGTCTGGAGCACACCTGGGTGCTGTCAGGCACTCTTTTGTGAGGAGGACAAAAGTGTGCTCTGAGGAACAGCTGGGATTGTCCTTGTCTGCCCTCCCAGCATCAGTGCCCTCCAGAACATGCTTCCCCCTGCCCATCCAGAATAGTGTTTCTACAAACATCTGTTTTATGGTCTGGACTCCAGGCTGGACTTGCATTTGCAGGTTATGGAGGCCTGATTGTCTTTTTCAGACCATCTCACCAACCCTCAGTGGTTTTGGAGAGCAAGCACCCTGTTCATGCATTTTAGCATGCGCCTCTTTGCTTTGTTGCTCTTTGAATTACACACACAGACTAATAATAAAGCCATCTCTTCATCCACTATTGTCTTTCTTTATGAAATAAAAAGACAAAGTCAGAGAATAAATGGACATAAATGAGAGAGAAACAACTTTAATGAGATTAATATAATACACTAATGGCTTCACACTGAGAAGTAGAAAGAATTGTAGGTGTTGGAAAATTATATTACATCAGTCAAGAATGGAAGGAACCCAGCTAAACCTAGATCTGTCTGACAAGTGAATTTTTGAGCTGGTTTTGGCTAAGTTTTGCAATCGAGGAATTATATTTGCTGATCCCAATGGGAGATCCATGCAAAAGTGAAGTAAAAAGCAGCCAAAAAAGTGCAACCGAGGGTAGATTTTTACCCCTGCTGGGGCAGACTTGGATAAAAGGCTGATGTGCACCTGGTGTCCATCACCCAGCTGGCCTCAGAGGAGGAGTGCATGGTGGGCAGGCCCTGGCACAGGGTGCCCAGAGCAGCTGTGGCTGCCCCATTCCTGGGATTGCCCAAGGCCAGCTTGGAGAGGGCTTGGAGCAGCCTGGGACAGTGGAAGGTGTCCCCTCAAGGCAGGAGGGGAACTGCGTGGTCTTTAAGGTCCCTTCCAAACCATTCAGTGATTCCATGAAGACAAAACAGGGGGAACCAAGAGCAGATAAGATGGAGAGACAGAGAGCGTCTGATCTGAGGCAAGGTACGAAGTTGCCATGGCATAATGCAGAGACACAAACCCTGAGGGACAGCAAAGAAACATCAGAACGTGCTGAGGCTCCCTCTTCACTCCTTGTTGTCATCATTCAAGTGCTAGGACACGTTCAGTGGGTTAGACCCTGAAAAAGTGGAGGAGAACCTGGGTGCTGTAAATGCAGAAGTCCCATGGATTCTGAGCATGCTGTGCATTCATATGCATAAGGAATCTCCAGCAACAAAGCTTCAGAGGATCAATTTAAGACTTGGGGGCATTACCCAACACTCATTTTCAAGTGCAAAGCAGGCACTTGGGGAATTTGTTTGATTTTCCCCTGGAAGCTTTCTATCATGTGCAAAGCAACCAGTACAGCGCTGTCTGCTGTGGGCAGGGTCCAGAGCTGAGCCCCCAAGGAGCCCTCAGTAGATCATAAAGCTGAGAAGCACTTGGAAAAGCTGATGTAGCAATATGTCTGTAATTTAAGGGTGAGAGACTGTGAAATTGGGAGATTTGGGATACAGCTTAAACTCAGAGGAGCACGGGGCGTGTGGCTGGGCACAAGGCCACGCTGGGTGGAATTTGTTTGCCATTACTGGTGGCACTCAGTGGCTTTGTCACCCATCCCCTGGAGAGGCAGGACACCCATCTTCTGGTCCTGTTGCTGGAAGCTGGATTATCCTTGGAATATTTTGCAGCTGTGGCTGTTTTCATGGTTTGGCAGGTCAGGAAGAACATCTCTTGACAACTCTGACTTTCTCCTTTATTAGTTCTATCTTCTGCTAAGTTTTGCTTAGGAAACTTACACTTGCAAAGAGCCCTGGGATCCCTGATTAAGCCCAGAATGCCAGTGTTGGAGCCCACAATTCAGATTAGCCAGAGTCAAGAGTGGGTTTCTGAGTTCCTTCACCAGAACCAGGATGTGGGGTGTGTTTGCTCTGCTGGCATTGCACTCTCCTCAGGGGATGCCTTGTCCAGTCTCCATTGCCCAACCCAGTATTGTAAATGCAGGTGAACCCAGTGGGAAGGAATGCTGATGTCTGACTCCAGTTCAGAAGGCTGAATGATTTTTTTATTTTAACCATGCTATAATACATTAATATACTATATAAAGGAAATACTAAAACTACAAACCTACTTTTTCTAACTACCATATCTAACTCGCTTACAACTCGTGAACCTCTCTTTAGAGTCTAGGCATAGGTAGATTAGAATGGCCATCAAGCTCAAACAATCTTCACCAGAATCTAATTAAGCAATTACTCTAGGTAAACAATTTTCTAAACACATTCTACATGGGAAAAACAAAGAACAAAAATAAAAATTGTTTCCCCTTTTTTTCCTCTGTGTTCCTCTATGAAAAATCCTGAGAGAGAGAAGAATGTGCCTGCCACAAGCCCGATGCCCTTAGGTTTGTTCTCCCAGGAAGATGTGGAACCCCTGGCCCTGGGCTCTGAGGTGTTGGAGCCTGACCAAAGGCCAGGAGAATGTCTGTGCTGGGTACAGCTCCAGCCCTGTCTCTTCAGGGGACTCTTGACAGTTTCAGTCCAGGCCAGAGCAGAGCATGAAAGTAAACACAATATCCTAGCAGTAAGTGAGAATCCAATTCCAAATCAGCAGTGAAGGAGGGCATCCATCCTGCCACACGAGAGGTGGCTCCTCAGCGTACAGGAGGTCCTGCCAAGAGCTTTTTTTGGCTCTTTAGTCAAAACTTCCCTTTGCCTAAATTTCCATTGCTCCTGGGCACAGTATGTGCCTTCTTGGAGCACCCCAAATAACCCTCGCTCGCTACCATCAAGTTATTGTTTCATTTAAATGATATTGGAAGCTTCTCCAGCCCCAGCCAGGGAGAAAGGCTTTCCCTCCTTGCCAGGGGACTATGTAATCTGACAGTTTTGTGCCAGAACTGCTCCATGGGGGCCAGGAGAGAAGCAGGAGGGACATAATGTGCTTTCCATGAGGGAAGCCCATTCTACCAAGGTCTGCTGGGGCTTGTTCTGCTGCTGGCATGGTTGCCTCTCACAACTCGTACAGGACTTGATAAAGTCGGACAGCTGGATGAAAGAGCATAAATACCCTAAACTTAAACATGCTATTGAGGAGCTGAAGGCAGGACATAAATAACTGCACTCTCGCTTTCATGTTTATCATACAATTGCAACAGGACCATATTTGGAATAAGTATCCCAATATTTGAATGCAACATGTGATTGGAGTTTATCTGTTGTCATGTTTTGAATAAATATTCAGAAAACTCATTATTTCGGATATCCCCCTCTTCTCACTTTTTCCCAAACGAGGTGGAGCTAGGCAGTTTGGACACTGCTCAAGCTGTCTTTCATGTTTTCAAAAGCCCTAAGCCCTGGAACTGAGCACAGCCTGCTCCTGAGCCATCCAGGAGTCTGGATCTGTGCAGGGCGAGCCCTGGCCAGCAGCCAGCCCAGCTCCACACACCAGCCCGGGGTGTCCCCGTCCCTCAGGTGTGGTCACTCTGCCAGCTCCTCCTCTCTGGAGGCCCTCCCTAGGTGGTGACAACACCGAGGCTTTCCTGTGACAATGACAAGGGACCATGAGGGCTGCTGCATCCCAAAGGAGAAGGAGGCAGAGCATCCTGCCTCTGCCTGCCTGTGCCTCACAGCCAGCCTTCCTCTGCACAGGGACAACGCCAGTCCTGAGAGCTCTCAGGGACAAGGGGAAACCCTGGCATCATTTTACCCTTTGAGTTTTAATAATGTCAAATGCAAGAGGCCCCCAGCACCACCAGCCATGATCAGGTGAAGCATAAAAAATTGTCATAAAACCTTTGAGAAGGACGTAACAAAACCAGAGGATCAAGAGAACTACAAAGATCTCTTTACACCCAAACCAGTGCTGTTAACTGATTATATTCATTTGTAAGAAACTCGATCCTGTTACTGTGTGGAGGATGCACAGGCTGGTCTGCACCAGCACTGTGGATGATGTTATCATGGCAAAAAGCTGCTTAAAGACAGTCTCTGGGTAACAGAGCTTGCACACCCTGTGGTGAGCATCCCCAAGAGCCAGGTAATGTGTTAAATGCAAATCTTTACTGGTGCTGCAGCCTGTGAAGTGGTCCAGGGCTCTGCAGAGCACGTGAGTCAGTGACAAGGTCCTGAGTGACAGTGCTGCTCCAGGGGTGCTTTACCCAGGCCTGCTGCTGAGGATTGCTCCAGCCCTTACAAACAGCTGATTAGTGCAGTGGTACCTCGTTAGGACAATGTGGATTTGATCAGAGCTTGTACCCAAGGTTATCTTTGCTGGGAAATGCAGTGTTGCAAAGTAGCGTTTCCAGTAACATTCCCTTTATTTTCCCTTTCACTCTCGCTCTTACTAGATCAGATTTTGGCAGAGAACATTTTGCTTAATTCCCTTTCCTTCTAGAAACATGAGTTCTGCAATTAATTTCATCTTTCTATTGTCTCAGAAATGTTGGTCAACGGGGAGAATAATTCCGGGCTGGATTTCTGATGTGCATCGGGGTAGGCACCAACCCGTGCTGCCAGCTGAGTGGCAGGCATGGGATGCATTAGGGAGGGAATGAAATCTAAGGGCACGGCATGTGGAAACGCAGCAAGTCTGCCTCAATACTGTGTCTATTCAAGCCAGGTCTTATAAGCTCTCAGAGACAAGTATTACACCCTTGATAGCTCAGCTACTTCAGGTGGCATAAAAGTAGCAGGATGGCTCCTGTGACAGTGTTGGAAACAAAAAAAGGTTTAATAAAAGGCAAAATAAAAAAGCTCTTTACTGAGAAAAACCGAGCCAGGGCAAGAGGTTCTTGCCCTGTGAAGTTCTCACTTCACAAAAGCGATTTACTTCTTTTGTTCTCATCTTTTCTAGTGAGTTGCTCAGGTGGGACTTCTTGGCTTTTGTGCCATTGGCTATCCCTAGGTTTGAGGTGAAGTCTCCAAGGTCCTATGAGGTGTCTTTTAACCAAATTGAGGAGAGAAACTTCTGGGCTTTTGTCCTTTTTAAGGAGACAAAGGGTAACTTGGTCACTCCGACAACAGGGGCCACATTCCTACACTGCCTCGCGGGTTTGCACAACCAGCAGCACACACGTGCAGCGCTCAGCGCCAAGGCTCTCACACCAACATTCACAGCCTTCCACCATTCCACCCTTCCACGGGGTGTGCCCAGGGAGCCCTGGGGCTGCCCACACCACGAGCCCCTGGCTCGGACCAGCCCGGCCCCGCTGTCACGTGCCGCTGCCGAGTTTCTTCCTTCGTGTTTTGGGCTTCACAGGGTGCTCTGAGCTCCTGGGGATGATGGCAGTGCCGTGTCTCCATCCAGAGCTTGAGCTGTAAATCTTCATGGACCCCGCTGCGTGCTGAGCTGTAGGAAGCACAAGCTATGGATGAACAAACAGTTCACAACCTCCTGTCATACATGGAGGGTGGAGGGGCACAGGACAAGGGGAATGGCTTCACACTGTCTGAAAGTAGATTTAGACTAGGTATTAGAGAGAAAGCTCTGACTGTGAGGCTGGTGCAGCCCTGGCACAGGTTGCCCAGAGGAGCTGTGGCTGCCCTATCCCTGGAAGTGTCCAAGGCCAGGTTGGACAGGCTTGGAACAACCTTGTCTAGAGGGAGATGGAAGTGGGTGATCTTTAAAGTCCCTTTCAAACCAGGCCTTTCTGTGATGCTGTGAGTCCATGGTTTGCCATGCTCCTTTCCACTGGCTGCATGGCTACACCTCCATTTGTTTTGTGATTGGGCTGCAGAAATCTGCCACTCCCTTCTCCCAGGTGCCACTGTCCTTTTGCCAGATTCCCTCTTCCTCGCATGCAGAGGACACAGCAGACAGGACACAGGCCCCCACTTGCCAGGGACACTCAGGCCTGGGCACAGGCTGTGCTTGGTCTCTTGGTGTGCAGGTTGGGGGACACTGGGGCATTCATTCTCCATGGGTTATAGACCCATTCAAATGGTCCATTTGCACAAATTCCTAATATTTAGCTGCCCTTTTCCGAAACTCCACATCTCAGAAGGAGCACTATGAAGAGGGGCGCAGCCAGGGCAGACAGAAAGGATTGTGTCCCTGGTCTGTTTCTTTGCAATCTCCACTGGAAAGGTGCTCTGGTACATCTCCTTCATTTGTGAGGTCCTGCACGGCGACTCAGCCCCTGCAGGTTCAGGCTGCTCCTAAACACGGTGCTCATTTACTCGGAGCAGCTAACGCAGAACAGCGGGCTGAATTTGTTGACACATCTCAGAGAGATCTCACTGATTAATGTGCTGAATCTCAAACACAGGCTAAGACCATGAAATCCCTAACAGGGGTTTAGATCAGAGATAGCATAATAATACACAGAACTCTTGGAAACATTTTCAAACCATGTAATGTCTATATTCTTAGTGTTCCTGACAGTGCTAATGGAACCAGAAAGTTGACAAGATCTCCTCTGTATTCAATTCCCTGATTGCTTTTAAACCCCTTTTTGTGTAGACGTGGTTCTTCCAGCATCACCTAAATCTTTCAGACCTATGGGATCTGGGATCTCAAGCTTGGCAAGCCAGGATCACTTCTCCACTCTCTGTGACCAGGGATGAGAGGCTGCAAAGGCTGCCCAGAAGGAGATGCCCTTGCAGAGGGCAGGGAGGGATCAGCTTTACTGGTGGAAAGGCAGATGAAACAGGCCAAGTGGAGGATGTGAGCTTCATTTCTCATCTTTTGTGTCTCCATCCTGCTTGTCTGCAGCGTGGGGAGGGGAATGATGGAACGCTGTTGGAGTGCTCAAGGCAGGTCAGGGAATGCTTATCACTGTGCCTCATCCCACAGGGAAAGGCATATGAGAGCAGAACATGCAGTGATTCATTAAAAAGCTCTGCTTCCCCCTGTCAGAGCCTTACATGGTGTATGGCTTACTCCTGCTGCCTTAATCCTTTGAAGATGCTGGGTCAGTTTTTCCTGTTCATCTGGCTTTAGCTGCACGTGCTCTCTGCACACGGAGACGCCAAATTTTCCTGGGCTTTCCAAAGGGGCAAAAGCAAGGCTTTCATTTATCCGACCTCTGTTTCATTATTTATTTGTAAAGGGAGCAACAGAAGTGGAAAAGGAGTCCCTGCCTTTTCCCATCAAGCCCCACACGTGCCCATGCACTCGCGTTTGCTCTCTTGGGGATTCACGGCAGGCAGCTCTGGGATTTCGTGCTGCAACAGTCAGGAATATTTTCTCTGGGTTTTGAGGCAGTGAGGGGGAAGGTTCCCGAACCCCCCTCCGAGTTCTGGCACTGGTGCAATTGAATGAGCTGAACAAGGGCCCTTCCCAGCAAGGGCTGTGTGTGTGCTCACAATGGCATGTGTGTCGCCGTAGAGTAAGAAATGGCACAGATTCACTGGAAGGTTGGTTTGCACAACAGCAGTTTTCGTATGAAAAACTCTCTTCTTTTATAGACAGTTTCGACACATTCTCCTTGATTGGTTAACTAACAAAAATATCTTTCTCACAAACAGTCTTTGAGAAGAACAGAAAAACAGAGTAGGAAAACACCACCTGCAGGTTTTTTATACTAACAAGTTATCATCGTTTCTCTACAACTCCCTGAAAAGCCTCCTGTGAGAAAACGAATCTGGTTTTCTCACTCTCTGAGCAGGCTGTCACATCCACAGCACGTGCTCTCAGGAAGGGAGCACTCCCTCTGCAAACCGCACACGCAGCTGGCTCCAGACCGTGCTTCACCCCACCTGAATCATTGTTAGGTCTCCGCTCTCACTGATTTTATCTGCTCTACTCCGCTCGCTTCCTGCCCTCCCCTTTGCTGACGGGGACCTGCCGGCAGCGGAGCGCAGGGAAGCGGAGCGGGATGGCTCCGGGAGCGCAGACAGCCTCCAGAGGGAGATGCCAGCCTGGCTGTGGCAGGAGCAGCCTCCCCGAGCGGAGCTCTGCTCCCCAGCTGTGCTCTGGCATCACGGAGCTCAGCGAAGGCATCCGCCAGCCCCGCATGCAGGCACGGAGCCGGCGGCAGCTGCCCAGCACCGAGGGGTGCCAGGAGTGGTGCCAGCTGCTCCCCGGCCAGCCCAGCAGCTCCGCGGGGCACCCAGCAGCAGGGACAGCCAGCAGCTCCCCGCTCGGCCCCGTGGCACTGCCGGGAGGTCACTTAGACAAGCCCAAGCCGCTGAAGTCACAGTGAAAGGGACAAGTGCAGTGCCAGGATGTCCCAGGATGGCTCCTGCGTGAATGGCAGGGAGAAAGTGATGGCAGGAGAGACCACGCCTGGAAAAGTGCATGCAGATCTGGTTGCCTGCACCAGGAGAGGCACGTTCATTGCTCTCTGGACATAAGTCTGGGGAAAATTCCAGGGATTAAGAAGATCTGCTCTTGACTCTTTAAGTTCAAGATCTTTGCTGGCAGAAGAACTAATGGGTATAAACTGGTTGTTATGAATTCAATCTGAAAATGAGGAAATGTGGTCTCAAGGTCAGGAGTGAGATACAGGAACAGCCTTCCTGACAAACTGCCCCATCCCGGCCTGCACCGGCGCACACTGCACCTGCCAGAGCCTGCAGGGTCCTTGCAGCTCGCTGCAAACCGAGGCTGAGCTCTCGGTGCTGCTGGGTCAGGGGGGCTCTGACCCTTGCTCACCTTCCCAGCCTCCCTCCAGCCCCACAGGCTGTCGGGGAGGAGGTTGGGAACCTGCCCCATTATGTGTCCAGCCCCAGGACAAGCTCAGCCCCAGCCCCCCGAGAGCCTCAGGGCCTCATCTCCACCCCAGGAGCACTCAGGGGAAAGAGGAACAACAAAATAGAGCAGGAGGTGTGTTCAGGATTCTCAGGGATACCTTAGAAGCAGTTTGCATCTACCTGAAGCAGATAAATAACAGAGTTCTTCTGGGGCCAAAGGAGGAAAACCAGTTCACAAGCTCTGAGGTTGCACGACCCTCCACGAGCAGCAATTGGCCTTTTCTGGCTCCCTTTCCCTGCCTGGTTTTCCCACAAGTTCTCTGCCACTTTCTGTGCTGAAGCCTCTGGTTTATGCCAAACCTCACGTCTGCTGCAGTGTGTTTAACAGCCAGTGATTGGGGGTTTGACTCCTCAGGTGGTGAGTTCTCTGCATTATTGTCAGAGAACATTGTGGTTTCAATTTTTTTCCAGCCTTAGGAAATTTTGGGGCCTGCAGAGAATGGAAACTAAATTTGCTCGACCAAAAAATTCTGGTTTTTTTTTCCTAGTAGAATAAGCACCATATAAAATACAGCAGCGACGGTCTCCCAGCTATGCACTGCATGGCTTCAGCAGCACATCACATTGGGGAACAGCCTTAGAGCAGGATTTGGTCCTCAGCTTCTCCCTGGAGCTCTGAATGCCCTGTAAGACATTGCCCCATGCAGCCAACACAGCAATAATTCATCCAATTTACAAAACATTGGGTCCTGGGAGCACTACTGGTGCTGCTGTTTTGATGGTGTCGGCCACGGCAGGAGGGACCTTGGCAGAGATAACATTTCTGATTAGATTAATGGGGTTGCATCTTAGTTTTAGCTGATTTTGGAGTGCTGGGAATTGGCTGTGACACCCCAGCAGGAACCTCGGGAAGTGGGCTTCTGCCCCAGACTGGGAGTTCAGCAGCTGGAAACCACGGGCATGACTGGAGAGCATGAGTTTATCATAAGACAAGCCCAAGCCACTGAAGTCACAGTGAAAGGGACAAGTGCAGTGCCAGGATGTCCCAGGATGGCTCCTGCATGAATGGCAGGGAGAAAGTGATGGCAGGAGAGACCACGCCTGGAAAAGTGCATGCAGATCTGGTTGCCTGCACCAGGAGAGGCACGTTCATTGCTCTCTGGACATAAGTCTGGGGAAAATTCCAGGGATTAAGAAGATCTGCTCTTGACTCTTTAAGTTCAAGATCTTTGCTGGCAGAAGAACTAATGGGTATAAACTGGTTGTTATGAATTCAATCTGAAAATGAGGAAATATGGTCTCAAGGTCAGGAGTGAGATACAGGAACAGCCTTCCCTACAAAAGTGGAGGCTGACCCAATCCCCTCTCAATGGAGACCATTGCCTGGAGAATAAGAGCACAGTGCTGTGTGTAGGGGCAGCTCCAGCTCGGTGATCCCTTATTTGCAGAAGCAGCCCCGTGTCCGGCCCATCTGGGCACAGGGGATTACCAGGAGCTGAGGACAGCTGAAGCAAAGGCTCTGGTTATCAGCCCTTCCTCTGAAATGGTGTGTTTGTTTTGCTCAGTCTTTTGTCTCCCAGCACACACTGAAGTCCCATTTTTTCCAGACCAGGAGTTGCTGGGTGCTGAGAAGAGGCAGTGTGCAGCCAGCGGGACAGACTTTGCTCAGTACTGACATTCTACCTCTCCCTGCCTCAAAAGCAGCAAGTGGTCTCTCAGAGGTCAATTTCTGTACCACACAGCCACACAATGGTCCTTCTCAGGGCACACAGTGTGTGTGTGTGTGTGCCACATGCAGCTCCTGCAGCTGGGCATCCCCTGGGCATCCCCTGGGCAGCCCAGCTAGGCACAGCCCAGGGAATCTGAGCTTCACTTCCAGCTGAGGAGAAGAGGGGGTGCAGAGGGCTCAGCCAGTAATGGCTAGAGGGAGAGACAAGCACAAGCCACATGGGAGCTCAGCAAATCCTCCTTATCACACATCTGGAGCAGAGAGGAGGCAGGAGCCTGCCGAGATGCGAGCGGAGGGAAAGAAGGATGTGCTTGTGACACATCAGTGCGGGGTAGTGACAGCTTCTCTCACGCTGAGGAGCTTTTAACCCCCCTCTCCTGGTGGGACCCAGCAAGTCTCCTCACACAAGCACTTGGCAAGGGGGAGCTCAGGGACCCCACAGCCAGGAATCAAGCTGCTCCCCCAGAGCTCTGCCAAAGTGCCCTTATTCACGAGCAGAGAGCTGAAACCGCTATCCCTGCACTTGGCTGTCTGCTCGTGCTCACATCGTGTGACTGACAGCTTAAATCATCTGCCATTGTTTCTGCTCCCTGGCTGGATGGCTTTTAAACAGGACACCCAAAAATACACTCTGGTTAGGCTCTTCAGATGAATATTCACTGGGGGTTGAGTTTGCATGTTTCTGCCTTGCAAACACTTGTCCCAGCGAGGAGCAGCCGTGCACGTGCTCACCAGGAAGCCCAGCACTCCCAGAAATCCCAGCTAGCTGGACACCAAGCCATGCTGAGCACACATCTTGGCAAAGCTCCTCTCTTTGCTGTGTGACTGGCTCCGGGGGGTGCTGAGCAACTGCTCTGAGCACCAGGGGGTGAAGCACTCTCCAAAATCTGACCTGGTTTATTTCTGAGCTTTGTGATCTCCTCTGCGCATCTCCCCACGGGTGAAGTGTTGCTGTGAGCTTTGTGCTGGAGCTGCTGCCATGACAACTCGTGGCACTGTACTGTCACACTGCCCAGGTCCCCTGACACTGCCTCTACACCTCTTCCCTCTGGGCTGCCAAGCAGAGGTGGAAATCATGGATTTAGTAAAGCGTTCACAGTCGTCACTGTCAGATTTCTGCATGACCAGCCCTTGGCTGGGCCCAGGGTGCACAGCACACAGGAGGAATGCAACACACTGGCTGCTCCAGCACCTGCAGAGAGCAGAGTGCCCCACCTCATCCCACTCACCGGCTGGGAGAGCAAAAATGGCATGGTTGGAAGGTGAAGTCATGGGGCAGTGACATAGCAAAGTGAGTGCCTGGAGCCCTGCTCGTCTCACCACCCATCATCTTCATTTGGAATCGCTCCAGACTGTCTCTCCCGAGGCCTTCAGGGAGCAGGAGCTGGTCCCTGCTGCAGCCTCTGGGTCCTGGCAGGGAGAACAGGGAGCCAGACACCTTTGCACAAGCTCAAACCGGTGATAAGTCCTGCTTGCCTGGCAGGTGGTCAGTGGTGTGCTGGTGGACCAGGTGTGGCACAGAGCTCCTCTCCAGGCATGCCAAGGAAGCAGAGCAGTGCTGACTTTCCAAGGAAGTGCTGTGTGAGTTCCTGGGAATTGCTGTGGAACATCCTCGGGACAGGCTCTGCTCAGAGGGTGGCGTGGCTGCCAGGGAGTGCGGAGACAGGACAGACACAGGCTGGCAAGGGAACCACAAGCACCTCCAACACTGTACCTAGGGACAAGAAACCCATCTCAGCATCTTCCTAGAGCAGGGTGGAGGGCCTGGCCAGCAGTTTTCACTGGTGGATGTCTCCTAATTCAGAATTTGACCTTGAGATGGGTTTGAGCCAGCAAGGCTTTGGGTGAGAAGTGGCGAGTGAGGAGGGCAGGTAAGCACAGAGCCCTCAGCTGCCTGGGCACCACCGTGGGTGCAGCTGTGTGAGGGTCACTGCACCTGACAGCTGCTTGTCCATCCACTCCTGATGGCCTGGCAGCAGCAGGCACTCACACCTGGGGATCAGCACTGTGGGCTGAGTCAGCTGCTGTGGCTCATCCCTGCCCACCCTGCTGCGTGTCCGTGAAGCTGCCTGCACTCAGGGACAGTATGTGCAAACCAGGGCCAGCTGAACCTCCCAGGGCTGGAGGGAGAGGGGAAAGCTGCCCTTTAGCAGGAGCTACAGGAGCAGGTGGGGCTGGGCTGCCTCTGCCAGCGTGGGATGTCCCAGGCAGCTGCTGCACAGAGAGGCTGAAAGAGGGGCTGTGACTCCCCACTTGAGTCACTGTGTCATTTCCCCTGGCACCCTGGGCTGCCAGGGCTCCCACTGCCCATTCCCAGAGCCCAAACGCTGCTCAGGGGACCAGCACCTTGCAAACCCTGCCTGTGCTTGACACCTGCTGAGGCAGGCTTCGCTTGCCACAAGATTCAGGGCAGACTTTGTATCCTGGGTAATGTTGTGGGGATTTCAGGCAGGTGATTCTGTTCCCCTGACACATCCGCCCTGACGAGGTGGATGAGCATCAGATCTTGGAAATGCGAGGGCAGAGTTTGGAGCAGAGCAGTGCCAGGTGCTTGGGTTTTTACTGGAGACAGAGGAGAGATCCAGTTCTGGTGTCAAATCCACTCTGAAGGGAATTCAGTCATCTCTTTCCTGAAAGTGTCTCGCTCCCCCTGGTGAGAGGGAAGGTCCTGAGGACTTTTGATTCTCCACAAGAGGGGCTGACCCATCTCAGAGCAGGAGAGGGCTCACAGCCAAGAGCCTGGAGCAGGGCTAACTTTGAGGGACGGGGTCAAGGCCCCATCCCATGGCACAGCCTTTCCTGTCGCTGATGTGTGTCAGTGAGGAGGATGAGATCCAGGTGGATGGGCTAAAGATGAGTCCTACATCATGGGACTCCCAATCTGGTGTGAATCCTCCAAGAGCTTCTGGTTCTCCACCTAGTGAACTCCCCGAGATGGCATCATGGGCAGATGGCAGCTGAGAATGTGACAGGAGTCTCAGAAAATCAGGGCAACTCAAATATTTGTGATATTAGAAATAGCTACAAAAATACAGAGCAATAGAAGACATGATTAGAATTAAAATAAGAAATGCATTCCAGAGCTGCCACGGTGCCTTAGCTTGCTTGGGAAGTTGGCATCTTGGCCTCTTTCAGAGACAAAGGAGGGACAGAGTGAAATGGAGATGTCTGAGGATCGGTGCCCATCCCCATCTGAACACCCCTTCCTGATTTCTTCTCCTTTGTAAAGGGCTGCCTTTGAAGAGAAAATCTGAGGGAGAGACCTCCCAGCTGGTCCCAGTGGGCCAGGGGCATCTTGTTTGCAATGTCTGCTGATTTCCACTCTGTCTCACATTGAACTTCCTGGCTTTATTTGAAATAATTTTATTTTTAAAGGTCCTTTTTCTTCATGGGCTGCTCATGAAGAAAAGGCAGGTTGGTAGCTCTGTTTCAAAGCTCTCCTGGCCCCATCACAGAGGCTGCAGACTGAAACGTGCTTGAAATACAAAATGCAGTGGCACCTCTACACCGGGAATGACATAACCAGTGGTGAAACAGGAAAGGGGATCCAAAATTCCACCTGGACAGCTCAATAGCTGCCAGTGGGAATCTCAGGTGGTTGCACAAGATCAAGGGCAAGGTGCTGCATGTAGATTGAGGCAGCCCAGGTTTGGGATGAGCAGATGGAGCAGCCCTGGGAGAAGGACTTGGGGGTGTTGGTGGGTGAGGGCTGGGACCCAGGAGCTCCCCCTGCCCTGGGCTGAGCCCCAGCGTGGGCAGCAGGGAGGGGAGGGGGATTCTGCCCCTCTGCCCCTGTGCTCAGGTGAGAGAACACCTGCAGAGCTGGGGCCCAGCACAGGCAGGAGCTGGAGCTGCTGGAGAGAGCCCAGAGGAGGCTCCGGGATGAGCAGAGGATGGAGCAGCTCTTCTGGCAGGAAAGGCTGGGAGAATTGGGATTTGCTGGGAAAAAAAAGAAGTTTCAGGATGACCTAATTGTGGCTGAAGGGAGCTACAAGAAAGATGGAGAGAGACTTTTTACAAGGGCCTGGAGTGACAGGACACGGGGGGGATGGCTTTAAGCTGAAAGAAAGGAAATTTAGATTGGATATCAGGAAGAAATTCCTCCCTGTGAGGGTGAGGAGACCCTGGCACAGGGTGCCCAGACAAGCTGTGGTTATCCCATCACTGGCAGTGCCCAAGGACAGGATGGACAGGGCTCGGAGCAGCCTGGGACAGTGGAAGGTGTCCCTGCCAGGGGGTTGGAACAAGATGAGCTTTGAGCTCCCTTCCAACCCAAAGCTTTCCACGACTGCGTGACATTCACCCCTTCGGGCTGCCACCACACCTGTTCGTTGGCCTGGGCAGGTGTGTGCTCCAGCTTTCTGGGTGGATTGTCACTTTGTCCCTGCTGCTGGCATCAGCAGCTGCTCACTGCACTGTGGGGAAGCTGAGCTGCAGGTGTGCAGCTGCTCTGCAAACACATCCCCAACCTTTCCACAGCAGCACAAGGACTGTGGGAGGAGCTACGAGAACCACTAACACTAGTCCTGGTTTTAGCTAAAATTTCATGTCTATGGACTTTCCTTGGATCTCTAAACATTGCTCCAAGTCTCTCTCCTTTCTGAACTATTTGCATTGCATTATTCTGTATTTATTTGCTCCGTGTACAATCTGCCATCAAAATACTTTGAATCAATTGGTTTGGGAGAGGAAGAGTTCCTTGAATTCCTCTGTGCTCCAGCTCATGTCAGACACTGTCACAATCTTACAAAACCAAATCTCTCTCTTTTCTCCCAGGCTTTAGCCCTGTTTTTTTTCTTGGTCATTTGGTGTGCAGCCAAGGAGGGAAGGGAACTGTCCACCACTGCAAGCCAGAGTGGTAACGCAGTTCTGTGCTTGCTGAAGGCAATGACTGCATTCAGCAGCAAGCTGAGAATCAGAGTTTTGGGTATTGTTCAGGTGGTTTAAAGAGCTTTTCATCAGACCTCACTGCTGCCTTCCCAGTGCCATGGAACTGCCTGCTGCTGGACAACATCTGCCTGCACAGACTCTGCAGTGTATTCCAGCCCTGGCACGCAGGGTGGGAGCCTGGAGGTACCCAGAGGTAGAATTGTGTGGATCTGGAGACAGGAGAGCCAAAGGGATTGGCTGTGCAGGACATGGAGGTGGGACCGAGGCAGCAGCCAGCGAGGGGAGGGGTGGTGGGACATGCCTGACATCTTGTGTTCCCGGGGTTTGCTGCTGCCAGGAACGCGCCTGCGGCCACTCCCAGCTCGGCTGATGGCTGTTCCCTTGGTCAGCGGGGCCGTGGAGAAAACACCCGGGAAATCTGCTGAGTGACCCCACTGCTGAGTGACCCCTCTGCTGAGTGACCCCTCTGCTGAATGGCCCCAGTGCTGAGTGACCCTGCAGCTGAGTGACCCCACTGCTGAGTGACCCCTCTGCTGAGTGACCCTGCAGCTGAGTGACCCCTCTGCTGAGTGACCCCTCTGCTGAGTGACCCTGCAGCTGATTGTTCCCACTGCTGAGTGACCCCTCTGCTGAGTGACCCTGCAGCTGAGTGACCCCACTGCTGAGTGACCCCTCTGCTGAGTGACCCCTCTGCTGAGTGACCCCACTTCTGAGTGACCCCATTGCTCACTGACCCCACTGCTGAGTGACCCTGCAGCTGATTGTTCCCACTGCTGAGTGACCCCTCTGCTGAGTGACCCCTCTGCTGAGTGACCCCTCTGCTGAGTGACCCCTCTGCTGAGTGACCCTGCAGCTGAGTGACCCCACTGCTGAGTGACCCCTCTGCTGAATGGTCCCAATGCTGAGTGACCCCACTGTTCACTGATCCCACTGCTCACTGACCCCACTGCTGAGTGACCCCACTGCTGAGTGACCCCACTGCTGAGTGACCCCACTGCTGAGTGACCCCACTGCTCACTGACCCCACTGCTCACTGACCCCACTGCTCACTGACCCCACTGCTCACTGACAGCGCTCTTTCCAAGGCAGAAAGTCGTGTCCCCCCAGGCTGCCCATCCTCCCAGCACAGCCCAGATGTCAGTTCAGAGACCGTGGTGAGTCTAAGTGAGGGCAGCCCCACACAGTCCCTCTTAGCCTGTGGTTTTTCCTCTGCACCAAAGCAGTTCCTTTCTGCAGTGAGGTGAGGCCAGCATGGAAGCAAAGGTTCCCCTGTGAGCCCAGCTCTGTTTGCTCACAGAACACACCAGCACTGGGACCCTGCCAGTTCCACTGCCCCTTCTCCTTGGCCCCACGCACCATCCAGGAGGAGCATATTTGCTTCTGTCGAGTTTTTCAGCATCCAGTTTTCATCCTGTCTCATTTTTCCTCATCATTCTCCCTAGGGTTTCACTTAGCACATTCTTCAGGTGGCATTTTTGTCACTTGCTTGCACCTTTGAGCGCACACAAACACACACTCAGATCAGAGTTAGTAATAAATAAAACTATTCCTTTCAAAACAGAAAGTCATTCTTGTCAAGATTCCCATCTATAAATACCTCTGAAAAGGACAAGAAAGTTTAGTTTGGCATGGAAATGTGGGTACCATGAGGAATGCCATTTTTCAGTGCTACCAGAAGGGGCCCTGCCCATGCCACGGACACAAACCTCCTGCCCGGAATACGTGCCTCTCCTGTGCCTGGCTCTGCACTCTGACCTATACACTGGGCATGCCTGGGAAGCAAAAGTCTGCAGAAAGCTGCAGGGAGCTCCAAGCAGTCTGACTGGACAGGCAACAGTTCACAAATTCCAGAAAAATGCCTTCTACAATGAGGTAACAAGAATAGGAGTCAGACCATGACAAGGGACACCCCCATCCAGAGGAATTTACCATCTCAGGAAGCAGGCCAAGAAGTGACTTGCTGGGGAGGGACTTCCCTGAGCTGGCGGGTGACAAGGCAGGTTCCCTGAGCCTCTGTGCCAGCCACTGCTCTTCCTCCTAAAGCGTTCTCCAGCTGGAGGTGCCCCCAGAACCCGCTGGCCCTGCACATCTGCAGTGACTCTTGGCTGCTTTTTGATCTGCCCTCCAGCAGCACTTGCCTTCTCCAGGGGACCCTGCACCTTTGCTGGAAGAACCTGCTCTCCCCACACTGATTTCATCCCTTCCCACAGCACATCCCACCTCCTCAGAGCCCTGCCCAGCCCTGCTCCCACGCTCTGTAGGACCAGGCTGGAGGGCTCAGGACACGCCTGGCTGCTGTGGCTGTGCTTGTGACGTGCCAGTGCCTGTCTGACTGGCTGATATAGCTTCCACAGGCAGCTGGATACCCCCCAAATCGTGTGTGAACAGCAAGAGCTCACCCAGCTTTGCTTCTCCAAAGGACTCAGCCTTCCCCAGGTGGCTGCCCTGATGCCCGTGTGTCTCTGGCACACCTCGGGGGCAGAAAGCAGAATGCCAAGGACTCTCTCATCCCCTGCACTCCAGACACTGAACTGGGGTCTGTGGGAGCAGAACAGCCCCTCCTCCCTCGTATCACCTCTTGGGAAGAGCCCCACCTGTGGTGGCTGCTGGGGAAGCTGATAGTGAGGTCCTCGGGTCAGGCCATTTCTGGGTAAAGCCCCTATCTCAACTCAAAATCCTTTCCCATTCTGGGTTGTGAAGCCATGTCTGGAGAGTCTGAGCACTCGGGGCAGGAGACACATTTGGCTAATCTCTGGCTGCTCAGAGCACAGCTGACACCTGTCAAAGTGATAGCAGAGGTGGCTTCCCAGAGAGGCCTGTCCTCCAAATCCTCCGAGCCTCACGGCAACTAGGAGCCATCAGCCCTTAGCCCTTATCTCCCAGCTCTGCTGAGAGGAACCTGAGGCGTGTGAAGGCAGCTTTATCTCCCAAAGTGACAAAATGACTGCAATAAATAAGCTACCGGGCTGGGGAAGGTCCCGGCCGTGTTTCTGGGACGTGTTTTGAACCAGCACGGCTCAGCGCTGAGCTGGGAGGAGCTGATGGAGGAGGAGCGGGGTGTCCTGCCAGTGCAACCCTTCCTCACACCCCACAGAGGACCAAAGCAAGCCTTTGGAGGGCAGGGTGGCACAGGCTCATCCAGAAGCTGTCACAAAGGTGTTTGTCAGGACGATGAGCCTGGAGGTGTCACCCAGAGAGCTCTCACGTCTTTCCTCTTGGGTCAAACCCTGTCTGCTCTCCCTGTCCCGAGCACGAGAACCAGCCAGGTGTCCCATCAGAGGGAATGGCTCCACCACACACCTCTGGACAGAGATGTGGGCGTTGCTGAGCTGCTCTCCAGGCCCTGCACTCGGAGGGTGATGAACGTCAGCCCGCAGAGGAATCCAACCACAGAGGACGGGCAGTACCGGACCAGAGCAGTCATCTCCCTCTTTTAGCTCTCTCCCAGCTGCTTCCCTCCTTCTCCCGTACGAGGGAAACTGGTGACCAGAGCCCCAGGGTCAGGGCCATGCTCAGAGGAGCAGGCAGTCCTGCCATGTCCTGATTATGTCATTGGAAGCCAGAAAGAAAACCAGGTTTTTCACATTTTTTCCCCAAATGTCATTTCCATTAGGTCGTCTGTTTCAGCCTATTTAAGCTCTCAGCAGAATTCCCACCAAATTTTATATCAACTATTTTAGGGTAGGGTTTAAAAAAGTGAAAGAGTTTGACTAATTTTAAACCCAGTGTTCCCGAGGGACACTTAACAAAACACACAATGTCTAAAAACCTTTGGAGTTTCAAGGAGTTCAAAATAACATTCCAGAAGGGATCTTTAGAAAAATGTTCCTGCACCGGTCCTGTTCCCGCCGCTGGGCTGGGCCCACTCCCTTTAATATCCCACATTTGTTTTCCATTTAGCTATCAAACCTACATTAAAATAAAATCTCAGAGTAAATGAAATCAAGCTAACCTGCCTCCTTTCATTTCCAGAATATTTAAGGCGTATTAAAGGAGCAGAGCCTGTCTATTTTCATTGCCAGGGGGGTCAGGTAGCTCACGAGCTGCCCCTCTGAGCCCGTGGGATGGGGCCAGGGCTGAGCACACCTCTGCTTTCCTTCATCCCAAACCCTCATGCTCTGCACCAACAGCCCTGAAACCACTCCAGGAGAGAAGTTCTGGGGCTGTGCCTGCCACCCTCACTGTGAGATGGAGGCAGCCCAGCTGCCACTCGCAGGGAATCCATAAATCTCATTTTCCACTAATCCAAGGGCTCTGTGAAGCTCCCTCTGTACCTTTTGCCTGGAGAAACTGGATGTGTTTAGAGATGGTTTTATTAAAAGAGGCTTGGAAGGAGTTATTTAAATCACCCTGCATGGCAACCTGACAAAATTACCTGTGCTGAGCCCAAAATAAAAGCACCCCGTCGCTTGCAGGATCCCATACCTTATAGAAATATCAAAAAGCTTCCCTCACTTGACAAAAAAAAAAAAATCTTTCTTTATTACTGCTCCCCTCAGTCACTACTGCCCCTTTCTCACCCCTCTGCCCAGGTTGCCCAGTGCCAGGGCTGGTGCCCAGCTCGGTGGCAGGTGGATTGTTGGGGGGTTAACCCCTGAAATTCCATGTGGGGATGAGCCTCATCTTTGTACATCATCACCAGCACCCTTCTGGTGAAGGCAGCCCTTTGAAAGTCATTTTACATTGTCTTGATTTGTGTGGTGGGAAGACAACGTGAGATCTTTAGGAAGGAAGTTTTATTTTGTCTAGTTTATTCTTAGTTTTCATAGTATGGATGCCCTTCGACTAAAACATTTAACTTTTAGCTTCTTTTTTTTTTTTTTTTTTTCATAAAAGAAATAAGAATTTCTATGAGTCAACATCTTCCCAGAGAGCATTTGCTAAAATATTAACTGTGCAAGTAGCTCAATACAAAGATTTCCCTCTTTCCATGAACAGCAGACTACATTTCTTTTTGTCAGCAAAGATATTTCAGATTTATTGAAGCATAGTAGGATAGTCTGTGTCCCAAACATACAAACAAAACTATAAATAGTTCAGGAAGATAAGAAAAGTATCTTACGTAAATACTCAGCCTAAAATGAATCCAGAATCCAGGAATCCTTCCTTGCTCCCCACTATATTTAACATTTCCAGATGTGTCTGGATGACCAGTTTGGGATTGGGGGTCTGAAGCTGCATGGCGTGGGGCCCACTCCCCAGAGACAATAAATCGGAATAAATGTCCTATGTATAAATAAATAAATCTGCTTTTCTACAGTTGTCCCTGTCCTGAACAAGTATTTGCTATTTCACAACAGAGATTTAGATTTTGCCTGTCCTGTAGGTCATCACCAGGCAGTTTCTTTTCCTTACAGTGGCTTCAAACTCTTTTATCCCTTTGGGCCACCTGGTCCCGTGGTCTTCACACTGAACAGACTCAGATGTTGCAGTGGACCAAGGGCCTCAGTGATCTTCACATTAGCTTGTCCGTGATCTTGGCCAGGAAAAAAGGTCACACCTTGCAGTCTGTGACACGAGACGAAAGCTGAACTCCACATCTCATTTTTAATCTCATTTTTAGTCCAGTCAGGAAGGATGAGTGCAGCTCTCACAGAGAAAGCTCTCTTACAGCAGAGCAGGGGCTGAGGGCATCCCCTGCTTGTTCCACGACTGCCACTCCCACCTGCACAGGGAGGAACTGCATCCCACAGCCAGCAGGGATTCTGTGGACTCCTCAGAGAGTCTCTTCCTTCTCAGCCAGGGATGTGAGGCTCTGAAAAATCCCTTAGTACTTTCAAGGAAAATAAAAAGGGAAAATAAATTAGTTAATTTCTAAAAAGAGGTCTGTAAGAAATGAGAGATCATAAACCAGGCACATTTGGCTCATTTTCCCTCAGAACTGGAAGGCCTTCTAGAGCAATGTGCAGAATTCTTTTATTTCCAGGAGTTTCCCCTTCATCTGCTTTAGAGTGGCAGGTCTGGGTTTACACAGCATCTCAGAGACCTGCCCAAAGAGCTTCCCTGTGTGTTCCCAAGCCAGCAGCAGGCAGCTCCTGTCCCCAGTGCTGTGATATTTTCTGGTTGCAGGGCTCAACACACAGCCCATGTTTGCACTGCTCGGGCTCTAGCAGCACCTCTATTTCTCATCAGGCAGGAAAAAACCAAACATAAACATTACAAGGTTATATACAGCACTGATTTCTATTTTTGTCATCTTTAAAATAGTAGGTAAGTCCCGTAGTTCTATCCAAGTTGGCCCAATTCCTCTTTTTGTTTGTTTGGGGTTTAATTATCTTGGAAGAAACGTGCTGGTGATTTTGGGTCTCTGCTGCAGTGCCGTGACCAAGTCTGTGCTCTGGCTATTCATCTCCAAGTCTGTGATTTGCAAAGCTTGACACCTCCACGCCCCTCCCTGTCAGGGAGAATTTCAAAATCTCTGCTTTCTCTCCTCCTGGAGTAGCACAGCCCGAGGGGAGGCTTGGGCAGGCTGCTGGAAGTGGGGTAAAGCACCAGCAGCACCGCTCCTGCTTCTGAGCAGACAGTGACTGGTGGAGGGAGACAGCAAAAAAAAAAAAAAAAAAAAAAAAGCTTGTGAGGGGGATTTTGGCAGCAAAAGGCCAGTGCCCTGTGGGGAGCTGCGGGGGGAAAGGGTCCTGGGGAAGCTGGCAGCTCCCTGGCTGCAAAGGCAGATGCTGAGCAGAGCCGTGCGTGAGCGGAGCTCGCAGCAGGCGCTGCCGAGCAGCGAGCCAAGGTGCAGGACAGTAGCAGCCTGGAGCTTTGTAAATAAACAGCACATGCAGATGGCAGCAAGCAGATTCCTGTTCCTGCCCCAGGTCTGCGTGGATGAGATGCTCCCCGAGGCTGCTGTGTGCTGGAAGCTCTGCTGGGTGCCCTCACCACAGCTCGCCGTCCTCCTGAGCAGGCAGAGCCCTGCAGAAGAGCAGATTCTCTGGTTTTCAGCATTGTCTAATGTCAGGAGCAGAGGTCCGTGTGTGAGAGGGAGCTGGCTCCTGTTCTTCCCCAAAGCACCATGGCCATGCTCATGTATTCCTGCCAGAGCTGGGCTGAGGGGACACCGAGGAGCAGCAGTGGAAGTTCTGGGCTCAGGTCTAAGGGCTAAACAGGGGAAGGGCAGGACACTCAAAGCATCAGTGATGGGGCAACACCTCCATGAGAACAGGGCCCAGGGTGACCAGAAGGAAGCCGTGCCCTGAGAGCATCAGGTGGGATCAGTGTCTGTGCATCCCTGTGCCTGAGGCACTCAGCTGAGTCCAGAGGTCACCTGGGTGGGGAGGGCTGGCAGCGCTGCATGCACAGTCCTCCAGGAATCTGACAGTTTGAGTGAAATTTGGGATCCATCTGCACCCTCTTCCATGGCCAAGGCAGGCAAGCAATGGCATAAGATTCAGCGAAATAATGCATCTAATCCGCCTGAGTAATGCTAATGCAAGCCTCTTGATTAGTGTTTAGAAACCAGGCAAACAATTGATTTAAAATAATTGGTAAATTATGATTAAATAAAAACATTTATACAAAAGAGTTTGTCATTGATATGGTTAAATAAATATTTGTAGAAGTAACTTATACTTGGCCCGGTGCCTGGGCGATGAGCTCTCTTGGGCTGGCTGTGGTTTCATTTTAATAAAGACCAGAAGGCATTCCAGGAATACATAATGCTCCCAGCCCATCCGATGTATATCTGGGGCTTTAGCTCTGCTCGCCACTAAGCCAGGCCCAGCTTTGCTTTGTGTCCCTCACCAGTGCTTGTCCCTCCCCAAAACACTCTCCTTGTTTAGGGCTGAGCCACCACAGCAGGGGCTGTGCCGAGGTGGCTCCGTGGGCAGCAGGGAGGGGTGCAGATGGGAACGGCGGCGTGCTGGGAGCAGGGATGGGAGGTGCAGGCTGCTCTCTGGGGAAGCCTCGAGCTCTGGAGCTGCTGCAGGGCTTAGAGCAACACAGCTCTTATCTGGCCCTGCTCGGTGGGAGATTTCCAAGGGCTTTGCAGAGGGGTTAGCCTCATTATGGCCAGTTGGAGATAAGGAAACCGAAGAGAGACGTGCCTTGCCCAAAGTCCCGCTGCGGAGGGAACAGAAGCCAGGTCACCCCTGGCCAGGCCCTGTGGAGCCTCCTCGGCTCTGGGGGTGCTGCAGACTCGTCCCACTGAGCTCCACAGCCTGGCAGTGTCTGCACTGCCTGGGCATCCAGCTGCTCCCTGGACCAAAGAAGGGGCTGGTGCAGCCCCTCTGGCACCTGCGCTGCCAAGGAGCTCTGGAAACACCCCCAGGGTGAAGGGTGAGGGGGACACAGGCCAGCAAAATGGGTTATCTGGGGCCTGGGGGTGATGCTGGCACTGCCATTGCTTCTCTCCCTCATTTCCAGCCAGCCACCGAGTCACCAGTGCTTGGAGCAGCCAGACCAGGCACAAAACCCTTCCTGCCTGCACTGGCCACCCAGAAAGCAGCCAAGGGCTCATCACTGCTACAAAACACACCAAGCTTGGCCTCGCATGTTCCTCATTGCCCTCAGCACTGGTCATGCAGCTGCTCTCACCAGTCCAGCTGGCTGGGAAGTCCTGCTCGAAGGGACATCACCCCGGCCCCAGCCTCACCCTCCCCATGCTCTGCCAGAGGCTCCTGAGCCTGGGGGTGAGGGCTGCCCGGAGGGGGTGCACATTTGGCTGGCAGTAAAGGCAGGAGAGCCACGGCACAGCCTGGGGGTGGGAAGGCGTGCCTGGACCCTTGCTGGGGTGAGCAGTGGGGCTGGCTACAAGAGGAAGAACACAGGCAGCCAGCTCTAGGCTTGGTTTGCACCATGCACGAGGCACTGGCGAGGTGGAGGGAGGAAGTTCCTGCTGTGCTGGGCTGCAGCATTTGAGGCTTGCCCCAGGTACTCCTTCAAGGGGAGCTCAGCACCTGGGAGCATCCTGCTTGTGGCCCAAGACATCAGAACAGCCGTGGGTGTGAGAGAAGTCCCTTGAAGGGAGCAAATCACCAGCTCCATTGGGAAACCATGCCCAGAATGTCATCTCAATGTGGATTAAAATAGAAATTTGCCTGCCCCGGCTGTGAAACACAGAAATTCACAGTCCCACTCACTGTACACCCCTGTCAGTTGTGCCCGCAGGGAATTCTCAGAGCTTTTCCCCAGTTCTCCTCCCCACAGGGACAGGGGAGCCAGACCCTCCACTGCCTGTGAGTCCACCCCAGGGCCACGCTCAGGGCACGCAGTGCTGCCGTGCTGGACCTCCCACCGAGGCCAGAGCCCTGACCTTGGTGTCCCATGAGTCAGGAGGCAGCTCCTGGTATCTCCCACCCCACACCCCATGCCTCTGGACAGCACGGGCTGTGTCTGGCCTGGCCTTCCCCCTGCTCTGCATGGGACAGAGGAGGTCCCTGAGTGCCTTGAGCTCCTGCCAGCACAGCCCACTTGACCTGAGCACTGTGCTGCAGCCCCACGGAGAGCATCACCCCTCATGCTGACCTCCCTCAAACCAGCCGCAGACCCTGAGCCTTTAACTCTCCCTTCACCTGCTCTGATCCCCTCTGCCCTCTGTCCTGAGGCTCCTGGAGTTGATGGAGTGGCTGCAGGCAGTGCTGCTGAAGGACTGGTGTGTGTGTCAGGAGTGACAGTCTGCCCAGAGCCAGGCAGCCAGGGACGAGTGCCAGTGCATCCAGGGTCCCTGCAGCCTGGAGCACACGGGGAGGAGCAGGCAGGGCCATGGGCCATGGGACATGGGACATAGGACATGGGACATGGACAGCCTCCAGCACGGTGCCCGGCTGTGGCAGCTCTCCACTCTCACTGCACATCCCTGCTCAGTAAACACAACAGCCAGAGTTTCACAATCAAATATTTATGCTAGTAAAAAACATTTTGCATAATCCTTAAACAGCTATGTCATCTCCCTATATTCGTTCTCTGATCTTTCTGTTTTCAGTCGGGATTGGAGAATTTAGTGTATTTACAAAGAAATAAATATTATGATGAAAACATCAGGCAGCTTAATAGTAGCCTTAGCAAAGTGCAGAAGTATTTTTGTGTTCATGTTGTCAATTGCATAATATCTTCCGGACCTTCATAAATTGAAGAACCTTGCCTGGATGCTTGCAGCACTGTGATAAATAGTTCACAGCTCCAATTCAAGCAAGGCTGGCTGCTGTCGGAACGGGAAGAGCTCATGACCTGTCTGCCATAAATTCCAGCCCTCAAGCTCTGTGGGGAGATAGGGAGGGGACAGACCACTTAAAAGCCTGGCAGACAGTGGCAAATTCAGGATATTTCAGGATATTTCAGGATATTCAGCATTCAGTGGAATGCTGCTCTGGTGGTGCTTGCCAGGTGCTATCAGAAGTGAAGGATTGGGCCATCCCTGCTCCCAGCTCCCTGACCATGCTCTGGGCATGTCCTGGGCTAGGACAAGCCAGGATCTTTCTGAGCTAGTCCCTAGAGGCCACCTCTGCTTCCCAGTGGCAGAGACACTGCTGCCTCGCCAGGTCCAGCTCAGAAAGCCTCTGTTTGTCCCAGGCCGTGGAGAGGAATATCCTGATGGTTTGCCATGTGAAAGCCACAAGCTCTTTTCTGTGCAATTCACCCCCAGGTGAGACCCCCGAGTCTCAGGCACGCAAAGAGAAGATAATTTCTCCTCAGGTTCCTAAAGGCCATGATGAGCTGGAGCATTGCTGGTGCAGTCTCAGAGCAGGAGGTTCATATCTGCCCGGAATCCAGATCCACTAATGGCCAGTTCAGTGAAAATTCTTTCTCAGGGAAAGATTTCTTCTTCCATTCTCTATCACAATGATGACATCCTGGCTGCAGGCCTCTTCAAAGGATGTCCAGAGGTCCTTGTGAGCTTTGGCTACTGGTTTCCCTGTGCCCTTGGCTACAGCTCCATACTCTGTATTGGGTATGAATGGAAGAATGCACTCCTCCTGAGCAGCATATTTGTAAAAGCAACTCTTTTTCCAGCCTTCCCACTCCTTCAGGATTCAGAGTTATGCCAGCCTGAGGACATTCAGCACAGAGCTGTGTGCCAGTACAGCTGTCCCTCCCCAGGGGACCTTGGACACCAACAGCTGCACAAGCACACAGCAAATTATCACTACTGTGCACACAGGATGGGGAGTCCAGACCATCAGATCTGTCTTTGCAAAGCATGCTGTCAAGATTCAAGAAATAAGGCCGTGGCAGGAGGGGTCTTTTCCAAATGGAGCTGCCAGGTGCTAGAGAAAAGAAATCAAAGACAAACCAGCCTCATTCCCACAATCTGGGAATGGACAGGACAATCTGAGGAGGAGAGGACAATCTGAGCAGACATAACTGGCAGAACACCAGGCTTGGGGAAACTCCCCTTCTTTGGCACGGACACTGCCACACACTGACCCCTCCAAGTCCCCACAGGGGTTTCACTGGAACTTCAGCTCAGTTTGGTTCTTTTTCCCATAGCTGCAAGTCTGCATACAAACAAACAATCTGCTTTAAAAGAAATCAGTCCCATAAACAATAGGGTGTGTTGGAAGATTAGAAGGGATGACTTCCTGGGATCTGGTGAGCAGCTCAGATCTGATATCCTTATGATTCTGGGATGTGACTTCTCAGTTCAAAGGAATTCCCTGCCATGACTAATTTATTCTGGCATTTAAGGCTCACTCTTTCACTCAGTGCAGTCAAGATGACCTCATTTACAACAGAGGTGCTTATAGCAGAGCTGGGAACGGGGGAATGGGAAGCAGCTGTGGTCTCTGCAGGGACCTGTGTGCCTGTGTCACCTTCCAGAGAAAGGTGGTGATGCAGCTGGTGGCGAGGCCCTTTTCAGAGCTGAACAGTAGTGCACACACAGCCAAGACACCAGGGCTGGGCTACGACAGCTCTGGAAACTCATGAGGACTTTGTGGGAATATTTCTGGGCTACCTAAAGCAGGCAGCAGCCAGGCAAATGGCTCAGTATCTGTGGTGGAATCTCAATCCTGTCCTGGCCTCTGACGTTTAGGAGAGACAACTTTCCTCTGTTTCCTGAGGACACCAAGAGTACGTGTCCAGGGCTGACTCTCACGTAAGGACCATCACAGGGAAACACCAGCTCAGGACTATGGGTTCAGCAGTTGAGCAATTTGCTGAGATGAGTCAACAAATTGGAGCTTGTTATAGGCTGTGTCACCTAAGAAAGATGTGTCTCCATCCCCCACTGGTGTCCCAAGGAAAGGAAAGGAAAAGGAAAGGAAGAAAAAATTGGAAATTCCAAAGGAAACAGGGATACCTGAGTGGAGCTTTGGCCAGCAGGAGCAGTAAATCAAACAGGAGTTTGCAAAGCAAAAAAGCACAAAGCAAACAAAAGTACAAAGCAAAAAAACCAAAACCCTGCAGTTTGAGACACAGGGTGTCAACGAGCCCTGCCTTGTCCCTGAGCTGTTCATGGCATGGTTCTGCTGAGGAGTGGAGTTTGTTCGTGGTTGTGATTGTGATGTTAACTCCATCAGAGAGGACATTTTGAGTACAGTGGACTAAACATTAGGAAAAATTAGTGAGGAACAGGACTCTGGCCACCTTGCTAGACAATACAGTAGAACTCTGTTTACCAGCTCAGCTCAATGCTTGGGGATCAATTTATTTAAATCATCTCTCCCTTGCCGGTGATTAAGGGAAATCCACTCCATCAGCTGTAGCATGAGCAGGAAATCACATCCAGCCCATGGTAAGGAGGGAGCTCAGCTCAGGACAGCCTCATTAACCTCAGCTGTCAGGTAACAAGCAATAGGCCAAGAGGAAATGGTCTGGACTTGTGCCAGGATTTAGGAAAAATTTCTTCCATGGAAGGGTGTCCAGGCATTGGAGCAGGCCATCCGGGGCAGGGGTGGAATGGCCATTCCTGGAAATGTTCAATAAATGTGTGGATTAGCTGCTGAGAGACAGGGGCAGTGGTGGGCTTGACTTGATGATCTTAGAGGGCTTTTCCAACCTAAATTATTCTGTGCTTCTATCACGTGGACTACATGAGGGTGAGAGACCCCGGGGCTCTCTGCTGTATTGGGACTCTGATGAATCAGAGCCTCTGGGGAAATGAGTGTAGAAGCCCTGAAATTCCTATCCCCAACCCAAACTGTTTAGGAGTACTTCCCAGAAACCACGGGATTAAAATAAAGTAAAATTAAAAAAAAAAAAAAAAAATCCCAACAAAACTTCAAACCAGACCTGAAGTATTTTTATGACCTACAGGGAATTTAGACAGCTTTCTAGGTGAGACCCACATGTCAGGGAGGCTGTGCCCTTAATTTAGCTTGGCTTCTCCTCCTTAATGTTACACAGTGAAAGGTGCCAGCAGATCACCCACTCAAGTGAACCAGATGTGGGCTCGGGGAAGGGGAGCCTCAAAGGGTCTGTTTGTCTTTATTTTGTGTGTTTGCAATCAGCTTCTCTCCTCTGAGAGCGTGTTTGCTAGGTGGGGAGGGATCCAGCCTCCTTGGGATCGCTGTGGCACGGGGAGCTCGGAGCCAAGGCTCAGCCCTGCCTCACATCCCCCGTGTCCGTGTGCCACAGCACGGCAGGGCACGGTCCGGGTGCCTGCACCCCACGGGTGGATAATCCCTTGGGAAAGGTGTGCGGCGGGCAGCACGGCTCTGGGCACACCTGAGCGGCAGCAGGGACGCCCAGGTGCCACCTGAGCAGCCCCGTGCTCGCCCCCTGGTCCGTGCGGGCAGTCCTGTGCCCCCTGGCCGGGAGGGCATCCAAGGCAGCGCCCAGGTGGAACGACCTTCCCAAAGCCATCCTCTGGCCGGGACACTCGTCCCGACCCCAGCCCTTCCTCATCTGTGGGAGCTGAGCCCCCGCAGAGCCCCAGCGAGGTGCGGGAGCCGTGTCCCACCACGCTGCAAAGAGTTAAACCCCGGCTCTGTTGATATTTCCAGCGGCTCCCAAAGTCGGCTGAGACAGGGAGCGCCCGGATTGGCTGCGTACGGCCGGTAGTAATTAGGATCAGATATCAAACTTCTGTCTTTGCTAAGACCCTTTCCGATAGTCGCTGCTCCCCGCTAGACGATGACATCAGCCAGGACACCCAGCTGCTGGTAGTAAACTCCGAGCGGGAGGAGGCTCCCGCTGGCTCCACGTTAATTAGTTCAACACTGCACAGGGGGAGCAGTCGGTGTCTGTGCAGAGTCAGTGCTGGATGGGACCAAATCTTACAAAGCCACTTGCTGCTCCTTGCCAGCCGGCTGTAAAAGCACCCAAGAGAGTCCAGGAGAGCTGGATGAATCCTGAGCGCCAGCCACGGTCTGGTCGGCTTTTCCCCGTGGAGGAAGTTAATGGTTTAAGTGAGGGGCGTCTGGATCTGGTCCCTGAGTCACCATGACTCTCCTGGGGTCTGAGCACTCCTTGCTGATTCGGAGCAAGTTCAGATCAGGTAGGGAAAACCTTGAGATTTCTCTTAAAACTTCTCTCTCTGTCAAGCCGTAGGCACAGAGTGTTTTGCATTAAGAGGGGCTGTAGAGCTGTCACGGCTTTGCTCTTACAGAGGCTGTTCCACAAGTGGAGAGACGCATCTCCCTTCCTCTCTCCTGCTTTTTTTTTTCCTCCTGGTTTTTCGCTGTCTTTGATTTGTGTCCGTGGTTTATTTCGGTAAAACTGCAGCTCTCGGTTCTCCTGCTCCGGCCCTGCTGCGAAGGATTTGGGCAGGAAGCCAAAAGGGCATCTGGGATAAACAAGGTGCCTAATGCCATCCGTGTATTCCAGGTGCTCTTGTGGGTCTGTGTGGGACAGTCACGGAGAGGACGGGCCTGACACCCTCTCTGACAGGCAGGCAGCCGGGCTCGTTCCATTAAGTTGTGACTAATTGGAGAAAAATGAATTTGAAGAAATGCGTCATTTTTAGAAGTAAAAATAACAAATGGAACATGAAAAGTATTTAAAGTGACATCATCAGAGAAATAAAACCAGAGGCACACAATCGATTGCCGCTCGCGGAGGGTTTGCAGTAAAACATGCCTCCAGCTCGTGAGTCAGGGGAAGCACCAGGCAGGGGCTGCTCCGAGGACGTTCACTGAGTGAAGGTGAGTGAAGGTGAACTATGGGACAGTCGCTTCTAGAGCAGCCCCTCAGCTGGATGTTCATGCCTTTGGCCACTGGCTGCATCTATTGTAAGTATGCTCTCCTCGGGAGTGGGTAACCTCACTTGTTGTTTTGTAAATTTTAACAGTAATGCCCAAAAAAATTGTTCTCAAGGTGCTTTCTCTGACCTTCCCAGAGGTGAAGTTCTCCCTGGGAATATTATCTGTGAGGATGATGAGCAGATAAATCAGCTGCATGTGCTGTACAGGATGCTTTAAATCCAGACGGGGCAGTCACGTTGGAACATGCACCCGGTCTGGCATGTCACCCACGCCGTGTGTGTTTTTGCTCCTTACTCATTGTAGATAATGAAATGGGAGATTTATGGTACTGATGGGAGACATGAGTGGTGTTATCAGGATCTCTTAGATAGCTGGGTGGTCAACTTAAACTTTGTTTTCTCAGCAAATACAAAGTTGGCAATTGGTTGAAAACCCCAGAGTGTGTGTGCAAACACAAGTGTCCTAGTCTGGCTGAATTATACAAAGCCTGGGTCCAGGTCTTTGGTGTGGTTTCCATATCGCTCTGATCTTACATTTCATTCGATTAAGTCATTCCTTAAATTTTGTTGGTATATTATGGTACACTGCTGTTCATTTGAAAAAAAAATCTCAGTCTGTAACAATTCCTCCAGCATGTACAAAGCAACACTGCCACCTCCCTGAGGAGCGGAGGACGGGCTGTGCATTGTCCCTGCATTCTTTTCAAATGAACCAGGATTGTTTTTAAGGCTCGTTTCTGGTTTATTTGTAAGCTGGCTTTATTATGGAACCAACAGCGGGCTCTCTAAACATATTTTTCAAATGATTCTCCAGGAAAAGTAAACTTTGTGGGTCTTTGCATCCATAAATTCTCGTGCCTTTCAGCATTTCTAGGACAGTTAATTTGTGGGGCATTCTTTGGTTCGTGATTTATTCCCACAACTGCTGTCCCTTGCTATGGCCTGGTGAAAGGCAGGCTTCCCATTTGACAAGGTTTCTCTGCCTGTTGATTTTGTTGGAGCTGGGCTCACCAACATCCCAAATGTGTGTCTGCACCTCGCTGCCCCCAAGGCTGTGACTGCTGCTAACGCGGGACATGGCCACAGCACAGCCCTGGCTGTCACAGTGTGTGAGGAGGGAGGAGACCAGGATGCTGGAAAACCCAAATAAGTCAATAAAGCTGCTTTCAGTCTGTGCTGGATTTTTAATAACATGGGGAACAGAGAAGAAACAGCTAATATTTAATGGAATACCTTTTATTTGCAAAGTCTCTGTGGCACAGTTTCCTGTGGCGTCCCTGCTCGGTGTGCAGGCTTTGTCAGCTGTAAAGCCCCACAGGGATGGCAGGAGGTGCAGAGCTCTGATTTACCATCCTCCATTCGCTTGGAAAAGGGCTGAAAGCCTCAAACAGCCCATGGCTGTGCCCCCACACTGTCGTGCACGGCTCAGGGGCTGTGAGAGGGGACTGCAGCAGTTCCAGAGCTGTGTAGCTTGCAGAGGGGCAGGGGGGATCACCCCCGAAATGCCAAGCCCCAAGGAGCCACGCCGAGCCGTGCGCCATCGCTTTGGGAACGCTCCTCAGCCGGCAGGTGTGAGGCTGATTGCTCCCCAGGTTTGGGAAGGATTAGCTGTGCTCCATGACTCACCATGAGCCTGAATCCCTTCTGAAGGATTCCAGGCCAATACTGAAGAGGGCTGAAGTAAATCTTAATAACTAAACTTTTGCTGTCTCTGCCTGGCCTGCACACGCTGGGCAGCTGAAGGAGCTATGTGAGTGTGTTTAGGGGAGCTGCAGATACATCACTTGTTGTTTCCTCCTCCCAGAATCCCTTTGATCTCTGTGTTATGCACCAGGCAGAAAGTGGAGCAAGGAGGGGGCAGCTAGAAGATGGTGGCAGTGGTGTGGCTCCAGCGTCAGCTCTCCTGTCCCTCACTTCCACCCAACAGCATCAGTAGCAAGCAGAAGTGTG
Source organism: Vidua chalybeata (assembly GCF_026979565.1). Lineage (NCBI taxonomy): Eukaryota > Metazoa > Chordata > Aves > Passeriformes > Viduidae > Vidua > Vidua chalybeata. Next base: position 1,758,169 of record NC_071548.1, read on the forward strand.
TTTATCCAGGAAAGGCTGCTGTGGTGGTGGCAGTGGCTTTTCTCAGCGTGCCCAGCAATCATCCCTTGAGTGCTGCAGTGGTTTCTGCTGTTCTTGTCTCTCCAGTGGTCCCAGTGAAGGGCCAGCAGAGCTGTGCCATGAGGAGGGACAGTGGCTACCCCAGTGCCAGGCACTGAACCGCTCCAGAGGAGAGAGGGAAAATCACCACCGTGCTGCAGTCCTGCAGGGTCCTGCTTCCCTTCCTCGAGGAGCTGTGTGCCTCTTTATTTTGTCTGTTTGGCCAAAGATAAATACTCTGATCTGAGGTCATCCTGACAAATTTTGCAGGAATGATGATTCTTCAAATCTGCCATGCTGTCCCATACGGTCCAACTATCAATGGGATTGCACTAAATCAACAAGACATCGAAGTGCTGTTCCAGAAACACATTTAACTCTTCCCAGACATGGTCATTTATGTGATCTCTTGCTCTGAGTACAAACCAGTTGTCCTCCAGCAGTGGAGTAGTTTTGGCATCAGACAAAGCAAACAAAGCTTACAAATGCTGATCCAACCTTAGCCCTGACCTTTTTTTTTTTTTGCAGCTATATGGAAAGAGCTTACAAGGCCAACATCTGCCTAACTTCAGTGGTAATTCAGATAATTGGTGAAAAGTGAAAGTTTAACACTATAAATAAGGCTCTGCATGGCTTGGCATGGGAAACCAAGACCTAATTGTGGACACATGGGTGTGGGTTTGCAGAGAAGACTTGCCTGGCTCCATGGAGGGAAGTATTCATGCTTACACATAGGGCTTGAATGAAACTGAGATGGGAGAGGAATTTATTCTGTCTGCCTTCGGTGGCCAGAGCGATTTGGACCAGAATCAGCAGGTCAATAAAGGCAGAAGAGAATAGGTCTTGGTAGGGTGTTTGGCCAGGCGTTTTGGCAGAACCTTTATTTTGATTTTCCTGGTGTCCAAAGATAAAGCCTGCGCCTGTGTTTCCTCTCAGATCATGAACTCATACGGGTCACAGTCAGTGTGTGTGTGTTCAAACCGTGGCCTTGCTGTAACTGATGAGACTGTTCTGTGAGGTTTTTGTAAAACACTGCCTTGACGTAGATCAGTTTGTGCTTGGTTTCCTTTTTCTGGCATCTCATCCCTCAGTGTTTTAATGGGCAGTCATGTTTCTTTGTCAGTCAAGCATGTGTTGTAGCACAGATCAAAACTCACTGTGCTTCAGGGGACATTGTCTGGGCTGCTCACGGGTTGCTGAAGGGGGGCTCCAAGGGGAGAGCCCGTTCTCAGGACCATGGTGAGGTTGGGGTTGCACGTTATGTTGGATTCAGAGGGATTTCACAGCTGGTTGTGCCCATTTGGTGGTCTGGGCTCCTTGCTAGCCAGCTGTGCTAGCCTAATGTCTCTTCCAAGGTACCTGAAGATCTGGATTTGGGGTTAGAAATGTAGTTCTCACCCATTTAGAGATTTTTCAGTGCAGTCTCCCAGGTAACGCACACATTTGTAGCACATCTCTCTGTTGGAAGTAAAATGCTCCCAGCTCTGAAGTGACATCACAGGCAGAGATAAAGCAGTGCTCACCTGGGAAAGGACTGACCAGGGCTGTCCATGGCTCTCCTGGCTGAGCAGTGCCATTTCCAGCTTCATCTCTGCTCACACAGGTCCCACAGAGGTCACGTTGTCAGAGGATAACACAGGCCTGGAGACAAGATATTACAGAGAAATCTCTTTGTGGCTCATGGCTATGGGCAGAGCAGATGGGCCGAGATCCATGGAGGGGCTCAAGACAAAGTTTGGCCAAGGTGGTTTTGCAAAACAGCAGCTCCAGAAAAGTCCTGTGAGCAGCACCAAGGAGGCTGGCTGGCTTGTCACCCACTCAGAATCACTCCAGGCTGGAGTTTGATGCTGCTCAGCTGGGAAGGAGCCCCGTGGTCCTGCCCACATCTGCTTTGAGAACAGACTCCTGCTCCTGGGGCAGCTGCGAGGAACAGACACAGTCCTGAGAGGGCCATGAACAACATGAGTGAACCTGCCAGAGTGCCAGCCCTGATCCTGCCCTGCTGGGACCTTGGCACAGTCAAAGGACCCCACGGGGCAGCTCCTCTCCCCCATCAGGCTCACACAATAGCTTGGACATTAAATGGAAAGCCAGTCCCACAGCCAGCAGCAGTCCTGCCTTTCAAAGGTGGCTGGGTCCAAAACAAGGCCAGGAGTTGGATTTGATGATCCTTGTGGGTCCCTTCCAGCTCGGGATATTCTCTGATTCCAGGGCTAGGCAGTGTGTGAGCAGGGGCAGGTCACCAGGTTCCTCAGCACACACCATGGCCATGGACAGGCCTGTGTTTCACCTTTGCTCAGCTGCTGCTTGGTGGGCAACAAAACTGCTGCTGTTGGCAACAGGAGTCCCCCCTCCCCACTCCCAATTTGTTGCCAACCCCCCCCTGCCCCCAGCCCAGCAGAGCTGTCCCCATCCTGTGCACCACTGAGGTGCTCACACTCCCCAGGCCCCAGCTCTGAGCCACCAGGGCAGGAATGAGGTGCTGCTGGCAGAAGGGACAGTGACTTGCTGCTGCTTTTTCGGGGGTCTCCTCCCTGGAGACAGCCCCAACACTAGGTCAGGTCAGCCGTGGCTTTGCCTGCCTGTCCTAGTCCTGAACCCCGTGAGGAGGGCATTCCCCACTCCGTGGGACATGTGCCTCATGCTGCTCAGCCCCCTGTGCTGCTCAGCCAGTTCCCCAAGGAGAGGAAGGTGCTGGGAGTGCTCTGGCAGTGCCCCGATGCAGCTGACAAAATCCCATCCTGATTGTCTGCTGAGCACCAAACTCAAGGTATCCTCATGGGCTGAAGGGGATGGCTGGATCTGCCTGTTCCTGGGGTGGAGAGAAGATTTGAACATGTCTTTTGTGTGCATCACCAGGCCAGGAAGGCCCAAGTCATCCTCTGAGGTTCCTCCAGCTCTGAGGTCAGCTCCTAGAGAGGAGGATGACTCGTGACTGCAAGTCACAGGCAGTGCTCGAAGCTCGGGCCACCAGAGGCAGCTGTGACTGATGCCAGGAGGTCTTGTTTGCACCACTGCCACAGCCCTACTGCACAGAACATTTCTGGAAGCCAACAGCAGTGATTGGGACTTGGTGCTAGCGTAGAAGTGAGGAGTATTTCTAACAGAAAAAGTTCATGAGCAAATTCACTGGGATAGGTCTGCCATGTCTCTCATCATCCCAGGAGGGTTTCTCATTGTGGGGTACCCCAGGAGGGAGCAGGATTGCTGAAGGAAAGGCTGGCTCTCAGCTGGTGGTGGCACAGGATGGCCAGTGTGCACAGCTGCTCCCTGGCTGGCACTTCTCACCATCCAAACTGGGGCAGGCAGGCAACAAGGATGCTGAGGGGTGGGACAAAGATTGTCCCTTCAGTGCTCCAGCCACCACTTTTCATGTGATAAATGTTCCTCTGAAGTGTTAGCAGAGAAAAATAAGAATGTTCATGAAAATTTAATTCCCATACAGCACTCAGAGCTCAGGCCTCCAGTCATGCAGCAAAGGAAGAGGAAAGGAATGCAGCAGGGGTCAGACACAGCTTCAAGGAAAGAAGCAGCTAAATGGTGGTTTGGATGGTGCCAGGGGCTCCTCCAGCCCCGTTTTTAAGCACTGTTGGTTGTAAGGGAAAGGTGCAAGCCCTAAGCTGGCATCTGCCAAGCTGCAGCACTGCCTCAGAGGCTGCTTCCCTCTTGTGCAGGGATGTTCAGCATTTTTGTCTGACACTGTCCACTGCGTTTCTTCAGATGGTTTGCAACAGGTTTGGGAAGTCCATAGAAATATTTAAGAGTCAAGTCATACATCCTACTGCATGAGGAGGTCCAGATTGGGATGAATATTTGGTGGCTGAAGTGACTCTTTCAACTGTTGAGTGTGTGCTGTTCCTGGACGTGGCTGGTACTTGCATTGGCCTGTTCTCACATTATTTGACAGCATGCCCTGAACAGACAGGGCTGGATAAAGTTTTCCTCCTTGCCCTGTAGCTTAAGGATGGGCCAGACTTGAGGAGATCTGTAGGCTCAGCATGGCCCATGATGAACTCCCTGTCTAGGGCAGGTGGCCTGCCCATGGAATTGCTCAGCTGTCACACCAGAGCAGAGTGACACTGCTGGGTCACAGCCTTCCTACCCCTCAGCACAAAAACCAAACTGGAGACCTTTTCTCCTCGCACAAAATGATCACTCCATAGCCCCAGATCCCTTCTGTGAGAGTCTATCCCCAGGGCAGGAGGCAGAGGAGAGGCTGGGAGGTGGAGCATGGACCAGCTGCAGGGGTGGGATCCCCCAGCCTGTGTCCTGCTCACTGCAAGGCACTGGGATCTGGGGAATCTGGGTGCCCAGGTGCTGCTCCTGCAGTGGCAGAGCTGTGGCAGTGAGACCCACACGTTTTCATCACTCCTTGCAGCAGGGCAGATGATGAATCCTACACCCCCACACGGGAAATCATCATCACCTTCCGAGCTATGCCCCAAGGGGATTTGTACCCTCTCCTTTTCCTCCTCACCAGCCTGGCTGACAGCTGGCTGCTCCGGGGGGCTGGTGAATTGTTTGTTTGCTAGGAAGGGCTGTGAAATAAGCAGAAGCAGCAGGGAATGTGGGCCCTGAACACACAGGCTGTTGGAATCCCCCTTGCCTATGTGGATGTGGTACATCACTTGGTCTGGCTGGGTCGGAAGTTGGAGTGAAATGGTGCAAATAATTTGGCACCCGTGGGAGCTGTGAAGGGAAGTGATGGAGGAGCCTCACTCAGGATATTTTACAGCCTGGTCGGGCACTGCTGTGTCCTTGGCAGGGTGGTGTGTGTGACTGGAGAAGGCTTTGCTGTCTCTGATTCCTCTTCATAATGTGATGTTGTGTGTAAATTGCCTCAGTTGAAGGCAGGCTGCTCTAATGCCTGGGACACTGCACCACGACTAGGAGAGTAGAGAACCATTTTCAATCTGAGCAACAGATTGTTTTTATTTTTGGACAGTTTCTGACACCCCTTAGCTCACCTATTCCATGAAGATCCATCTCTTCCTCAGGGAAAGCACCAAGCTCTGCACAGTTCTTCAGTATTGTGAGCAGTCACAGAGAAGGTTCTAGGCAGACAAAGTGGGGTACAGCTCACCCTGTGTGAGACCCCAGCCAGGAGCTGGTCACCTTTAACCTGCCTGCATAGCCCAGGAGGAAACACGGGCATCCCAGAGCATGAACTGTCCCATTTGGTTTTGAGGGTCCCTGAGGGGGATGAATTCTGCAAAGGGGGATAACTGGGTGCAGTGGGTACCCAGAGAGTGAGGGTCCAAATCCATGTCCACAGGCAGAACCAGCACTTACTGAGGGTGGTGCCATGGGGCAGAGGAGGGTTACAAACCCCCCTGGCAGCAAGGTTTGCCAGTGACTTCAGCCATCAGCTTCACCCTGCATTAAGAAGAGCAGCACACACACAGACTTCACCACATACTGAAGGCTACATTTTTCCCTCGCAGCAAGAATCTATCTTTGGTGTCCAAAGAAGTGCTGGAATTTGGCAGGAGATCATTGTCCCATAGGAAGCCTTCACTAAACATTTGCTCTGAATATGAAACATGTTTTGTACAGAGGACATGGAAAAGTCACAAGCAATGGCATCTCAGGGAGCCCCATGCTTTGGGGACTGCTCTGGAAGGGATTAGTTTTCAGCTCCATCCCACATCCCAGGAAAGCTGTGTTGTAGACACGAGCTGTTGGCAGAGCAGGTTGCTCCCAAGGACAAAAATGCTGTTCTTGCCTTTCTTTTCCTTCCAACCCCAGCTCATTCCGGGCAGCTGAGGAGAAGCAGCCTGGGGCTGTGCTGGTGGGCAGGGAAGTGTGTGCTTATGTTGTGACTGAGGTGTCTGCAGTCGTGGCAAGCTGTACTGAGCTTCCAGCAGGAAAGGAGGGAACTGAGTTTTGCATTTTACCTTGTGATACGGGTGTCCTCTCGAAGACAAATTTGCAAAACCAAAGGTGTAAAATATGACACTGACTCAAAGTACAGGCGTGTTCCCAGCGTGATGGGATGAGCTCAGTTGTTCACAAGGCTGGTCCAGCAGCAGCAGGGATCAGTGCCACACACAAACCCTACACACTTTGTCCCTGTGTTAGCACCTCAGTACAGTCCTGCCCCTCTCTCTGACACTCTCTCTCTCACAGTTTTACAGCTACGGCTCCAGCAGAGAAGGACCCGAGAGCAGCTGGCAGACCAAGGCATCATGCCACGTGAGTATCTTCTTCTGCCTTTTTCATGCTGGCTCGGAGGGCTGTGTTCATCCTGGGCACTGCTGGGGCACTGGGTGGCACCAGCTGCCTGCTCAGACCCCACAGCTCAGAGCTTCCAGGGGGACTGCAGAAACGAGATGATGCTTGGTGCTCTACAGTGCATTTATCACACAGACTGCAATGGCCCTGCTCAAACTGAAGTCAGGAGAGATGCTTCCCTTGCACCATCCAAAACTGCAGCTGCAGAGCTCCCCTGTCCCAGAGGTCACTGTAGCAGGACAAGCAGAGGACTCACAAAGCTGTTCACAAGGCAAGGGCAGAGAATCTCCTGTCCTCCTGTAAAGGCCAGGAACCAAGTGACAGGACGAGGAAGAGGATGGGGGGCTCATTCCAGGTGGCTGGGGAGGAAGGCAGCTCTGGGAACTGTGCACACAGGCAGTCCCTGGAGGTCTGAGACATGCCCAGATCTGTGCCCAGGCAGGACCCCACAGGGCAGAGCTGTCAGTGCACACCCGAGGCCAGTGAACCCCCACGGGGGCTGCCTGCTGCAGAGTGACAGATGTGTTCCCCCTCTGACCCCAGCCACCCCTGCTCACCTGGCATTTGAGCTGAAGGACAAACTCCAGGACAGCGTTATCATGAAATCATTCTGCACCAGAAAGGCAGTTGCTAGAGCCCAAAAAGTCAGTGAATGAAAACCATCCCCTTCTGCACCTGCAGGTGCATCATGAAAGCTGTAGCACCACTGGAGAAAGGATGTTGGGAGCTCAGCCCTGCTCAGTGGAATACTCCATCCTGACCTAGCTCAGGCTCCATGTGCAAATCTGTGCTTACCTGGGACCCAGGTAGAGGATTATCCTTTCTGTCTCATCAAGGACCCCTTGGGGTCACTGCTAAGATCACAATTTTCCAGAGGCTGTGTCACTTCTGTCTCTTCTGGTTGTCCTTGCAGACTGTGATGGAGCTCTTGCCTAAGCAGCAGAACACCACCTCTCTAAGAGCATGGCTCTGGCACTGCTTGCTGCACCCTGCCCCTCCCCTGTCCCTCCTGGAGGATTGTGCTGAACAACAGACGCCTTCTCAGGACATTCCTGTCAGCACCAAACTTGAGCAGGATGACAGAAATCATGATGCCAAAATGATCAATGGTTTTAAGACTGACAAATGCATACTCTGTCCATTTTTCGCCTGCTTATTTCTTTAAGCATTCCGATTTTATGCTGCCTGCCATGAAGGGGCAGGCACTTTGATCACGAGACTCCAGGAGCTGAAGCTTTGGACAAAAGGCTGTGCTATTTGTTAGAGTAATGCAAGAACACGGGGCAGCATGAGAGGTTTGTACACCTGGGGCTGCTCTGCGAGGCTGCGCTGTCACACGTGGCACCCGACACCTCAGACCTTACACACTGCAAAGTATTCAGCCAAATATATTTGATGGCAGCTGAAGGGTATTTTCCTCTTACTTACAGCTTCTTTGCACTCCCAACTTCTAGGCTGACATTTTGCAGTCTGGTTTCTGTCCAAGAAGACCATTTTGGGAAACTTGAGCACGGTTCACTCACTGAAAGTAATAGAAGAAAAGGCACTTATGCCATTATAAAAACAAACACGCAGAATTTAACTGCTGAATTTGACATCAAGAGGAAGTGTCAGATGTTAGCATTTAATACATGGGAGCCCCAGCCAGTTTCCCCACGGCTTGGGCATGTGCAGACATTCCTTAGGAAAAACAAGTCTTTATTAACCATATCTTCCCATGCCATGTTGGTTCTGAGGACCAGCAGGTGAGTCCCCCTGGCTGTGATGGACTGCAAAAATACCTGTGCTTGAAGGCCCTCCTGCTGTACACAGCCACCACCTCATCCTCACTGAAGCCCTAAAACAGCTGTCCCCAGGTGATCAACACCCCACACAGCACCTCTGCCCTGGTGCCCCCATTTCATGCTGAAATGTCACCCCCTGACAAGTTCTCTGAACTGGTATTGCTAGCAATGTCTTCATTTGTTCTGCAGACTGATACAAGCTGCAGCGCCCCCATAATTCCCCCAAAAATCTTGGTAAATTACCAAACTCTGCAGCACTTTCCTCTTGAATAGCACAGCACTTGGTCAGTGCCTGTAGCACACTGCCAACATCAGTGCCAACTTCACATGAGCAGGGCTGGGAAAGTCATCTCTCTTGCTAACTCCATTTTCTCATGTGCACTATTTAATGTTGCTTCTGATTAAACCAGCTGCCACCAGTGCTGGTGGCTGCTCACTGGAGCGTGGCACAGCAACACCAGCTTGTCTGTCTGTCTGCTTTCCAAATGGCAGCAGTAGGAATGTGCCTTCTGTGCTTTTCTGTCATTCGCTGGATGTTCCAGGGGTTGCCTGGGTGTTGACTACCAAAAGTCAATTCAGAGGGCCCCCAAACCTTTCCTGTTTCTCCCCAGTCTTCTCTTCATCCTCCCCTAGACTGATGGAGGATAAAAAGGCCTGCATGAAAATAGTTTCTGTCTTTATTGGCTCTCATTCAGAAGATGGGAAGAGAATTTCTGTTGCCAGGCAAAGAGTTGCAGCAGACTGTTCTTGTGGGTCAGGACACCTTCCCCTTCCTTGTCCCAATGGTAGCTGTTAGTTTTGTCTGCTTACACAGTCAGAAAAGAATTTTTGTAGGATGTGAGAAGTATTAACCCCTTCACCATGCAAATTCTGCCTCAGTTTCTACTGCACCACAGTGAAAAGGGAAATGTGCAAGATTCTCCATGACTCCAGTACAGGCTGCTCCATGGCACTGGTGTTCACTGGTCCAAGAGCCAGGGATTATTGGCCTGGTTTTGGGAGCACCACTGGGTTAATCCTCCCTGAAGTCAGGAGATGCTGAGGGCACGGTCTGCTGCTTGCCATGGGAGGTCCCATGTGACACTGCAGATTCTGAGGGGTCAGGGGACAGGACAAACGTCCAGTCATGGTCAGTGACAGAAGATGGCTAAAGGACCACCTGGCAATGCCTCACTGGAGGCTGCACCACAGACCCCCAGAGCTGAGGCAGGTTTTCATTTTCCTGCTGACCTCAAGCCTTAGTCCCCTACAGGTTTTACTTTCAGCTGAGGTCCCTCACAGGTGTTTGCTCTTCCCAGATCTGTCTTCTGGAGCTGTGGTGCCTTCCACCACCTGTAGGGAACATGACAGGGAAAAGGTTTATCTGCTCTCTGACGTGTCCCACGGAGCACTGTGTTTCAAAGCCTGCACCCCTCCCTGCCCACGTGCCTCCTGCTCTCCCCATGCTCTCCATCCCCCCTGCTCTCTTGCCATGGACTGGCTGAGAGCATGGGATTTCCCAGAGCTTTCCTGAGTTATTTTTAGCCAGCACAATAAAGAGAACAGCTAGTTTGTGTTGCTATTTTTATGGCACTCATTAAAATGCTGTTGCTGAATATCCTGGTAGCTGCTTGCTTCCGCTCCTGTGCTGACTGCTCCTCTTTCTTTCCTGTTGCAGCACTGAAAAGCCCATCTGCATTCCATGAACAGCGAAAAAGTCTGGAGCGAGCCAAGGTAACTCCTGCAGCCCTCCCAGGGAGGGAACACATGGGCTTGCTTTGCATGAGTCACGGGGTTTGAAAGCACCTTCCACCACTGTCCCCTCCTCTGGCACCCTCCACGCTGGCCCAGTGGCCAAGGATGAGGGGCAGGCCACCTGCTCTGCTTCCAGAAATGTTTCCAGGCTCACAAATGCTCTGGAGCACCCTTCTCTGAGCAGGGATGGTTTAAAAAAAAGGGCAAATGGGGCATCTGTGCTCTGAGCTGTGGGGTTTTACAAAAGGCTGTGGGCAGGGCAGGGTTCAGCATGGCTTTGCCAGTCCTTGCAGTAAATGTCCAACCAGTGGAAGTGCTGCTTCCCCCTCCGGGTCACATCCACAGGCTGCTCCTCCTGTGCTGGCTGCTCTGCACTCCTGGCAGCGAGGCCAGAGCAGGGCCAGCCTGAGGGAGCACAGTCAGACAGCGTGCAGGGGGAATGCAGGTGCCACCTGCAGCCAGTCCCCAGGGAGCTCACACTTGGCAGGAGCTCTGGCTTTTAGCCCTGCAGTGCAGCTTGGCCATTAGGACACAACATCCACAGGGGAAATGGGCCAGGCTCCCACCCACCCCACTACCAGGCTTCCCTAAACACTGCCAAAGGCAGCAGCCATTTCCAGAAATCTTTGTGATCTGATCACTTTTTTGGGAAATCACATTGGTTTTCCAATCACCAACAATGCAGCCTTGATCAAGCTGGAGGGATGATCCCAGAAAGGGAAGCAATTAATCATGCAGGTTTTGCTTGAACACAAGAATTTGTTCCATTAATCTGCAAAATGTGCTTGCAGTCACATGAGAAAGGACCTTTGCAAGGAAGAATGATTGTGAAATACAGGGAAGTGCTCTTCTGAACTTAAACACACTCCAAATCACTTGCCCCAGGTCTCCTGTGGTAATAAATGGCAAGCATAAGAAATACAGTATGACTCTGAAAGATTAGTATGCTTAAAAAATTTCAAGCAATCCAAAGTATCCTTGAAGTGTCATATATTTTACAGTTAAAGTATACATTTGTGTCTCCTTGTCTTTCTCTTCAAAAGCTTTCACTGGCTAGTTGCCTGGGGAAAGGGGAAGGATGGTCTAGTCTATCCCAAACCACGGGCAGGTTTAGAAAGTGCTAATGAAGACACTGAGCACAGCCCATAACAAACATTACTCCCTTGCAAAGCTGCCCTGCGTAGACCTGGGAAAGGGAAGATCAGCAGCTGTTTCCAGACAGTTTCTCAAATGTATTTGTTGTTTGGCTGATGTGCAAACAGAAATAAGAAAACTGTTTGTGTGTTGTGAAAGCTCCTCTGCTTCAGCTGATGTTAAAAGAGCTCACATCTGAAGGGTTCATCGTTTGCACCCCAGAGACACAAATGCAGCTTATTAACAGCCAGGGTCCAAAGGAACTGAAGTCACAGCAGAAACACAGCTGTGGGACAGCAGCTGGAGCTGAGCCCAAGTCAGGACCTGGTCTAAGGGTTAGTTGGAAATGCATTATGTGAGTTTAAATGCACTCAGGTGCAGACACCAGCTTGCTCTGACCTGGCACAGGAACCAGGCAAGCCCACATGCTCCTAGCACGGGATTGTGTTGGTGGAAATAAACTGTGAAAAATACGGGGGAAGGGTAAGGCGTTGTAAAGACTTTAGTAAATAAAATGTCAATTATTTGTTTAAACATGTCGCTGGCTATGTCAGAGGCTGGCAGCAGGCCAGCGCTGCAGACTTTGATGTCCTGTAATAGATTCCCGGGGTGGAGGACAGCGAGCAAGCTGCTTTTCCTGGGGCTGTCTGGCTCAGCAGGGCTTGAGCACTCCCCCTGCACCCCAGCACAGAGGGGCTGCAGGGTGGCTGTCATGGCTCTGCCCCAGAGCAGAACAGCCCCACTGGGCAGGTCACAGAATCCCAGAATCACTGGGTTGGAAGGGACCTCCAAGACATCGAGTCCAACACCTCAACTGAACCCTGGCACCCAGTGCCACATCCAGGCTTTGTTAAACACACCCAGGGATGGTGACTCCACCACCTCCCCGGGCAGCCATTCCAGAACTTTCTCTGTAAAAAACTAATATTCAACCTGTATTTCCCTTGGTGCAGCCTGAGACTGTGTGCTCTGGTTCTGTCAGTTCCTGGAGAAAGAGCCCAGCCCCACCTGAGCACAGCCACCTTTCAGGGAGCTGTAGAGAGTGACAAGATCCTGACTAATGTGTGAGCACAGACAGACACCCACTGCCAGTGACCTGCTCTGGTGCTCTCTGAGCTGTGCTGTGAGCCCTTGGCCCCTGGTTCCCAGCCCAGGCTGTTCTGCTGAAGTCTGAGCACACTACTCTGTGTATATTCAGAACTGTGCCTCTTTTTTCCTGCAGCACTTTTAAAAGCTGTTTTGCATCCTGTGCCCCAACAGCCATCTCACCTCTGGGCTGGCCAAGCTCCCCTCCCCTCAGCCCCCCTCACTGATCTCATCTCTGACTCGGTGGTGTCTGTAGCTGCTGCCCAGACCCTTCCATGGACCCTTTCAGATGCAGGGCACAGACCAGGGCTGAGCTGACACCCTGTGCTGTGTCTCCCCTGCTGGTTTGGGGTTGTGGGTCAGCTGCTGACCACTGCATTCTCCAGAGCCTTTTATACTTTTCCAGTGCATGGAGTAACTAATTTCTGCCTAAGGCCCTGTGCAGTGACCCCTGCAGGAGCATCTCTGGTGCATTAACTCTTCATCCACTGCAGAGCTTAATCCTGGCTTAATCCTTAGCACTGCAGTGCTAAGCTGGCTTAGCTGTGGCTGTGAATTGACCACAGCCCTTCCCAAATGTCCTTCTTGAATCTGTGGCACATGTATTTCAGATCATCAATTGTGCCAAATCATGGTGCACTGTAATCAGTTAGCCTTGAAGGATTCAGAATGAGGGAGTATGTCTTCTATCATTCAAGGCATTAACTAATATATTGACTAGCAGGGAAAATTGCTTTGTAAGAGGATATGATTTATTCTTCTGTTTAGACTCTGAGCCGTTTCCAATTCCTCTGGTGATCCAAAGCTATGCTCCTTTTTTATATTAGTCTTATCCAGACCAAATTTCTCTGGCTTGCATGTGAGAAAGCCATGGGAGATAATGTCAAAACATGCTTCAAGTCAAGCTGCATGATATTCATCGTTTATTCCTGCACCAGAAAACTGTCATTCCTTCACAGAAGGAATTTTGGTTGAAGTGATGTGATTTGTTCTTGATAAATACATCCTGGCTGCTGCTCACCTCTGTGCTATCTTCAAAATTCATTTATATAGATTGTTTGATTATTTGGTCCAATAACTTGCTGTCTGCTTTGTAATTTCCCGGTTTCTTCTTCCCATCTCTTTTAAAGCTAGCAATTACTCTCCTTTGCCCAGTTTCCTGGAGAACCATAGATAGCTGCTATTACTCCAGCCTTGTGTGTCTCAAAATTGTTTGGGAACATTTAACTCCACTGAGTACCCTCTAACCTGTTCTCCAACCTGGCAACTGGGGTTTCTCCTCTTTTCTTGCCGAAGGTTCTTGGCTGAGCCACCTGTTTGATAAAGAGCCATTTGTCTTTTTAGTGAGGATGGTTTTTAAAAGGCATTAAATCCTGTAGTCATCTCAGCAGTATGCTGAGAATTATGTCTCCTGTTTATGGAACACTGACAGCACTTTCCATTGCCTGATCCTGGCTGCAGAAGTCCTTATAAGATCTTTTTCTCATGATCCTGTACATTTTGTACTGTAGATTTCCAATTTTGCTTCAGCTGCTTGTACTATTTTATATTTATCCTTAAGATTTTAGTCTCTTTGAACTATGTACAATTTTTGTACTATTTCTTCTTGCAGCTCAGCTCAGCTAGGAGCTTGTCTAAGTTGAGCTCTAGCTTTTCTTCACCAGGGGATAAGCTTATATTTGTATTCTTGAGGTCATCTGCCCTCAAGGCTGACTTTCTTGGCCCTTATGGATGGTGTTCCTGTACCTCTGTGTGCCTCTCCTAAGCCATGAGGGAGTTGGCACAAGGCTCCAGGGCCGTGTCCATCACAAGCCCAGCTGCAGTGACTGCAAAGCAGATTTTCCCAACCCCATATCACAGCTGGGCTGGGGAACCACAGAGCACAGGGGCTGCAAGGCTGCAGGAAGGTTAAGCCTCCTGGCTGACCTGGGTAGAGAGTCTGAGTGGTTTCATGACTTGTTCTGCCTGGTATCCCACCCCAGAGTGCTGGGCTTCCCACAGAAGCCACTGCTACCAGGGCATTCTGGAGCATCTCTCAGACAGGCCCACCACTCCCAGGGAATAGCTGTCACCTTCCCTATGAGTTCTCAGAACATTTTGGGCATCAGAAGCCCAGCAGCGATGGCAAAGGGCACAGAGTGGGTGCAGTGAACAGTCAGCAGCTACGTGCACCTTGTTCCCTTTCTGAAGAACTTCTGCCCAACAACAAGCCAGCATTTCAGTGATGAAAAATGTCATTTAGGAGCTCACTCAACCCAGCTTGTAATAAATCCAAAAGAATCGTGGGATGGCACAGGGGCGGGTGCTCTCAGTACCTTACTGCTGCTCTGGGCAGGTAACTTTGCATTTGTGTTCTGCAGACTGAAGATTATCTCAAGCACAAGATCAGAAGCAGGCCTGAGCGGTCAGACCTGGTCAATATGCACATTCTGCAAGGTAAGACTGCCCGAGCTTCTCCCACACACTCCTTGTGTTAGCACACATAATCATGGAATATGATTATATGCAGGTGCTTTTATTGTAGACCTCTGGGAATCAGGGGTACAGACCCAAATCTGATTCCCACATGGCTTTCGAGCTGAACTTATTTTATATTCTATCATTATATAACTTACATATTAATTATTAAACTTATATTGGTTTATTGTATACATTGACTTTATTCAAGCATGAGTTTCTAGTGATTTTTCTCAAGCCCCTGACCACAGTTTCTCATGATTATTCTTACAATTAAACAGTAATTATATCTAATTACTAAATAATCATCACATCTAACAATTATACCATTTATCATATACTGGTTACACAGGTGCATTTCTAGCAAGTACAAGGCCTATACTTTCCCAGGGTATTTTCCCAGGGCCTACTAAGCTTAATTTTCCTTCTAATTCCCCAAATCCCTGTGATTTAAAACCCTTTTACTATCACTTGTGTCTCCTGCCCTGGGACTTGTGTTTCTCCTGCCCTTCTTGTGTTCCTTCAGGAATCTCATCACCAATACTTTGTTCCAGCTGCTCATGGGGGGCAGACTCAAATGGGAGTCGTATGAAATTCTGTCCAGAGCTGGTGTTCAGGAAGCAGGACACACTTTTATTCCCTGACAGGCACAGTCCCAAGGTCACCCAGTATTTCTCCCATCTGTGGCAGGGAGCAGTGTAAGATGCTCTAGGGAACAGCTGTGAGAGGGAACTCTGTTAGACACCGGTGCCAACGTCTGATCATGAACAGCAAACCCAGGGAATTTGTTGTCCAGGGCACTGAAATTCCTACAGCAGGTCATTGTAACACCCCCCCAAGGCTGGACATCTTTTGTGCTGCTGTAATTCTGGGCATTCTATGTGACAGCCTGTGCAGACAGCGACCCAAGCAGAGCTGTATGAAAAGCCCTGCTATCAGTCTGTGAGCCACAGCAGCTCTCTTCTCTCCCACCCTGGTGTTCCCTCTCAGGCAGAGAGCTGGCAGGGCTGGATCCCATCACAGACAGCAGAACACCACAGTGTCCCTCGTTATCTCCTGAGATAACAAGATCCTTAGAGACAGAGAGGATGTGCAGCCTCCCTCCCTCCTTGAGTCCTGTCACTTGTCTGGAAGAAGCAGATCGCTCTGGCAGCTGTGAATGCTGCCCTCTGCTCTCAGCATGGATGCAATCTGTATTTCTTTTTGCCTCTGGCAGGCAGGAGGGCTGAGCCTGGGTCCCGTGCTGGGTCAGTGTTGCTGCCTTGCTTTTCCCCTGGGTTTCCATCCCTAAAATAAGCTAGCACCATTGCTTGTTGAAGAGATGGAGAGAGTCCTTCCCTTAGGTTAAATAATGGAAGCAATGTGGACTGGAGCTGGGGGCTGTTACCAGACGTGGAGGCAGCTGCAGTCCCTGGGCATGGACAGGGACAGAGCCAGCCAGGGGAGAGAGACTGCAGAGAGTGCCTGGCTGTGCACTCAGCAAGATGCATGTGCTGCCCCACACCCCCCTTACCTGCAGCCTCTGCTCACACCTCTGTCCATCCTGCTCTGCATTTCAGAGCTGTGTCTTGGCATATCCATTTTGTGGATTTGACTTACAAATCCATTTTGTTCACAACGGGACCTAGAGGTGATTGGAACTGGCCAGGTGACACAGTTTGCATCATCCAAGTGCTTTACAGGCTTCCCTTCTGTTACAGTTCATCTCAAGGAGCTCATCTGTGTTCACTGGTCTGTATAATCTGAATGGCCCTAGACCAGCTCTCCTGACCTCCTGTAGAGAATTTCCATGGTGCCAAGCCCTGTAGCTCGTGTTCCCTACAGAGAGTGTCCAAGATTTGAAGAAAGAACAACCTACACACAGCTGCTCTTACTTTAGACCCTCAAGAGTTTAGAAATGGTCTGGTTTAGAATCCCACTCCCTCACTACTCATGCCTGGTCCAAGAGAGAAGCCTGATAACTTAGTTCAGGAAATCTTTCTGTTTAAGTTGCTATTCTTCTGTCACCCTTTAACAACTGGGCTTTTCTCAGCTGGCTTTGCTAGGGCTGCAGCTTCCAGATCTACCTGCCTCTGCTCTGCTCCTCCCCAGCTCGTTTTTTCCCTGAAGGCCTGGAGCACAGTAATTATGTCACCTCCAAAAATCCACAGGCCAAGACTCAGCATTTTTAATTCCAGTGTAAGCTCAACTCCAGTTGTCAAGCACTGCCAGTGGTTCTATTCTCCAGCTGTTTCCCATCTGCACTAGCCCACAAGGGGCCAATGTGCTCCTGGCAAGCAGGAGCTGGAGAACCCTTTGGCCCTTGTTAGTGGCAGCTTGCTCATGAAGTTTCCATCACAGATCGCTCCTGGGCCTTGCAGAGGATGGTCTGGCTGTAGGCTGGGTTTGCAAGCCCAGGGTGGTAGAGAGAGGCTCTTGTTTGGGAGTGGAGAAGCTGGGCCTGAGGCTCAGGGAAGGACCCATGTCCCAAATCACAGCAGCCCCACCCAGTCTAGCAGAGCAGATCCTGCCGTGCTGAGCCACACTCAGGTGCTGGCCACAGCCCCCAGAGGTGTGACATTGTCACCGAGTGCTGTGCCCACAGGAGCCCCTGGTCCTGATGCTTCTGTTTGGCCTTTCAGACTCGGCTGCAGAGGGGTCCATTCAGTCTACTCAAATGAAGCTGAAAAGAGCCCGACTGGCAGATGACCTCAACGAAAAGATCGCGCTCAGGCCGGGTCCCTTGGAGCTGGTGGAGAAGAATATTATTCCCGTGGACTCGGCTGTGAAAGAGGCCATAAAAGGTAGTGACAGTGAACGTGTGTGTTGTGTGTGTGCATGGAGTGGGACAGGGCTGCCACAGGGACTGCAGGAAGTGACCAGCCTGGATGTAAGAGCTGCTCTTATTGCTTAAATGTCATTATTTTCACAGTAACCAGCCCAGTCCAGCGCAGCCTGTGAGCACAGCGCTCTCATCTTAGAGCAGTGACACTGAAACATGCACCAGTGCTCAGCCACATTCCCCCAGAAATAACCTCCCTTCCTACACCCCTTCCCTCCCAAGGCTTTGAGCACAGAAGTGATGCTGTTGCAGAGGGGACGCTCCTTCCTTCAGCATGGGAGAGAACCTGAGTGCACAGGGGTTGGTTGTGAGACCAGCCCAGATTCTCCCCCTCGTGCTCTGCCAAGCTCTCTCATCCCCACTAAATGGGGGTGGAGTGGCCCTGGTTCAGGAGGGCTGAGGGTTCTCTTTTATTTTTTACCACTGCTGCTGGTGGTGTGCAGGACCCAGCAGAGCAGGATGCTGCATCCCTGCGGTGTGGAGCATCCTTGGGGTGCTAAATTGCTGGAGAATATGAGCAGGGGCCTGCACCCCCAAACAGGGCACACTCCTACCAGCCAGGACCCACCACTTGCTTTATGCCTAAGTTTGGTTTTCCTCCATCACCTCCTCCCACCAGAGGAGGGAGGAAGAACCATCCACAATTACTTCCCCCACGCTGCTGCAGGGATGCTGGTGTGGCAGCCAACACAGAGCAGAAAGGTGACTCAAATTTCACCAGGGCCCCGTGCCAGGACAGGGAGATCCGAAAGCAGAGGAAGGAGCAGGAAAGCCAGCAGGGTCCTGCAGTGACAGGACAGCAACCTGTATTTTTGAAGTCTGGGGCTGCCCCCACATGTCCAAACTGGTGCTCAGGTCTCCAATGAGGCACTGAGAGCTGCTCTGCCCCTGGAAGCTGCTTGTTCTGTTGCTCACAGTTCCTCAGTTAATGGGATCGTTTCCATTGGCATAATTCCATCTGAAGGGTCTGTTCTGGAGCTCAGAGCAGGCTGGGGACAATGGCAGGGTTTTGGGGCAGAAAGGCTCTTGGAGTGACAGGAGAAATGCCAAAAATGAGAGTTGAAACAGGAAGCACTTTGATTTTCATTTCATCTCAGAAACCATCTTAAATTACATGAAATATTCCAGGCTCAGATACTGCTCTGTCCTGTCCCACAACTATTCCTGCTCTTGGTTTGGAGGCTGTGAAATGCAGGCTGTGTATGAACAGCAGCTTCTCCAGCCTGGCCCTGGAGCTGCTCCATTCCCAGCGTGTTGCAGCTCTCCTCTTTGAAGGTGAAATGTTCCAGGACTCTGCCTGAAGAGGAATTTTTAAGAAGAGTTCAAGTAAAATCTCCCCAGCCACTTACTAAAGGATAGAACAGTGGAAAAAAAAAGTTTCAAAAAATCCCCCCCCCCCTTAATAAACATTTAGGGCAGTGTGAGCATGACTTTATCCCCTGGAGCTGAGGTTTGGAGGCTGGGAAATGAGCTTGAGTCTTGAATAGAGCATCTCTCCAGCTGCCTTGTCAGGAGCTCATGGTAAACAGAGATTTACGGGACCAAACTGTTAAAAACAAAAAGTCTGGCTTTAAAATTATTTGTTCAGTTTTAAATTTCTCCCTTTCACAATTCTCTTCTATCACATTGCTGGGGAAAAACGTGTCCTTGTAAGCCAGTTTCATCCCATTTAGGGTGAAACATGCAGGACATTAGTGTCCAACATGAAGTTGCTTGGTACCACAGGGTGCCATGAGAAGAAGGTGGTGCAGCTGCACCAGGAACACCATCCCAGCCCTCAGGTTTCTGCAGAAGAAAGCCTCAAGTTGAAGGATCCTCAAGCTCATTTTTTTGCAGTCAGAGGCACCTTGAGGTACTCACAGTTTGGGGCAAAGAGCCGAACACAGAGCGGAGATGAGTACTGGCACTTCTGAACGTTAAGCCTTTTGTTTTTGCAATACCAGAAAGATGACAGGGTTTAAAATCATTTTACTTTAACCTTGGAATCTCAACTGTTTATACAGTGGAAAGTTCAGCTGACGTGTTCCTCTAATCACCTCCGGCAGGGTGAGCAGAAAGTGCCAGACCCCAACCGAAAGCCCAAACGTCCCAGTGACAGGAGGCCGCCAGTGCCCTGCATAGCTGAGCAGTGATACAAGGAACTTTTTTTACCAGGTCCTTGTCATCACTTTGTCCAATGCGCTCAAGAGGACAATACCCAGTGCATTAGAAACAGCCCCGAGCAAACACCATCCTGCCTGAGATTACAGCAGGGACACGGGACCGAGAAACAATACGCTCAGGCCGGGCTGGGTGAGAGCAGGACAGATAAGGGAAGCATTCCCCCTTGGCACAGCCCTGCGGTATCAAGCAGCAGGATGCAGCACATTCCTGTCGTGCTCTGGGCTGTCGCTGTGTCCTGAAGGTCCCTTGTGCTCCCAGCTTTGGCACCGCTTCCCAACACACGCTCCCCTGCCAGCGCAGCAGGAGCCCTGCAGATCCACAAGGCCCCCTTGCTTGGAGTCATTTTTCCCAAGAGGGGATGTCCACGCTGGCCTGCAGGCGTGGGAAGCAGCTCCCATGCAGCCCAGTTGGCCCATGCAATGCTGCAGCTCCTCAGGGACCTGTTTGGGTGCTGCCTCTGATGGAGAGGATGGAGAGGACACAGACCCTCTTTCCAGGGACAGCAAGTTGAACACAGCTGATCTCATTTCCCCAGCCCATGTCTGGGCAGCAGCTCAGGCAGGGAGCCAGGGCTCTGTCCTCGCCCACCCTGGCACCAGCAGCCACAGGGAGTGGAGATAACCCTTATCTCTCAGATAGGGGCAGGGGTCAGAGCAGGAGGTGCGTGTCGTTGAGAAGGTGCACATTGCTAGACCAGCAGCAGGGACAGGTGGAAGCTTGTCCCCGGGCCCTTCCTATTTCCCCATTTGTCACCTCACTATCAGCGTGCCAAGCTGCCTGACAAATGCCAGACATGAGCACGAGGAGATTACGAGTGTGGCCACGCTGCTCCTTCCTCTACCCCCACCTGCAGCTCTCCTGAGGCTCACATGAGACCTTTTTTTCTCAGCACTTTATTTATCATCAAACCTCGGGGTCAAGAGCCCGTGCCCATCTGACTAGGAGATAACAGTGCAGGAGCTGTGCAGGCGGCGCAGCCTGGGGCTGTCGGGCAGGCAGCAGAAATGGTTTGAACCGTGTCCTGTGGGTGAAGCCTGTGCACAGACACGGCATGTGGGAGCCTCTGTGCACCTGCAGCCACATCCACTCTTGCTGGCTCTCGTGCTGTGAGCAGATGGGTCACATTCCGAGCTGATTTCAACCTCACTCTTTCTGCTGAGGACAGAGTCCCATGCGTGGTGTGGGTGTTCAGCCGGGGTGCTCAGCTCAGGGAGGGTGATCTGTGCCCCTCTCCCACCCCAGCCCAGTGGAGGGGCTGCAAGGCAGAGCCCCTCCTGCACCAGTCCCACCTGTCCACACTGGCCTTGCTGTGCTGGCGGGCTGGGCTCCTCCAAGCCCTCCTCTCTCCCTGTCCCATGGAACAAGGGCCATGGTCCTGGCTCCTCCAACCCTTCCTCTCTCCCTGTCCCATGGAACAAGGGCCATGGTCCTGGCTCCTCAGACCTCTCCTCTCTCCCTGTCCCAAGGAACAAGGGCCATGGTCCTGGCTCCTCAGACCTCTCCTCTCTCCCTGTCCCAAGGAACAAGGGCTATGGTCCTGGCTCCTCCAAGCCCTCCTCTGTCCCTATCCCAAGGAACAAGGGCCATGGTCCCTGTCTCTCCAAGCCCTCCTCTGTCCCTGTCCCAAGGAACAAGGGCCACGGTCGCAGTTTCTCCAACCTGTCCTCTCTCCCTATCCCATGGAACAAGGGCCATGGTTGTGGCTCCTCCAAGCCCTCCTCTCTCCCTGTCCCAAGCAATAAGGGCCATGGTCCTGGTTTCTCCAGCCATTCCTCTCTCCCTGTCCGAAGGAACAAGGGCCATGGTCCCCGTTCCTCCAAGCCCTCCTCTCCCCTGTCCCAAGGAACAAGGGCCATGGTCCCCATTTCTCCAAGCCCTCCTCTGTCCCTGTCCCTGTCCCAAGGAACAAGGGCCATGGTTGTGGCTCCTCCAAGCCCTCCTCTCTCCCTGTCCCATGGAACAAGGGCCACGGTCCCCGTTCCTCCAAGCCCTCCTCTCTCCCTGTCCCAAGGAACAAGGGCCATGGTCCTGGCTCCTCCAAGCCCTCCTCTCTCCCTATCCCAAGGAACAAGGGCCATGGTTGTGGCTCCTCCAAGCCCTCCTCTCTCCCTGTCCCATGGAACAAGGGCCATGGTCCCCGTTTCTCCAAGCCCTCCTCTCCCCTGTCCCAAGGAACAAGGGCCACGGTCGCAGTTCCTCAGACCTCTCCTCTCTCCCTATCCCAAGGAACAAGGGCCATGGTTGTGGCTCCTCCAAGCCCTCCTCTCTCCCTGTCCCATGGAACAAGGGCCATGGTCCTGGCTCCTCAGACCCCTCCTCTCTCCCTGTCCATGGCTCGCCCTGCTCTCCCCCAGCCGCGGGGCAGCCCCGGAGGTGGCCGAGCCCCCCGGGCACCCGTGTGCCGCCCACCCACGGCCGGGCAGGGGGCGGCGGGCGCGGCCGAGGTCCCCCCGGGGCTCACCCCGTGCCCCCGTCGCTCCCCGCAGGCTCTGACCGTCGCCCCTCTGCCCCCGCAGGCACCCAGGGCGGCTTTCCCCGGCAGAGCGACGCCTTCGCCTTCGAGGAGGACAGCAGCAACGACGGGCTGTCCCCGGAGCGGCCCCGCAGCCGCGGCTCCCCGGGCCCCGCCGAGCCGCCCCCCGGCTCCAAGGCCCCGGAGCCGCCCCCCGCCGGCCCTGCCGGGGCTCCTCAGGTAGGGCGAGCCGTCCCGGAGCCGGGGAGATGCGGGGGGACAGGGGACACCCGTGCGGCACACGGGAGGGAGCACACGGTCCCGGGCCGAGGGGCAGATTCCTGCCCTGCGCTCGGCACGGGTGAGGCAGCGCCTCGAGTGCCGTGTCCAGTTCTGGGCAGTTTAGGAAGGATGTAGAGGGGCTGGAGCGTGTCCAGAGAAGGGCAGCAAGGCTGGTGAGGGGTCTGGAGCACAAGTCCTGTGAGGAGCGGCTGAGGGTTGTTGATCCTGGAGAAGAGGAGGCTCAGGGGAGACCTCATCACTCTCTACAGCTCCGTGACAGGAGGGTGCAGCCCGCTGGGGTCGGGCTCTGCTCCCAGGGAACAATGACAGGACAGGAGGACACAGCCTTCAGCTGCGCCAGGGGAAGTTCAGGTTGGAGATTAGGAAGAAATTCTTCGCTGAAAGAGTGGTTGGGCGTTGGAATGGGCTGCCCGGGGAGGTGCTGGACTCACCATCCCTGGAGGTGTTTAAGAAGAGCCGGGACGTAGCACTCAGTGCCATGGCTTGGTTGGCAGGGTGGTGTTAGGTGACAGATTGGACTCGATGATCTCAAATGTCTTTTCCAGCCGGGTTAATTCTGTGATTCTGTGACATTTTGGGTCATTTTCTGTCATTCTGTGACCCGCGGGCGGACCGCGCTGCGCGGCGCCGGCGCGCCCACTGCCGGCCGGCGCGGGCACTGCAGCGCCGGGGAGCGCCGGGCCGGGGTGGAGCGAGGGACTGGGGGAAACTGGGGAAAACTGGGGAAAACTGGGGAAAACTGGGGGGAAACTGGGGGGAAACTGGGGAAAACTGGGGAAAACTGGGGAAAACTGGGGGAAACTGGGGGGAAACTGGGGGGAAACTGGGGGGAAACTGGGGAAAACTGGGGAAAACTGGGGGAAACTGGGGGGAAACTGGGGAAAACTGGGGGGAAACTGGGGGGAAACTGGGGGAAACTGGGGGGAAACGGGGGGAAACTGGGGGAAACTGGGGGGAAACTGGGGGGAAACTGGGGGAATGTGGAGGCTGGGGGAATGGGGAAACTGGGGGGAAATTGAGGGAATGGGGAGGCTGGGGGAACTGGGGGGAAATTGAGGGAATGGGGAGGCTGGGGGAATGGGGGAACTGGGGGGAAATTGAGGGAATGGCGAGGCTGGGGGAACGGGAGGACTGGGGGTAATGGGGGAACTGGAGTGGACTGAGGCACACTGCAGGGGCTGGGATGGATGAGGGAGAAAGAGAAGAACCGGGGCAGACTGGGGTGGGGGAGGACTAAAAGGATTGTGGCCATCCATTGATCAGCTGGGAAGACTGGGCTGGTCTGGAGGATACTGAGGGGCCAGCTGTGAGCGAGGATACGGGGCTCAGGTGAAATTGGGAGGGCTGCAAAACCAAGGATTGTGGAGGCAGAGGACTGGGAAAGGACTGGGATAGCCTGAGGGTGTGGCTGGGATAGACATGACGGGGCTGGGATGCACTTGAGGCATCTGTGGGGATTTGGAACAACATGGGGTGAGGAAACGGGGTACCAGGATTCCCCGGCCCAGGCTGGACAGCCCCTGGCTCCGGTCCCACAGCCCCTCTCACCTCTCCCTTGCAGGATCGTCCCCCCAGTGCCGATGGCCACGCTGCGGACACTGCCCCGGGGCAGGGCAGCCAGTGCCACAGCCCCAAGCAGCCGGCGGGGCAGGAGAGCCCCACGCTGCCGGTGCCCTCGGCCGTGAAGGTAATGCCGCTCCTCCGGGGAGGAGCCAGCCCAGGGCACCCAAGCCTGGAGTGCCCATGTGCTGCGCCCCAAATGTGTCAAAGCTCCGGGTGCCTGGCCTTACAGGCTTTGAAGAATTCAGGCGGACAACCTTGTGTCAGAAACACAAATTAATTGTGTAATGGCACAAGATGCAGCAATAAACCTTGCTAGAGGCAACTGCTTGAGTGCTGCACTGCAAACGTCCCCTGGGGCTGGGAGCAGGAGGAGATAGCAGGCCACACTGGAGTTCCTTGTGGGCAGGGAGGGTCATTGTCATCTCGTGTGCTCTCCAGCACAGCTGAGATGGGGCGCAGTGCCAAGGGAGTCCCCCACATCCCAGCTCAGCAGGTCTTGGAGCTGGAGTGTCAAGGTGCCAGCAGGAGCTGCCTTTGTCTGTTCCAGACCTCTGAGGTCCCATGGGGATGACAGGAGCTCCTCTCACACCTCATTCCTTTCCTTCCTTCCAACAGTCCAAATCATCCAGTGACAGCAAGAACCGTCACAAGAAGCCCAAAGACACCAAGCCCAAAGTGAAGAAGCTCAAGTACCACCAGTACATCCCCCCAGACCAGAAAGCAGAGAAGTCCCCTCCACCCATGGATTCTGCATATGCCAGACTGCTCCAGCAGCAGCAGCTCTTCCTGCAGCTCCAGATCCTCAGCCAGCAGCAGCAGCAGCAGCAGCAGCAGCAGCACTTCAGCTATCCTGGGATGCACCAAGGACAGCTAAAGTGAGTGGCACTGTGCCAGCAGCAGGACTTAGTCCTGTTTCTCTCCAGGCTTTCCCCTCTGTATCCATCTGTGCGCACGGCACCGAAACAGAAAAGCTTGGGAACAGCACAGACTCCTTCCAAACCATTCTGGGCTTTGCATACTGGCCAGGGCACCTGTGACCTGCTGGTGGGACACCAGCAATCCCCTACAGCCCAGCCTGGTTTTCCTTGGCCATCCTGAAGTCTCACATAGGAGACGGCAGACCCAGGGGAGCAGAGGGATGGGATGCTGGGCACAAAGACCCTGGGGGAACAGACAGGTTACCCCAAATCTCCTTTGTTATTTCAGGCAATCAAATGAGCAAATGGTCAAAAGTTCAAATTCTTCATCAACTTCTGGCAACAACACCCCTCTTTCTCCAGTGAAAACCACCTTTTCAGGCCAGACTTGTGTCTCGTCTATCAAGCCAGGCCCTCTGCCATCCAACCTGGATGATCTCAAAGTGAGTGCAAACTTTGTCACTGCAGGGGCAGGATGTCACAGCCTGAGTGTGTCAGGGGGGTGCCACAGGCTGGGAGGGGCCGTGTTACAGATCAGCACACCTGCACCTCCGTGCTCTGAGCCACCCAGGAGTTCAGCACAGCACCCTGGGGCAGGGCTTGGTCACTGGGGAGGTTCTGAACGTGGGGGCTTGCTGCTGTGCAGGTGGTGAGGGGAGCACTGCTCTGTGTATCAGCAAACCAAAGGTGTAGCCTGGGGAGGCTGCGGGTCAGGCTAAAAGATGATTTGAGCTGCTGCTCCTGCAGCTCCTGGCTCCATCCCTGAGTGGTTTTGACATTGTGGATGCTCTGACAGACCAGCCAGAGGCCAGTAGGGCAGCATGCCCCCCCCCCATCAGTGACTCAGCTGCTCAGCCAGGCCAGCTCAGCTCTCTGCATGAGCAGGTACCTCCTGCTACATACACTGTTTTGAGCCCCTCTCATGTAGGCAAGAAAGGGCATGGGGAGAATCTCTCATATCAGCTATTCTTTTATATTTTGCTAATGGACCCTCAGTCATGGGGAAGGCCAAATCCTTCCAGGAGCAGAGACCTGGGGGCAGCCCCGAGGTGGAAACAGATGAATTTGCCCCAGCTCAGGTGACTGAATCATGGGCCTGAGCATAGAGCATGTGGCTCCAAGGTGTCACAGTCTCTGAGCTGTCAGCTGGCTCCTGGTCTGTGCTGAAGTCCTCTGCTCATGGAGAAATCTACTGCTGGCAAGGGAATCCTGAGTTGCTTCCCTGACCCAAGGACCGCTGCTGGTTCATGGAGAGGAGTCACAGTTCTCGGAGGAAGATTTTCCTGTTAGGAAAGGTTGAGATTCTGCGGGATGCGCAGTGGTCAGGCCTGTGCACGGTGACTGTGGTGACTGCAGGTGAGACAGGGGGCACCTGGGGGGTCAGAGCTTTAAAGCTGGAAGCTGCGAGCCTGTGATCTGACACTCCTTGACAAAAGCACTGTGTTTCTAAGGGGCTGTTCTGCCCCTGAGACTGAGCACGAGTGATTTTCCTTCCAGGTGTCGGAGCTGAGGCAGCAGCTCCGAATACGAGGCCTGCCCGTGTCGGGTACCAAAACGGCGCTGATGGAGCGGCTGCGGCCCTTCCAGGAGTGCAGCAGCAGCACGGTGCCCAGCTTCAGCGAGATCACCACCGTCACCTTCCCAGTCACTCCAACGAGCACCCTGTCCAGCTACCAGTCCCAGTCCTCCACCAGCATGTTGTCAAACGGCTTCTATCACTTTGGCAGCACCAGCTCCACCCCGCCCATCTCGCCCGCCTCCTCTGACCTCTCTGTGAGCGGCTCTTTGCCGGACACCTTCAACGACGGGCCCATGTCTTCTCCACAGTTTGGTCTCCAGCCATCACCGGTTCATGGCAGCGCTGAGGAAAGCCTCATGAGCAGCATGAATGGAGGGAGCATCCAGCTGGAACTGGAAGGAATAGACACAGAGAAAGACAAGATGCTGGTGGAGAAGCAGAAGGTCATCAATGAACTGACGTGGAAGCTGCAGCAGGAGCAGAGGCAGGTGGAAGAGCTGCGGATGCAGCTCCAGAAGCGAAAGAGAAGCAATGGCCTTGAGGAGAAGCAGCAGCCTGCCCAGCATTTCTTTGGTGTCCCCATCAAGCAAGAAAACACCGTGTCCAGCTGTCCATTTGCATCCAAACAAATGGCCCTGAAAGGCCAAGCCGGCAGCTCGGATAAGCTGAGTAACTGTGGGGTGCCACAGGTGCCCCACATTGTAAACAGCCACTGCTTGGAGCCCGCAGGGCAGAGCACCATCACCTCCTCGACATTCCTGAGCCCGCAGTGCTCCCCGCAGCACTCTCCCCTGGGCGCTGCAAAGAGCCCCCAGCACATCAGCCTGCCACCGTCCCCCAACAGCCACTACCTGCTCCCGGTGTCCCCCGAGGGCCGCAGCGGGTCCCCCCCGGGCAGCAGCTGCCTCCGCCCAGCGCCGGTGAGTGCCAGCCCCGACCCCCCCGGGGCCACACCCACACGGGGGAAGCCTTTCCCCTGGGCCCGGGGCTGCCTGGAAGGGCAGAAGGTATCCCAGATGGGCAATGGGATGGAAGCTGATAGCACTGCAGGGTCCTTCGCAGGGTTTCTCCTGGGCAGCCCTGCCAACGCAGCCGGTTCCCTGGAGGGGCCAGAGCACAGCTCTCGTGTCCCATGGAGCCCTGGCACAGCTCCTGCTGCCCTGGGGAAGCCCTGGCACAGCTCCCCTCCTCCCCAGGGGACCCCCACACTGCTCTGTGTGCCCCTAGGTGAGCACTGGCAAAGCTGCCCGTGTCCCAGGAGAGTCCTGGCAGAGCATCCTCTGCCCTGGGGAGCCCTGGCACAGTTCCCTCTGCCCTGGGGAGCCCTGGCACAGTTCCCTCTGCCCTGGGGAGCCCTGGCACAGTTCCCTCTGCCCTGGGGAGCCCTGGCACAGCTCTCTCTGCCCCTGGAGGAGTCCTGGCAAGCTCCCACTTCCCTGGGGGAGCACTGGCACAGCTTCTTCTACCCTAAAAGAGCCCAAACCCAGCTGCCTCTCCCCTCAGGGGGAGTCCTGGCACAGCTTGTTCTGCCCTTGGGGGAGTCCTGGTACAGCTGCCCGTGCCCCATGGAGCCCTGGCACAGCTCTGTACGCAGCAGGGAGGCACCAGCGTGGATCCCTCAGGTCCTGGGAGAGCCCTGGCACAGTTCCTACACCCCTGGGAGACCCTGCTGCAGGGCTGCAGGGCTTCCCAGCATCCTGCCAAGCCATTGTGGCTCCCAGCAGTGTGTGAGGGATTTTCACCACTGAGTTGGAGGAGAGCAGTTGCCCCGGGGAAGCTTTTTCTCAGGAAGCTGGAGCAGGGCTGGCCGTGGAGGTCTGCAGAGAGAGCTTGTGCCTCCCCACCAGGCCACTAGCCCAGCACAGAGCTGTCCTCAGCAGCCACCACTGCTCACTCAGCCCTCTGGACAGGTACAAACACCTGGGGAGGGGGACACGCTGCACAAAACGGCACAAGGTGCTGCTGATCACAACCCCAGTGCCCTCGCAGGGCTGCCCAGGCAGCAGCAGCAGCACCTTTCAGTGGCCTGTGCCAAGCACAGGGGTGCAAGGTGTGCACCCAGGGGTGTGGCAGGGCAGGCTGGGTGTGGGGGACAGCCCGTGCCAGGGCTGGGCTCTCCCAGCCCAGCTGCAGTGGCCCCAAACAGGCATTGGGGTGCAGCCCTGCACAGTGGCACAAAGTGGGGCTCGGCAGGACAGCAGGGTAGGTGCCGTGGGCAGTTGGCAAACAGCGTGGCCAGCGAGGTGGGAAAGGGCAGCAGTTCAGGGTGAGGAGGGGCAGAGGCAGAGCTGCCAGTGGAATGGGCATGGAGGGCAGTGGGGCTGCTGCAGGGGTGAGGAGCAGGGGTGATGGCAGCGCTGGTTGGGGTGAGTGGGGAGCAGGGGATGCAGGGGCTGAGCCTGGCACTGGGGCTCTGCAGGTGAACTGGGCACTGCAGCAGAGCCCTGGGCACAGTGGGACAGTGCTGTGAGCTGATAGCCAAGAGGCAGCAGGGCTGCCCTGGGCAGCTGGACAGTGGTCAGTGAGGCTCAGGAGGGAGCAGCGACACCACAGGGGCATCTCCAGCTGCTCCCTCACTGCCCAAGGGTGGGGGGATGGTCCCATTGTGTCCTGCAGCTCATCCCAACTCCAACACCACCCATCCTGCACATCCCTCTGCTGCCTGCAAGGGACTCCCAGGGGTGAGGGTCCTTCTTCAGCAAGAGCTCTTCCTTTGTGCCCAGCACTGCAGTGCTGTTTCCCATGAGCCAGGGCTGGTGTTCCTTCCAGCTCCCTTCCACAGAAAGGTGGCCAGGATGTGCCTGGCCAGGCAGAGTGACCTCGCTGCTGCCCTGGATCCAACCCACGTGGAGGGACAATCCCCTGGTGCTGGTTTTTGTGGGACAAGGCCATGGCCAGGCAGTGGGGAAGGACACACAAGGGCCTGGAGGTGATGGGGACAGCAGCTGACAGGCACTGTGCTTCAAATGCCATCCATCCTGGAAGGGGAACCTGGCAAAAAGTTGGCAGAGACATGCAGGTGTTTGGCACAGGCAGAGATTTCCCTCTTCCGAGTGACCTCCCCTGGCCTGAGCTGTGTGAGATGCCCCCAGCCAGGTGGTGATGGGACGGGGGGGCTGGGGGTGGCTGGGGAGGTGCCTCATCACTGGCCAAGCACAGCTGGCCACCAGCAGCATCTCTGCCTTCCCCCTGTCCTGCAGGTCCCCAGCTGGCTGAGCAGCAGGCTGTCCTGTGCCACCGTGTCTGGCAGTGACAAGAGGCCAGCCTGGGTCTCAGAGCTGGGCCAGGGAGCTGGTTCACCTGCCTCCATCCTGCTCAAAGCCAGGCATTTTGAGTTGGTTTGAGCCACAAAATTGTCATTTTCCCTGGCACCAGACCAGCCTCAGCAGGGATGAGCGGGCCGGGCCTCCCGCCGTGCATTGACTCCGTTTCCCTGTATTTCCCCATGCAGATGGCTGCGCAGTCAGGCCAAAACTTTTCTATTTCATCCCCAAGTTTTTGTAAGTCAAGCCCAGCCCTGTCAGAGGTAAAGCAGCCTCCACCCTATGAGGATGCAGTGAAGCAGGTAACTGCATGGTTTTTGTTTTCTACAGGGCTAGGGCTGCCCATGATGTCTTTTTGCAGTCAGTGGGACTCAGCTGCAGGAGTTGCAGCTCATTTTGGGGTCTCTGGGCAGGACAGGCCTGTTTCCATGAGGAATGGGCTTTTTTGAAGGGTTAGCTGCTGACTAGGTGCCACAAAGGAGTCGGACACCCTGCTGGGCTGGATAGTGTCCCCTGTGCACCCAGGGGTCCTGACACCCCCAATCCCCTGGGGTGCCAGTGTACTCTCTCTGGGTGCTCAGTGCTGTGTCAGAGACAGACCCTTGAGCATTCCCAGGTCACAAGCTCATCCTGCTCATCCATCTGCCCCCTGAGCTTTACCCTGGAGCGCTGCTCCTGCAGGGAGGACTGGCCATCACCCAGAACACCTTCCTTCCCATCAGAGTCTGGGAGCAGCCTCGCTGCTGGGACTGCTGGTGCCTTTGGGAAAGTGGAGTGATGCTGTTGGCAGGGTGAAAACGGGTTTATGCCAGCGTGCAGATCTTCCAGGTTCTGGTCAGGGAGAGGAGGGAGACTGGGCAGTGCAGGGAGCAGGGAGGGCAGGCAGGCACGTGCCAGTGTGAGGTGCTGGGGCCAAAATGTTGTGTCCTGAGGGCCCTGGGACAGGGCAGGCTGTGGTGGCCACAGGGCAGAGGGTTGGCAGCAGGGAAGAGTGCTTTTCTCCCTGGATCCTCCGTGATTGTGCCACATCCCTGCAGTGCCCTGAACACCGCTGCCAGCCCCGTGTTGGTGTGGCCTCTCTTCTGTGTTGGGAAGAAGCCATTGGTGGGGTCTAGAGCCATCTTTTTTGGGGCCTAGAGCCATCTACCTGGCTTGTGGCCGGAGGGACTGTCCTCCTAATGGCCTCTCCTCTCCTCTTTGTCGTTTGCTGCAGCAGATGACACGGAGTCAGCAGATGGACGAGCTCCTGGACGTGCTGATTGAGAGTGGAGGTATGCTCTGCTTCCCTCTTCCCCTCTGGGGCTTCCCCTCCAGCCAGCATCGGTCTGTGGGGCTCAGTGCCCCCCAGCAGAGCTGCCTGATTCTCGAGTACAGCTTTCCCCTGCCCTCTGCGTGCCAGCACCCACTGAGACTGAGCCCCAAAGCACACTGGCCCTCCTGGAGCCTGCTCCTGCCTGTGCCAGCCCAGTGGGGTGCTCTGAGCTCGGCTGTCACCTGTGCAGAGAGAAGGGGCAGCAGGGCAGGAGCCCTGTGCACAGCACTGCCAGCCCCCTCCCCACACAGAGCCCCCCGTGTCCCCCCCCGTTCCCAGGGCTGCCAGTGCCATCTCCCACCCAGAGCACTTCCCTGTGCAAAGGGCTGCCTGTGCCCTTCCCCGGCCCCTCGGGGACAGCTGCCAGTGCTTGTGCCCTAGGGACTGCGTCCAAACCCGGGGGATCAAGGTCAGGAAGCAGGAATGTGCGAGGCTCCCCCCAGGGAGGGTGGGCAAGCAGTGCCAGTGGGATTGGGTGGGGAGCAGGTCTCCAAAGGGATGCCCGAGAGCTCAGCTGCAGGGCTGTGGCGGTGGGCACCGCCAGAGCACCTCAAATCCCTCTCATTTGTTGACAGAAATTCCAGCCAATGCCAAGGAAGATCGGTCCTGCCTGCAGAAAGTACCTCAGATAATGGTGTCACCGGGGAGCTCGGGTGCCTCTGTGCCCAAGGGCTCTGCCCCGTTCGAGCCGGCGTCCTCGGCCCCGCTGCCCTTCGAGCACTGCCCGGGCAGCAGCGACGCCCACCTCGAGGTGCTGCTCAATGCCCACAGCCCCCTGGGCAGGGTCAGCGAGATGGCCCTGCTGAAGATGGGGGGAGAGGAGCCCCACTTCGAAGGGATGATGGAGGGGTTCTCCGGCAAAGCCGCGGATGAACTGCTCAACTCCCAGGAGATTTTACAGACTCCCCTGTCGCCCATGGAAACCCAGCTGTCCCCTTCCCCCGCCGAAGGCTCCGGTTTACAAATGAGTTTCACTGAGTCTCCGTGGGAAACAATGGAGTGGCTGGACCTCACCCCCCCCAGCTCGGCCACCGGCTTCAGCTCGCTCACCCCCGCGGGCCCCAGCATCTTCAACATCGATTTCCTGGATGTTGCCGACCTCAACCTGAACACCAGCATGGACCTGCACCTGCAGCAGTGGTGAAGGGACGTGCTGGGGCAGGGTGCCGTGAGCCTGCAGCAGGCAGCACAGTGCTCCTGTCGTGCCACAGAACGTGCAGGGCTAACGTGCCTCATCCAGGGCAAACTGGAGTCATTTTCCCAGCATATAAACTTGTTTGAATTTCCAGTCACTGAAAACTGACAGCACAACTCTGGTACTTCGGTTTTCCTCCATTGACACAACCCCACAGAAGACACCAGTGCCTGAAACAACACTTCCTTTGATTGACAAAAACTTCCATTTTCCTTCTTTAATCTTTCCCCATCCCCAGTTTTAGCAGTCACTCTTGTGAGAACTGGAGCAGCTCATGACAAGACTGTGTGGTGAGGTGACCTCACCTGGGTGGCAACAGGAAATCATGGAGAGGGAAGTGCACTGTTGCCCTCTCCTCTCCTCTCCTCTCCTCTCCTCTCCTCTCCTCTCCTCTCCTCTCCTCTCCTCTCCTCTCCTCTCCTCTCCTCTCCTCTCCTCTCCTCTCCTCTCCTCTCCTCTCCTCTCCTCTCCTCTCCTCTCTCCTCTCCTCTCCTCTCCTCTCCTCTCCTCTCCTCTCCTCTCCTCTCCTCTCCTCTCCTCTCCTCTCCTCTCCTCTCCTCTCCTCTCTCCTCTCCTCTCCTCTCCTCTCCTCTCCTCTCCTCTCCTCTCCTCTCCTCTCCTCTCCTCTCCTCTCCTCTCTCCTCTCCTCTCCTCTCCTCTCCTCTCCTCTCCTCTCCTCTCCCAGTCCTTCAGGCAGACCTGTTGGGCTCACCTTGGCCGTGCCCATGCCAGGGTGAAGGGCAGGGGGCTGTGCCCAGCCAGGTGCCAAGCACCCTTCTGTGGACAGCCAGGCCGTTGCTTCCCTCCTGCCCAAAGCTGCATTGCCCCATCCCCGCAGAGCTCTGCTCCAGGTGGATGAGAGATGGAGATCACCGAGTTCACGGTGGCACCTTGGCATGTCCTGAGGGGCTGAAAGCCCGGGAGCTGTCCTGGCTGCACTCTGAACTGAATCAGGCTGCAGCCTGTGGCCTTGGAGCAGAGAGCTCTGGACGCTGGAGGCAGATGTTCAGGATGCAGGCACGGGAATGGCGGGGATGTGGCATCCCAGTGGAGCAGCCGCGTCCCCGCTGCACACAAAGAGATGAGTGATGTGTTTTGGCCAAGGTAGGAGCAAGTCGCGTGAAAGGACCAGCCAGGCTTTGGAGGGGCTGTTCTCTGCACAGCCAGGTGAGGGTGATCTCCAGCCCTTGCATGATCCGGGAGCAGGGACAGGGAGCCGGGCAGGGACGCTCAGCGGGGCAGAGCCGAGCGAACCCTCGCGTGGCCGAGGCTTTGTGTGAGCGCCTGCTCCTGCCGTCCTCCCCTCCGTCCTCCTGCCCGTCCCTCCTCCATCCCCAGCAGTCTGCCCCTCCTCCCTGAGTTTATCCAGCGTCACTGCTCCCTCAGCCCAGAGCAAGGCTACCGGAGAACAGCTGTGAATCACCGAGCCCGGAGGAGCCCGTTCTCCCGAAGCCGGCAGAGAAGGAAGCTCTCCCGCAGTGATGCTCCCGTTTGGAATCACCAGCATTTCTCCTTGGAGTCTCTGTGCAATATTCTTCCTCAGGCTCTAGCAAGAAGGAGCCTTTGCTTCACTTCTTGGCTTCCACCAAAGAACTTGCTGCAGACTTTGTGATGGACACATCTGTTCATTGCAACTCTGGTTTTGCCAAAGTAAATATTGTTGCTGACAAAGATTGTTAAACTATTTACAGACTGAGTGTATTTAATATTTGTGTTACTGGAAGGACAGCACACGGAGATGAAGCTGCTGGGAGGAGGTCCAGCCTGGCCGTGGCTCCCGTGGCGCTTCCCCAGGGATGCTGGAGCTGTGGGAGGCAGCTCTGCAGCCCGGGCAGTGTCCCCAGTCCCTGGTGTTGTTGCATGCTGTATAAAGCACGTGGCAGTAGCTTTCAAGTCACTATTTAAAGCACCACTTTTCTATTGTACAAATGTCACAGGGCACTGCTAGGATAGACAATCACAGGTTGCATTTTTTTAAAAGAATTTCTTTTTCTAAGTGAGAGATTTTTTTGAAGCCAGTCCGTGGAGAATATTCAGAGCACTTGACCCAGAGTAGTGTTAGCTGCTCCACTGCGGCCTTGTACAGAGTTTTCCAGGTAACTTTCTCCTCTCAGCAAATGTATTTCCTTATTTAAAGGGATGCTGTCAGCTTCAGACCTGTAAGCAAGCACATTTCCTCATCTATGTTACCAGCAACACCTTCATTATTAAAACCCTTGTCTTGCCACTCTGTCTGCTCATGGTTTGCTGTTTGACTTCACCACTGGGCCAGCCACAGCTGTCCCAGTTGCCACCCCCTGGTACCAGCTCCATGCCCTGGGACAGCTACAGTCCTTCAAGGCCAGATGAATTTCATTCATGGCAGCAGTTTCTCCTGGAAGATTTCTGGACACACCAGCCAGAGTCTCCTGTCTTTTTCTTCTGTTGGCTCTGGCTTTGCTCTGTTTTCCTGCAGACCCCACTCCTTGTGTCCCCCTTAAAGGCAGAGCTGGCTCCCTGCCCTTGGTATTTTTGTCAGCACTGGGCTGGTGGCCACAGGGTGCTGGGTACAGGCAGAGCTCTGCCACAGCCAAACCTCCCACTGCCCACAGGCACAGCAGGCTGCGACCCTGGGGGACCTTGGATCCTTCTCCACAGCAGCCCCGAGTGTCTGTTTCCAGATTTGTCACATCTTTCCTTTGATTAGAAAAGGTTCCCAGGTATTTGCCCACCTGTGTGCAAGGAGGGACTGCTGTTGGGCTAAAGGTGAAATGGTCCTGAGACATGGCTCAAGCGCATCTGAAAAGATGTAGATGAACAAATATCCAGTTCCTATGGACATCTTTCAATGTCTAACCCACAGCCTGCAGCCGGGCGTGCTGTGATAAACCTGGGCTGAGCCAGGTCGTGGTTACTCAGAGAATGAGGAGCCAAGCCTCAGCCTAGGAGTACTTCAGGAACAACCATGGAGTGGAGCACTCCCCCGGCCAGTCTGCCAGCTGAGGAGAGCCTGCCTGTGCTGCTCCCCCCGCAGCAGAGCAGCTGGGGAGGATGAGTCTCCCTGCTGTGAGAGGCACAGAGCAGAGCGAGTGGTACAGGGAGCCTCAGCTCTGAAGGACACCTGGCAGGTGCCGAGGTTTGGAGCCGAGCACCTGGGGAGGCTGAGTCCAGACCAGCTCTTCTGCTCAGCTGAGCAGGAGTTGCTGTTCGGCCGCACCACGTTCTCCTGATGGGGGGCATGGGATTTACGCCAAGACAAAGGCTCTCTGGCAGATGTCCCCCGGAACAGCCCACAGACTGCCCTGCTGTTCCGTTTCCAACAGAACGTGCCGTGTGTCTCCAGGAGAGGGAGTTTGTGCTTCATCTCGTTCTCCAGGCACTTGCACAGCTGTAAGCATAAAGGCAAAATACAGCTTTTTTCCTTTTCTTGTTCCTCAGAGCAGTCGCTCCATCTTTCCCCGGGCCCCTTACCACACTCAAAGCAATGGCCACGTGTGATTTGTATCAGGAGTCGAAGGAAAATGGATTTGTTTTAAAAAGCAGCACCTATGTGTTAACAGAATCATGAAATCACCGAGGTTGGAAAAGCCCTCCCAGCCCAGTGAGTCCACCCTGATCCCCACCCTGTCCCCAGCCCAGAGCTCTGAGTGCCACCTCCAGGAATTCCCTGGGCACCTCCAGGGATGGGCACTCCAAACCTCCCTGGGCAGTTCCAATCCCTGAGCTCCCTTTCCATGGGGAAATTCCTGCTGATTCCACCCTGAGCCTGCCCTGGCCCAGCCTGAGGCCGTTCCCTCTCCTCCTGTCCCTGTTCCCTGGAGCAGAGCCCGACCCCCCCGGCTGTCCCCTCCTGGCAGGAGCTGTGCAGAGCCACAAGGGCCCCCCTGAGCCTCCTTTTCTCCAGGCTGAGCCCCTTTCCCAGCTTTCTCAGCTGCTCCTGGGGCTCCAGACCCTTCCCAGCTCCGTTCCCTTCCCCGGACACGCTCCAGCCCCTCCATGTCCTTCCTGTCCTGAGTGTCCCAGAGCTGTCCCCAGCACTGGAGGTGCCCCAGCAGTGCCAGCACAGGGGGAACCCCCAGTAAGACAGGCCTGAGCCCTTCATTTATACTCACCTGGCCCCCAAAGGAGAGACAGGGCTGGGATGAAGGCCAGGGGAAGTCATGCCAGAGTATTCATGGAAATACTCAACTCAAAGTGCTCCTGACAGAACAGTAATGATGCACATCTGCATTCCACCTGCTTGGGCCCAGGCAGGGACGGGTTTGAGCTCATCCAAACCTCAAAGCTGCTCTTGGAGCTCCCCAGACACATAATAACCACCACAGAGCACAGTGGGATTTTCTGGATGCTGTATGATGCTTGCTGAAAATCTAAGAAGCACCTCGGCCACGCCAGTGGGTACAAAGGTGTGAGGCATTGGTGTGAGGTGCCAGTCTGGGCCACTAAGCACAGACAGTGGCCAGTGGCTCCAGGTCTTCTGGGAGGCTGTTCCTGAGCCTTGGCACTGAGCATGGACACCAGGAGAGCCTCAGTGTGCTGGGACAGAGGGAGCCAGAGCCGAGCTGTGCTCACCTGGCCTTGACGCCCAAAGGAAAATTCCCAGCCTGGAGAAAGCCACCACATGTCGCTCAAGCAAGGAGTGTTGGAATTGTCCAAGGGCTGTCAGGAGCAGTGGCAGAGGCCCTGTGCAGGAATGGGTTCTGTTGGAGACACCAGCAGCATCTGGGACGAGGGTGGATTTTTTCTGTGCTGCCTCAGCAGTGACACAGTGACAGCAGGATCCTCAGTGAGGGCAGTGAAGTGCCAGCAGGCAGGAGAGTCCAGAGGGAGAATGGAGCATGAGTTCAATGAGGAGCAGTTGAGAGGGACTGAAATATCCATAAATACATTCCCTCCCGGGGAAGGAAGGACCATCCCTGGTGTGTGCTCAGATTTTGTCTTCTTCCTTCACCAAATGAGGGATCTTGGATTCTGACTGAAGAGTGAAGATAGCAGGTGACCTAAAAATCTCCAAAGTATTGTGCTGGCAACAAAAAGCTCCAGAAAAGGGCTTGGTGTGGTGGGAACACAGAATTTAGGCAAACTGACAAGACTTGAGCTACGTGAACCTTTCACACTGTGCATCTCTACACAGCAAGCCCTTCAGCTCCGTTTGTCTTCCCTTCTCTGTCACCCTCCAAGCGGTGAGACCCTGCAAGAGCTGGTGTCAGGTGATCCACCCAATCCCCAGCTATTCCTGATCCTGAGGTCTACCATGACCAGCGATCCCTGCAGGGTGCTCTGCTCTCCTCTCTCTGGGCTGGGCACTCCTGGACTGTCCCATCCAGCCCAGTGGAGCAGGACAGGCACTCGTGACCAGGCCCTCTCCCCCAGACCTCTTCCTTCCCAGTGGGGCTGCTGGGGTCCAGTTCTGCCCACTTGGCTGGGCAGATTCCAAGCCCTCCACAGCTTCCAGGCAGAAGAGACCTCCCAGCACCAGGCAGCAGGACTCACCCAGGACTCTGAGAGCATCTGGGTTCTGCAGACCTTGCAACCATCAGAGCTGGGAGCTCCAGCTGCCCCTTCCCTGGAGAATGGGCACAGCCACCTGCCCTCCTCACAGGGACAGGTGAGGAGCCACCAGGACCTCCCTGTGCTGCAAACAGTGCTCGCCTGAGAGGTGCCCAAACACACTGAAGACCCAGCAGTCTTCCAGAGAGAGAAAATACATCCAGAGCTCCCTTCACCTCTTTCATTTGGCACAAGCAGATTTGAAGGTTGCTTTCTTCTCCCACCTGGAGGCCAGGCCTGGAAGGCAGGTATTCCACAGCTCTTAGTGAACCTTCCCATTCACGTCTGACCTTACAAAATGAAAATAACAAGGTCACAGTCGCATCTTAGTTTTATTACAACTGACCTGCAGGCAAAAGGATAGAACTATTACATAAACACTCTGATCCATGTATAATAGCTTAAATAGAGGAGGAAGTCAAACCAGGATACCGGATAAAATATTCGGAAGCTCTTTGAAGCAGTTATGTTCCTGAGCTTCATTTTACAGACAATAAGGCAACATCCCTGCACATCAGCTTTTTGATATTTTTATACATTTTTTCTATGGTACAAGAAAAAAAAAATAATAACCAGAATTCACAATGTACAGTTCTTACACTATTTTCACAGCTTCTGAACACTATACACCTTTTTTTCTTTTTTTTTTTTTATTAGATACATTGCAATAAACGGTGCACCCTTAATAATTTATAATAATCTATGTTGAATAGGCCAAACCTGTCCTGTACAGCCACCCAGACAGCAGCACCTCCCTCCTGTCACTGGCAGCTCAAAGCTTTGCATTTCCATTCCCAGCAATCCAGTCCTGGGCTGGAGATGGGATGGCACCAGAGCACAGACCCAGCCATGCCGACAGGGCAGAGCAAGGCAGTCCCATGTGTTTTGGGAGGTTCCATCTCAGTGCTGGCACTCTGAAAGATTTTTGGGTTCCCTGTCGCCGGGAGGAGCGACACTTCCACACCCGAAGGGAGGGAGAAGCCCCACGTGTGGCTGCCCTCCCTGGGTCTGGGTCTCTTCAGCCCCCACAGCCAGCACCCCTCGGGACCTGGAGCACCTGCAGTCCCATTCCAGGGGCTGAAGGCTGGAGGGAGGAAGCACAGCTCCACGGGATTTGCCTGAGAAAGGCTCTGGGGGTGGGGACAGAATGACTGCTTTAGACAGGCATGGTCTGCCTGATCTCTGTGCAGGACGCACGGAAGGAGCAGGTACTGCAGAAACCTCTGCCTTGCCCGAGGAGCAGCCCGAGGAACACCATCCAGGAAGGGCAGGACCAAGGGATCCCACAGTGCCAGCAGCAGCACCAGGACGTGTCCCCTCCGTGGCAGACAGACAGACACCAGCTGTGTCCCAGGTCTCCTTCCCAGCTGGGATGTGCTGCTTGGTCTTCATTCAGTGCTCTGCCTCGGGCTGCTTGGCACACGGTGGCGTTGCTTGGACGTGGGGAGCCCTTCCCTGGGGATTCTGCCAGCACCACGGTGTTTTCATTCCCACTGTGTCCAGGCTTGCTGCCGAGCTCTGATGGGAGGTTGCTCTAACACTGGTGAAGTCCTACCAAGCACCTACATCAGCTCAGAATGGAAAGCAGAGACCCTGCAGCCTCCATTTAATCCCTGGTGTGCTACTAAACACCTGAAAGCTGCAATACTTTGGGGGAAAAAAAAAGGTTTTTTGGGAAAAATTAATCTTTGAAAAAGATGTCAATTAAACAAACAGAAAAGTCTGATGTGCTGTTTCATTTAGGAATGGACCAGAAGATGACAGCTTGCCTGGCCTTGCTGGGCCAGATGAGGAGTTGGATGCTCCTTCATCTCCACCTCATCTCCTTCTGCACCCAACAGTCTCAGAGAGGTTTGCTCGGGGTGCAGCACCAGGAGCTGTGGAGGTCACAGAGGAGAGGTTCAGTCTCCAGGTGGTGGTGAATTGTCTCCAGCAAGCTCAGCAGGGTGTGGTGGGCACAGAGCCCCGCGGCAGCCAGGGCCACCCCTCCATCCTGCCTGCAGCAGCGAGAAGGAAGAGCTCAGGTCTGGACTGGGACTCAGGAGCTCAGGGACATGGGGCTGGGAGGGGGCTGGGCCGTGCCACAGGCACAAGCAGCAGGGCTGGGGACAGCAGGAACACGAGAAACACTGGCCAGGACTCACAGCCATCAGCTGGTGGCCCATTCAAGCAGCTGCAGCCTCTGTGGATGGCACTGGGTGAAGGCAAAGCCAAGCCAGTGGGGTGGTGAGCACTGTGCACTATAAACCAGGTCAACAAGCAGGTTAAATTCAATCAAGTAGTTTAATAATTCTTCAGGTCAAAGGTCTTATCTTACCAGGTAACAATTTAC
Source organism: Vidua chalybeata (assembly GCF_026979565.1). Classification (NCBI taxonomy): domain Eukaryota; kingdom Metazoa; phylum Chordata; class Aves; order Passeriformes; family Viduidae; genus Vidua; species Vidua chalybeata. The sequence continues at coordinate 1,798,024 of NC_071548.1, forward strand.
AGGACACCTAGTTAAGAGTGAAGAGTGGCTGGCTTGGTAAAAGGAGGAAGAATACATTATGTCCCATCTCAATAGTTTAATGTTAGCCTCTTTCAACGCAACATATTTTTGGTAAAGACATATTCACTATATTTAACATGATCTCTCTTTAACAGGAAGTTCAGCTGAGCACACTGTCCCCAGAAAGTACACTGCGACTGTAAAGCAACAGAATTTCATAGCAGTAAATCTATTGCACTTTGTGAAGAATAAAATTCTCCTTTGCCTTTCCAGCTCCAGAAGGCAAAGCATCTCGTTGGTTAAGCAAGTTCTTCTCCCTCCAGGCAAAGTCTCTTAATGTTCAGACAGACAACGCCTAACTTTTGTTTGTTTGCTTTTTATTATTACTTGAAACAACAATCGGAAGAGTTTGAGAGAAAAATCTTTCCAGTAGCTGCTGAGGAGTCTCCAAGTTTTGAGTCTAGAAATGAATTTTAGGTGCTATCCAATCACAGTCAACAAATATATGTACTTATTTCCACATTTCATGAATATGTCCACAAAAGAGCAAGATGAGGTCTCTCTGTGACCAACACTAACACTGTGTGATCAGGTATTACAGGGATGCACTTTATATGTGACAACAGTATACAGACAGGATGGAAATAACACCAATATTATTGCACATGGTGTCTGGGCGAGCATTAAAAACACTGCAATATGTGATGAAAATTCTTTACAGCTTGTTTTCTCTCAGCCCTTTTTCTAGAGTTTGATGTAGCAGCAGTATCAATCCACGTACATTGGAGAGCTGGGAGTTGCTGGCATTTGATCCAGGATTTTACAAACATAGCATGCAACATCCACTGTGCGTTCCTCATACATCAGGATGAAGGGATGTTTCTGGAAGCAGATAAAGAACACCAGAGTTACGGTCACCCTCCTGGCACGTGCCCCTCAGATAAAAACTGAGCAGGGGAATTTGTCTGGTGCAAGAACAGGCTTTGTGGTGGCTGTAGGACACCAGGACACAGCCTGGTCCATGGCTTTTCCACACTGGGAATCCATGTCTTTAACGTGGGAGGTTACTGAGGCAGTAACCTCAGTACAGGACTCCAGAGTGTCAGGAGCTGCCAGGCAGGAGGCAGTGAGGGTGCAGGATCAGCAGCTCCTCTGCAGCACTGACATTTCCTGAAATCCTTTCAGGAGAGGTTTCATGAGCAGCATGGTCACAGTGGGGAGAGTGACAGGAGTGACACGGAGTGCTTTGCAGAGGTCAAACCCAAGCTCTGCTCTCCTGAGCCCTGACCCTCTGCTCTGCCCAGCAGGCAGCACTGGCCAGGGCCAGATCAGAGCAGCTGGGACATAACACCAGGGAGGTTCTGGGCCAGGACATCATGCAAAGCCCTTTCACATCAGCTGATGCGAAACCCCAGGGCTGATTGTGGAACTACAGTCTCTAAGAGGTGCCCAGAGCTCCTTGAAGTTGCCACATGTGACTGATCCAAGCCAAAAGCATTGCTGCTCTCCCTCCTTCAGCACCCCCACCACAGACAGGCCCTGCTGCTGCCCAGCTCCAGGGCTCTGCTCCAGATCTCACTTCTACCTGAGCTGTGTGTTGGAGGCACTGAAAGATGCAGCACTGAGAACTCACCAGAAGCTCTTTGTACTTTGGCCTTTTGGACTCGTCCTTTGTAAGGCTAAAGAAAGCATAAAGATAATTAGGAGAATGTGGACTCAAGGAAAATGTTACACACATCAAATACGAGCTTTTACAGGATATGATGCTGTCACAGTGGGACACACCACCTTTGGTTTTCTGGAAAACCCATCCTTGCACTGTGAGTGACCACAGGAGTAACCTCCATCCCTCCTTTGCAGCCATCCCAGCTGTACAGGCAGGGCTGGGGCTGTGTCTGACACCAACTTCCTGCCATGGAAACTTCCCTCCTTACCATGTCTCCTCTCCCTAGCACAGCCTCTCAGAGGTTTTCTCCTAATTCCTTTCCTGAAGAGCAGTTTCCAGGGCCTGCCCTTCAGTCCCAACCCACACAAATCCCCCATCAGCTCCAAACCACTAAGATGTGAGAGGTCCTCCCCCTTATGCTGGTGCAGGAATGTGAAAAGAAGCCAGGAAGTGCTGGACACTTGACCCTTGCCAAATACCAGCCAACAAAACGAGCCAACCCCAGTGCTTTCAGCAGCACACACTCACCACAAGTTGACGAAATTGATGAAACTTGGGGAAAACTCCCTTTCCTCTGAGTTACTCAGCTGTGGTGGGTCTCCTTTCACTACTTGTGTCAGCTGGTCAAACACACTGTTCCACTTGGGGTAGGGGAATCGCCCCGTGGCCAGCTCGTACTGCAGGGACACAGCAACAGCACCAGGCAGGGTTACATCAGGGAACTTCAGTCAGGGAAAGAAATGTCTGCAACAACCTTGGACCCCCCCCAGAAGGAAGACTGAGATGAGATTTTTCATCCTATTCCCTGTTTGATTCTAAGCAGAGGGAAGGTTTTACCCAGCAGTAAATTCTGCTGCCTGTGTGAGGGGCATGGCCAGATTTACCCTGACCAGGCCATGCTCCTGTGCTGGCCATGTCTGCTCCTCCACTGACTACAAACCAAACCAGTATAGGAGAGTGAAATCCTCCAGTCCCTTCCCAAGCATCCTAACAAGCACTAGAGAAAATGGATAATGAGAATAACACAATCACATGATATCTCAAGTTGGAGAGGACCAATAAGGATCCCTGAATCCAACTCCAGAATACCGAAAATGAGTTTTTTTAAACATCAGTGGTGAGAACAGAAGCTACTGGTTCATACTTAATTGCTTCTGTTTTCTCTTCTGCTTCACAGCCTGGAGAAAGCAAGAGCTTCTCACTCTATCAAAGTGTGCAGCTAGCACTGCTGTGGTTAAGCCAGTGAGGAATCACAATCCCAGAATCCAGGATTAACCAAAGTCTCTGTGCAGCCAAAGCACAGCAGCTGCCAGAGGCTTATTCACACAGGCTGGGTGCTCTTCTGCAGCACCACGCTCAGCACCCTCATCTCAGATTCTGAACACAAAATTCATTTACAACCCAACACCTCTTCCCTGCTCACGTCCTGCTCTCTGCAAACAGAGCTGCAGGAGAACCATTTACATGGCAAGCACCCAGCTTGTTCCTGAGCCAGGAAGTGCCCACTTGAACCACAGCACAGCAAGGAGCTGGGCTGTGCTGCCCACGGGCACAGAAGGCTGCAAAGCCCCTCACTCACCAGTGTAATCCCCAGGCTCCAGACGTCCGAGCGCACGTCGTAGCCTTGCCGGGACGCGCTGGGATCTATCCTCTCCGGCTGCAACGGCAAGAAGGACCACTCAAGCTCTGTGCCATGCAGGAAGCAATGAGAAGCATCTGCAAGGCTAGAGAGAACCCTGAGCCTGGCACAGCTCCAAGCAAAACCTGTGGCCAGGGCAGCCATCCAACCCCAGCAGAGAAACATCCCAAGGAATCGCTTCAAACACTGATTTTATGGAGGTGAAGTGTAAAAGGTGATCAGAAATGGCAATTTATCACAGTCCAATGATTTGGGTTTTTTTTTCCTTTTGCACAAACAACTTGAATAATTGTGACTGTCTTATTTACTTAGTTTTGTTCAACTTTGGGATGTCTTTAACACAAAGTGTCACCTTCTCTGTTTTCACAGCCAAGTTGTTTCCCCAAGGGATCACAAGAACTGGAATCAACATCTCATCCACCACCCTGGGGAGTGAGGCTTAGCAGCATCTACCAGAACTCTTCCCCACAACCAGCTACTAAGAAACTATTAAAAACAATGTGCTTTAAGACAAGCTCCTCTAACAAGGTTTTAGTCATCCCTTGAAGGCAACAATGATTTTACAAGGCTTTAAGACATGCAAAATGTCTTTCATAGAAAGCAATATAGAGCCAGACATGGGTGATTCACACCTAAGAGCAGGTTATCCAGAGAGCTGAGCCAGCAAAAAACATCTTTATGCCTTGCATGTCACCTTTATGAAAAACCTCAGTCTGCCTTCTTTAGTTAAAAATAAAATAATTAACATGTCAAAAGAAACAGGCTCTCATTCAGTTTTGACTACAACAATAATAAAAATACCTGCACAGCAATAAATTCTAAATTATGGGGTACAGGAAATACTCTGAAAGCCCTGGTTGCTTTCTAAGCTACATTTTAATACAATTTCATGGCAGACACAGCTGAGAAGTGCAGCAGCAGGTGGCCCAGCCCTGAACTCTACTGGGGACACACCATGATGTCTGGAAGCTGCCACCAGGGATGGAGCAGCTCAGAACACATCAAATTATGGGATGCTGGCCTGGCCAGTGCTGTGACCCACAGGGATGTGCCACAGCAGAGCAAGGTGCCAGGCTGCAGATGAAGGAGGGGACTGCAGCTGCTCTGGGCAGGGCCAAACTGCCCAGAGGGACTGGTGGGATGGGTGGCACTGGTGAGACACAGCTGGTTGTCTCAGGCACCCATGAGGGGCACCCTGCTCCTGTGAGCCAACAGAGCAGCGGGGATTTGGCCCCAGACCACGGTGGTACAGCTAAAGGGAAAGCAGGATGGACCAAAATAAATCCCATCTAAATACAGAGCAGGAAGAATGCTGAGAATTTTCCATGTAGATCACATGGGAGCAATTAACACCAACGAAGGAAGAGTCACCATGTCACACTCTGGGGACCTGGAGTGAGGGCTGCAGACAAAGCCTGGCTCAGGCCAGGTGTCCTTATGATGCCAAGAGCAAGCAGGAAAGGAAATGGCTGAGGTGGAGACCCATCTCTGGATGTGCTGATGGGGTGAAGGGACAGGGGATGGATGCATCAGAGAAGGGTACAGGCTTCCATGGGGCTTCTCCAGCTCAGTGTCCACCTGAGCACCAGTATCTTGACTGAAAAATGAGCACTGGGCACCACAGATCCTCCCTCTCTTCCAAACCCCAGCTATACAAACAGCCATACATGGCCTGATCTCTGCCTGAACCACCTGAACACAAGACATCCAGCTGGCCCTGACAGCAATGCCAGCAGCAACTGTCCACCACTGTCCAGGGAGAAATGAGAAGACACAGTTTACAGCCAGAAGCTCCAAGCTGACCTGGGAAAAGGACCTGAGTGACCAAGGAGGGAGGTGACAGCATCACACTCCACTCCTGTGGAGGTCTGGAAGGAGCAGGGCAGGACACCCATCCTCACAATGGCTCCACCCTTCCTAAACCAAGCCCTTCCAGTCTCACCTTCCTCTCTGACACAGGCATTGGGCTCACTGGGGCATTCAGAAGGCAAAAAGCAGTAATGACACAAAGGCCACCAGCTCCAGCGTGGCACACAGAGCCCGCTCCCAGCAGCATCCCCACAGCCAGAGGCAAGGCAGGGACCACAGGGAGCAGCACCCAGGGAGGATGCAGGGCTGGCCAGGAGCACCCACTGCTGGGTGGAGGCTGTGGAACCTCACCCAGAGCAAACCCCCAGCGCCGGCACCAGCACAGGGCACGGTGAGGAGGGCTCAGAACAGCCCGGGCTGCTCCAGGGCCAGTGACTGCCTGGGAACTCAGTCCTGCCTTTCTTTCCTCCAGGGAACACGAGGTACCAACACTTCGAGGCCTTTGCTCACTGAAACAATTGCAGGGGAACTGAAAGCCAAAAGCAAAACAACCTCTCAGCACCGCAGCTCCGAGGCTGAGGTGCCGCTCGCTGTGACAGCTCCAACAATTTTGGTCCAAGCACACAGCACTTGCTTGGCAGCTGGACATGGCTCCTGCTGCCTCCTCAGAGCACTCACAGCCACACTGGCTGACATCCAGTGGCTTTGTTACCAACAGGCTCCTTCAGAGGTGAGTGCCATGGGGTTGGTGAGCCTTGCAAAACCAGACACTATCATCAGGGAGCAGCATCCAGCAGCCCTAAGGAGAGCCTCCCTGGCTGAACAGAGCTACTCCTCTTGGCCTATTTTACACTAAAAGAATACTGTTCTCCTTCTGAGAGGAGTGTGGCAGCCTGACTCCTTCCCAGGTATATCCAGTTTGATCACAGCATCCCTTCAGACATCAGCCTCTGCTGGCTTGGAGAAATATCTGGCAGATGTGCCTGCACACTGGGGACATCTCCCCATTTCCCAGGCTCCCTGGTACGTGGAAATGCTCATGTACTTGGAAAGGAGTCCCTGAGGCTGCAGAGCAGCAGGGAAGAGGCCAATCATCTCCCACATCACTTGCCAGCTGCTGGCTGCCCCACAAACCCTGTGCCCTGCCAAGGCTCTGAAAAACACAAACTGAACTGCAACACTTTTGCTCACTTAAAAATCCACCCAAGTCTGGAGCTGCCGATGGAGCTGCACAAATCACAGAGTGCACGCAGACAGACAGACAGACAGACAGACAGGAGAAAGGAAAACCAAAGGGCTATGGAAGCACTCACCTACCCACGTCCCAGGGGAAAGGGAGCACTGCAGCTATTTACAGACATCTCAGGAACTGTCAAGGCATAACTGCACCAACAGCCTGAGCAGAACTGACCACCCACCCATGGCTCAAAGGAAGATCAGAGTCAGGGCAGACAGGTTTTGCCTTGGACACCACAGTCAGAGAAAAGCCATCTGAGAGCCATGGCTCAGGCCAGGTGGGAACCACGCTTTGGAAGAGAGATATTTTCCTTTTTTCTATTTGGTTGTAGATAAAAAGAGTACAGAAAACAGTATTTTTCAGCATACAGAGCCATAAATATGTAACAAAAAATAAAGACAGGCACTAAAATTAAAGTTATATGAACAGCAGCAGGCACAGCTCCCTGCACAATGTACTCTCGGCTCATGTGAGAACAGAGATGCATTTTCAAAGCACCCTGAAGCACTGAAGTGTTTAAAACCCTCAGACAGTTTCCCAAATCACCACTACAGCTTTTCTCTCTGGGAGGGGGAGGGCAGCAAACAAGCAGGACAGACTCCCAGGAGCCAGGACTCAGCCCCAGCAATTTCCACGCAGCTGCTCTCCTACTGCTGCTCTCCAGAATCACATTCTCCTGGAATAAAGTTCTGGCACACTTTGGAATTAAAGTGGTTTACAAAAATCACTGTAATTCTGCTCTGCAATAACTCCTGTGACATAATCTTAGCAGAGCAAATGGATTTCTTGCAGACCAAGACAAACCCACACTCTGACAGCCCTGCTCCCCTGGGCAATGGTGTTTTGGAGCTGCTGGAAGGCACACAGCTCCTCTCCACTCCAGCACCACAGCCCTGGCAGCAGCAGAGGAAGGAAGCCAGCAAAACCCCAGGAATTTGGACACTTTGCCACAGCAGCACTCAATCCAGAGCTCAGTTTCATCCAGGAAAGGGGTGTTCATCCCACAGGAAACAGGCTGATAACAGGGAGGGTGAGATCCCACAGAGCCCATCCCACTCACCGCCATGTAGGGCCGGCACCCTGCATCCCTCGTTTTGGCAATGGAGTCCACGAGCTGTCCACTAATGCCAAAGTCACAGAGTTTTATATTCCCATTTCTGTCCAGAAGAATATTGGAAGGTTTGATGTCTGCAGGGGAAAGAAATTTAAACCAGTAAGTCACAGCTGGAGGTTTCAATTTCAAGCAGAGCAGCTGCAGAGGATGGAGGCCGGCAGTGCCGCGCCGTCACCCTTGGCGCTGGATCCTGCATGGGAGCACGAGGGGATGGAGCCAGCCCCGGAGATGCCACGTGCCCAAAAGCAGCAGCAGATGCCCAACCACCCTGAAATCACACTTACATGGAAAAAGCACAGGCTGAAGGAGCAACAGAACAGGCACACTTATTCAAAACCTGCACTCAGACTCTCAGCGGTACACATGACTGTGTTTTACACTTTGAGTGAACCAACAATTCTTGCAATTATTTTAACAGACAAGAAGAAAAGACATGAAGTTAAAAAAAGACACCAAGAACTCACCTCTGTGAATGATTTTCAAGTTTTCTTTTAAGTGGTTTAGTGCTTTCACAGTCTAGGAAAGAAAAACAGATGAAAAATAAGCAGATGTCGTAAGAGTCCTGTGATTATCAAATTTTTGGAACTCCAAGAACAAAGGTAAAAAGCATTTAATACATTGAGATATCAATGCTGTAATATGCCAGGCAATAAAACATTTTTCCCTGAACCTTTTCTGCAAACAGAAGGTGATATAAGAGAGGGTATGGGCTTAAGTAAACACACATCCCCTGTGACCTGCAAAGATCCCACTCTGGGAGAGGGGAGCAAGAGGTGGAGTCAGAACAATCTCAGATGTTAATTATCTTCAGCAAAAACTCATTTCAAGCCCTATGCTACGTTTTTTCAGTAGGTCACAACTGTTTCAATTTCTTAACTTTTCATTAGGCCAGAGCTTCAGGTTATATCAAGAAAACATCAGCCAGGTTCTGCAGTGCTTTTGGGAGCCTTTGCACAAGACTGCCAGAAGCTTCTCTGGTCTGGGCTGGTGCCTGTGCTGCTGGTGCTCACATTCAAGCAGACAGAGAAGGAAGCTGGTCCTGGGGTCTGTTTATGAACTGATTACTGACCCCAGAACCTCTGTTTACACCGTGCAAAATACTGTGGAAAAGTCATGAGCACCCTGAAGAACCATTCCCAGTGTGGTGCAAACAGCAGCAGCAATTCTGCTCCACAGACCAACCACCTTTTCAGCGTGATCTGAACAAGGATCTGAACTTTTCAATTATCTTCAACAACAAGGTTTAACAAAATACTCACAGCTAAAGTGATTTTGCCTAAGATTTCTTCTGGAATAACATCATCTAATACACTATATACATATTTGTAAAACTTATCAAACGAGGTAGACATGAGCTCCATACAGATCCAACAGTCACCCTGGAAAGAGAAAAGAACGTGTGTTACTGTTGATATAAAAAAGAGAAATACAAATCCAGAGAGCATACAGAGATCTGTGGAATCCTATGAAATACATTAACAGCAATGTGCATTCTATAGAAGGGATGGAATTCAGCTTGATTTGTTTCAGCAATGAAAGCCTTGCTCCCATTCACAGCAGAGGCATTTACCTGCCCAGCTCACACCTGACATTACATTTTAGTTGCTTGAACGCAGATGAATCCAAGCCTCACACAGTGTTTTGCTCTCCAGAAGGCTGCAGGCACAGTGGAGCACCCAGAAGAGGGGAGCTGCTTTCCTAGGAAGGGCTGTGTGGCTGGGGAAAAGACTTTGGGTTACAGCCATGGGCAGCTCCAGCTTACAGTGCTCATTTGGCATCAGGCTTTTCACATCAGCTCAAGGCAGAGCAGGAGCTGATGTCATCCACTACAAGCCCAGAAAACCCTCACTGCACCCCAAAAAAAGCAGAAGATGGAGTAAGTGTTGTGACAGACATGGAAGCAGGGACATCACAGTGAAAGAGGCCAGAGCAGCACAGCAGGACAAGGGCATGACCAGCACACTTCAGAGGGAAAAGGTGAACCTGGGCTGCTACAGACCACAGGTTGGCTGTGGAGGAAGTTGGCTAAGGAACTGGTCAGATTTAAACTACAGAAATGAAACTGGGCAATACCTGTGGAAAATTTCTCTTTTCCACACTAGCAACAAAGGCAAAGTGCAGATGAAACACTTCCATACAATGGAGAGTGGCTCAGGGCAAGCAATGTAGCTCCAGTGGCAGTAATGTGCATAAATCAAGTGAGACTGGAAGCCCACCAGAGCTTTATGAGCTGTCTGTAGTGAGAGCAGCCTCTCTCTCATGGACTGGTTCTACTGGCCACAGGATCATCCAAAAACTGCTTCTGTTTTGATCAGATGTATAAAAAAAAATCAGGACAGGGCTATACTCCTGGGCTATTGTACTGAGACTGTGGGGGGACAGGACGGGTTCCAGAGAGCCAGAATACCACTGACACCTGCAGCCTTGTATTTATGTCCAGCTGCACCAGTACTGTGAGGGGCTTCCATTGCCCAGGCCACAACAGCTGGAGTTGGGACAGTAAAACCAACCAAGTGAACAACACTTGAGCAGAGCCATTATCATAACCAAGGCTTCACATGCACTCTGCATCACAGGTTGGGATGGGTATGGTACTGAAACCTCAAATAAGTACAACACATTTCTAGCCAATGGTAATTTTTAAGCATTAAAAAAAAAAACCCTTTTATAATCAAAAGCACTCAAGGAAAGACCTGGTTTACTGGTGTCCTGAAGTAGATATCACACAGAACTCCTGAATGAGGGCATTTATTGATCTGGTAATATAAAAACCTACCTGCCCTACACGAATTCATGTCAGCAAGATGAATGGAAAAAGGTAACAGGCCTTTTCCACTATGCAGCATCCTTAAGGCTAGTGGCAAGACCCAAAACTCTACAGGCTAACTCTTCCTGGGACTTGGAGAGCCTTACCTGCTGGCAAACTGGTGAATTTTAACAGGAAGGAAAAGGAAGACTGGCTGGGGGCTCAGCTGCCTTCCTGACCAAATACCAAAAAGTGCTGATGTACATGGGCAAGTCTTACCCCATTGTGAACTGTGAGGATAAAACCACCCTAATGGAAGTTCCACTTTACATTTTGCCTCTTAAGTCAGGTTGATTTCTGATCATAAAATTACAAAAGAAGAGCTTTAATTTTCTCTTCCTGTTAGAGCTATTCTTCCAAAGAATGTATTTTAGTCTTCATTGGGTATTAGATTACCAGATGCTAATGCACATCTTGTAGACATTAAAAAAAAATGTCCAGGAATGCACCCTGTGCATTTAATTAAAATATCCCTGTCCAGGACAGACACAAAAGCTGCCTCACAAGTCATGGAGATGCTTCAGCTTCTCCACGCAGAGAATTCCCATTGACAAGGGAGCAGGTGTCACAAGGATGTCACCCATCTGGAGTGCAGCTCACCAGGAGAGGACCTGTGGCTCCAGGTGGACATTAAACTGAACATGAGCCCACAATCCATCTTTGCTGGGCTGAAGGATCACAGCACGAGGCAAAGCATCACCAGCAGGTGGAAGGAGCTGATCTTTCCCCTTGATCCAGCAATGGTGAGGCCACACCAGGGGTGCTGTGACCTGTGCTGGGCTCCCTAGTGCAAGAGAGACTCCAGCAAAAGGCAACAAAGATGACTGAAGAACAGGAGCATCTTCCCCATGAGAAAAGCTGATAAAGCCAGGACTGGTCAGCCTGGAAAAGGTTCAGGAGAATCTCACCAACCTAAGGGGAAGCTGCACAGGGGATGGAGCCAGGCTCTCTCAGTGGTGCCAAGCAACACGAGCAGAGCACAATCTGACACACAGAAGGTTCCCTCTGAGCGTGAGGAAACACTTTTTGTGAGGGGGATTAGTCACTGGCACAGGTTGCCCCAGGAGACTGGAGACTCTATCCCTGCAGAGATTCAAAAGCTATTTGGACACAATCCTGGTCAAGCGGCCCCACTTGACCATGGGGGCTGGGAAAGGTGACCTCAGAGGTCCCTGCCAATACCCACCACTCTGATGCAAATGCTGAAGGTTTAGCACATCTGCTCACAGCTCTTTCTGCAAGTTGCAGCTACAGCAGTGAGAGAGACTGACAAATGTCACCACCACCACCGTTTTTTTACAGGGCACACAGGACACTTTTCCTACAGACCAGGGACTGACAATGGGGACAGATGGGCTGAGGGATGGCAGCAGAGTCAAGGATTTCCATAAAAACAGCGTGAGGTGCATCAACAGCAAACAACTGTGTCAGCAATTCACACCAGCCCAGCACTGTGCTACCAACACATCCATCCCAGCTCTTCTCTCCTGCCAGCAGAAGTTCCCCATGGGCTGACTTACCCAGCTTCCTAGGCATGTTCTGCAACTTGCAATTAATTTTTCATTGAATAATTTTATCAAGTATTGAACTTATTGGTTTAAACTTGGCTCAGCTACACTTGCACTGTGTAGGAGTCACTCCTGAGATTCCAAGTCAAATAAGGCTTCTTTCCTCTTCCCCTCTTAAAGAGAAACACAATCAGAACAGGTACTTTGAAGAGCCACTAGTGTGGTCATGGTAACTACCCAAACATTCCCAGCTTTACAGGTACTGTTTCAAACCAGAGCAGCTGTAAAACTTGTAGCAGACAGGCAAGAAAGACCTTTTTTTTCTTTTTTTCTCAGACCTAAAAACCTCTTAAACCAGCCATGCTCAGGGCCAAAGCCTTGGGGGTCCCAGTGCAGCCCTGTGGGCTCAGCCCACAGCTCTTTTCTCACAAGGAGAGACTCAAGTGAAATGTTTGCAGAATCCCTGTCAACCAATTTTTAAACTTTTTTCTTCCCCATCTAGCAAATAAAGCCTTGAGAGGAAACACATGAGCATGAGTAGCCAGACCCTCTTCAATCAGATCTCTGATGGCTGATGTGGACAGCTCTGTGTGCACCAGCAGGACTCTGGGCTCTCCTGAGTGCAGTATGGAAAAACCAGCTGCTCTCCTGGGGCCAGGGGGAACCCCACAAAGTTCAGTGAGTGTAAGATCCTGCACTTGGGTCAGGGCACTCACCAGTACAATGATGATGGGATTTAGAGCAGCCCTGAGGAGAAGGGCTGGGAGACAGTGGTGGATGAGAAATTGGACATGAGCTGGTAACATGTGCTTGCAGCCCAAAAGTCCTGGCCATGGTGCACCGAAGCCCCTGATTCCATGCATAGACTGAAACACTGTCTTTTACTTTTTCAACTTTGTTCTTGTTTCATTGACCAGGCAATTTAATCTCATTTAATGGGTGCCAATAAGCTGAAGCAAAGTCCCCTACCTGGCAATCAACTGTTACACATTGCATCACATGCACAGACATACACTGACAGAAATGTCCCTCCTGACTGAAGAACAGGCAGCAAGTGACAAAGGTTCAGGTGCTGCCTGCTGAGGGACAAGCAGGACCCAGAGAAGACTCTCCCTATCACAAAATGTGGAAGCAAGAGCAAATACAGCTACACAAATTTTTGTGTAGTATTTTCTGCCTTTCCAAATCAAACTGCTGGTACTCACAGAGGCTGCCACAGGAATTTGTGCTCACAGCTACTTCCCTGACTGCAAGCTGGGACGCTTGTCTGGCTACAAAGTAAGACCTTGCATAATTTTATCCAATTTGGTTTAGTATTCCCAAACTGTCAGGATCCCAGAGCTTAGCTCTGCCTCTCCACATCAAACACTCCGGGTTGTGCCTGCCTTCCCTTTGTGCCAGCTGCCCTGCTGCTTCTCCTGGAGCTGCCTGGATCCTGCCAACCCTGTGACTGCACAAGCTGCCTATTCAGCCTGTTAAACTCCTGTAAAGAGGCTCACATGGAGTCTTTCACCTTTTAGGAGCAGGCAAAGAAGATTTCTCATTGGTTGCTCCATCCATAGCCAGAGAACCTGAATCCCAGCTCAGGGTAGGGAATCCCAAAAGGATTTCCTTACTTTTCGCCTTGAAATGCTGGAACAAAGAGCTTTGTTTTATATTTGTTTGTTTGTATATCTGTTTGTATATCTGTTTGTTGCAGATTTCCTGAGAGAGTTTTGGTCTTTACCAATATCCAATGAGCTCTTACACCTCAGGGGATGGTGCAGCAGTGACCTGGATCTTTCACAGGTATTTGAGAACAGATCTGAAAAGCAGACTGGGGGATCAGACAGATCCAAACATGCTGGTGAAATTCCTTTTTTCCCTTTCTGTGCTTCTCTGGTGTCATACTTCACTAGCTTTAGAAGATTAAGATTCTACTTAATATTGGAACAAGTAGTTAATAAGACAAGACAGAAAACTTTATGGAAGCCTCCCAGCTCACCCTGTGTACCCCTGAGGAACGTGACTTGGAGCAACCCTAGGCAGTGAGGGACCAAGGAGAGGGCTGCTTTCATCTCTGAAGCAAACACCACTTATGTTGAAGGGGGAAAAGGGGATTTCACTCCAACCAGAGCAATGCCAGTGAAACCTTTCCCAGACAGAGCATGCAAAGAGCCCTGGGAGCCCTGCCTGGCTGCAGGATGAGGAGATTTTTGGACATGACAAAGAATGAAGCCAAGCAGACATTTGGGTGCTGATTAAGGTAAGTTTTTATATTGTTTATGTATTTACATTTACAGCCTGGGATGTGTCCAGAGCTGAAAGGAGGTGAGAGGCTTGCACAGCTCTGAGCATGTTGCTCATCAGCATCTGGTAAGACACTGTTTTGTCCACAGACCTTTCCTCACACCAGCTGACAGCCTTGTCACCTTTATCTCAGCAAAGCTGGAAATTTCCAGCCAGCTGAGGCTCCACACATGGCAGGAGCTTGTACTGTGTGAACATGGACAATGCCTGCTGGCCCAAAACGGCTCTGTGTTCCAAAAGATCAGAAAAAGCAGAGCATGGAAAAAGGAAGGATTATTATGCTTCTTTTAGAGAATGAGATTTAAAGCCAGAGGAGTGACCTGGCAAAATTACAGAGGCAAACTCTCTAGAAGCAGGAATTAAATATTCAGTCACAGTTTTGGGTTTTACCTACAACACTGACCTCCCTCTAAATGTTTTCCAGAAAAACCCCACAAGACTCTGCACAGGCTGCTATGCCTGATAATGCCCAAAGACCACCTGCAGCCCTTAGGTCTCTATTTTCCTCCTTCCCTTGAGTAGAGGCACTGGATTTGTGCTCAAGTAATGGAAAACAGGCAAGGGCTCCACATCTGTCCCCCTACACTGGGGCAGTTTCAATATCAGAGCAAGTACAGGAGCAGGGATAATCCAAGCCTGCAGAGGAGATACAGGAGGAAGGAGAAGCAGCAGTCAGATTTCAACATTCATCTCCTCCAAAACTCCTGTTGCAAAGGGACCAAATGCTTGCTCAGAAGTGCCCAGACACCTGGGTCTCCTGGCTAAACACCCTTGAGTAAAAGTGGAGAACCAAGAAACCTAACTTCAATCAATTTTCTCCTCCTTAGCACGAGTTTGAAATTACAAAGGGAAAAAAAAAAAAAAAACCAAGGTAAAACCCAAACTCTGCTACAAGTGAAGCAAGTTTGGGGTGCCCACCTCTCTGAAGAGCGCGCCATAAAACTGAACAATATACGGGCAGTCACTGCTTCTCATCACTACATCAAGGTCCATCAGAAGCTGCTTCTGCTCCTTTTCATCCACTGTCGACCGAATTCTCTGAAAGAGGAAGAGTGGCAGAGACTTCATCACTTCCATGCCATTATTGTACTCTCAGCCCTGCTGGTGGAGACAAGTGACCAGGACCCCAAACCCAAGTGTGTTCAAAAGCACTCTAGAGAATCAAGCAGTGCTCTCAAATAAGAAATGTAACTGAACACTTCTAAAGCCGTTTAATCAGATTATAAAGCCCGCAGTCCTCACATAAGCATCAACACTTTCAGATGAAATGTCAGGAAGAAATTAAAGAGCTGAAATTTCATTGAAAGCTACAGCAAAACACCACATCCAGGCTTTCATTTCAAAACTATTTCCCACACAGTTCTTAGCCATGTTGGAAGGGGCTTGAAGACTGGATTGAAATTTAACCAAGGAACATTATGTTTAAAATTTCTTAGCATAGAAGAAAAAGGCTCCTTCCACAGCCTCCACCATGGCTGGGGAGAAGGGACTGCCACATAACCCAGGGAACACATTTCTCTGGTAATGTTCATGGTGGGGAGCATTCCTGTGAGCTCTTCTCATAAAACTAACAATTTTTTACCTAGTACTGGCTGAGGGAACACCAAAACAGTATAGAAGATAGTTTATATAGCTACATACCCCATGTGTCTATAGAGATATATATGTATACACATACTGTACACTATTAAAAAGTTTCATTTGGGCTTGAAAGAACAATGCACATTTGAAAACAGAAAACTGTCCATTTTCAAACATGAAACTGGTTAAATGAAGGATGGAGATGACCATACAGTTTTTCATGTGATTTTACAGATATATTTAACATCTTGCACTAATTAATACATTCTCTGAATCACAAGTGAGGAAATCGTGATCCTGAAGCTGTGACTCATGTTGAAATACCATTTAAAAAACCAAGAAAAAATATCTGGCAAGAAGTCCAAAGCAACAGAGGTAGCCAGGACCATCCTCAGGGACAAAAACTACATGGCTACCCATGAAAGAAAAAATATTCAAGCTTGTGGAAAAAATCTGCAAGATACTAGCACCCATTTCAGCAATACTATGGCCCCGTGGGCAACTGCTGGTGGCATCAGGACCACACACCTCAGCCAGCCCAGGCCAGGTGAGTGAAGGTACTTTCAAGGCTGGCCATTTATATAGCACCACATGTGAAACAGTGCACCTTTATGTACTTTAGGACTTATTTTGTAATGACCCATACAAAACAAGGACAGTATTAACACTGTAATTCTCCTTACCTGTAGTGCATCCTGGTATTTTGGTATTTAACCACTTGCTCTTAATGTTCTAGCACCTCTAGTTTGGTCTAGAGCAGTAAATAATATGTTTATATTGCCCTTTTCCCACCCTGTAATTCTAGAGTTCTTGGGGACCTGTCAGGAGACTTATCCAGCACCCACAGTCCATAATATCTGTGATGTGCTGAGCAGGTGGAGTTCTGTGCCACCAACAGAGCAAGAAGCAGCTCAACGGGCCAGGAATGGAACTAAAACACTTCACCTCCAGGTCACTGGTTCAGGTCTGTGTCACACAAGCTCAGCCAGCCACTGGCTGTTTCCTGCTCTTGTGCCCTCACCGTACAAAGCTCTGCAACCCCCCCGAGAGGCTGGAGGCCGAGCAGAGCGAATGTCCCTCTCCAAGTGACACACCAGCAGCACTGTGTGAAATGGAAATGCCACTGCTCTGACCTCCACAGAAGGTGATGGATGCCAAAGCCACCACGGTGAGACCTACGACCAATAGTCCAGCCTCTCACTGAGACGTGAGCCACACTGAAAAGGTCACCTCTGGTGAGGAACCAGAAGGAGCTTTTCTCCATATTGTAGCTTGTGTTCTCCTTCTGTGCCCACTCCATGTCTGTCTCCAAAAAGCCTCTTTCCTGGTCCTCTGAGAGTTGTCCCAGCCCTGCTCTGCATTCCCCTTGCACCTGCACAATCCTGTCACAGCAACCCCATAGCATCCTGCTCAAAGTCCACCTCTTCTCCTGAAAGCATCTCCTCCCATTTCTGACATTCCTCCTCTGCTGTTACTTCTCCAACACTGCAAACCATGTGAAATACACACTGCGTGGTGGAGGTGATTTTAATGGCACTCCAGAACAACACTGAACCCAAACACTCCTCAAGCATGAGCTCCACAGCAAGAAAGGGCTGGCAGAGCTCCCAGAGCACAGACAGTGGGTCAGCTACAGTGCAGAGGACAGCTTGAGAAGCCAACGTGGACACTACAACAAATACTGCTTCAGAGAGTGAAAGGAATGCCATGATACAAGATTGGGAGATCTCATACAACAGTGCTGGAGACTGGCAAAGTCAAGAGAAAGGGAGAGCTCTGAGGAGCAGCATGCAGCACAGCACACAGACAGGGTCAGCCCAGGCTGGACAAGGTGGCTCTGCTTAGCTGCAGTGTGCCAGGGAGCCTGCTGCAGCCCAGGACTCCCAGTTCAGCAGCAGAACAGGGAAGAGAGGAAAGTCAACAGCAGTCAGTACCCAAATAGCACGTGAGCCACGATACAGCCTGCTCCCTAAACCCAAGGCATGGTGCAAAGCACTGCAGCAGCTCCCACAGACACACTCCCCAAGAACATGGGACATGGCAGGGAAGGAAGACACAAGGTGGGGCTTGAAGGCAGCATTTCAGACAGGGGTGGACAGGGGCTGCCTTCACTCCAGGCCTTACAGATCTCAGCCCAGTCACCTTCCTGCAGGCAGTCACTGGTAAGTCACTGCTAAGTGACCCCACGGCCAAACAAGCCATAGATGGAAAAAGGGGGATTTGCAGTAGAAGCTTATGGAGTCTCCTTTTTAACAATTCTTGTTGGCCTCCAATTTAAACTGTATCAAATCCTCTTAGGAGAAAATTCTCCAGCCCTTTTTATTCAAACACAGGTTAGGACAAAGCCTTCCAACACCAGGAAGAAGAAGCCATGCTCTGAGTAGCATCAACAGCAAAAGCACAGTCTGTGCTGTGGATTGTGCCACCCTGAAACCTAAAACCAGGCAGATTCCAGAAACCTGACCCAAAACAGAAGAGACATCATCAAGCCCAATATGCACACAGAAAGACTCAGGTGCAGCGTGAAGTGACTGGTTGAAAAAAAATCTAAAAAAAAGAAAAAAAGGAAAAGAAAAAAAAAAAAGCTGTAAACAGCAAACTGAAACTCAACTCCTTGAGCTGTGAGACAATCCAGAACTGCCCTGAGCACGGGGCTCACCTGTGTCCTCAGCACAAAGCTCAGCACAGCAGTGTCTGACAGTGCCATGGGAGAAGTGGTCCTTCCATGGGATGGCAGGGATTTGGGACAACAAACCAGCAGCAAAAAGAGGGTTTGCCCAGTCACTGCTGAGGATGGGAATATCTATCTCCCCATCTGAAACACGTTTAATGGTGACTGAAGTAGATCACAACTAGCTTCCCACCTCCTGTGGTGAGGCTCTAACTCTCTCTCACCGTTCCTTTTCAGCTCTTACTCATCCACTCCCTCCCCAGCTGCCCTACCAGCAGGACTGGGAACACTGGTTTCCCCAGCTCTCAGCCAGCAGACCTCAAAAAATGACTGAAACAAAATTCTGAAGGTGTCACTCAATTGTGTGAAGAATTACAGTGATGGTTTGGCAATAAAACCCCAAGACTTCTCTTTGGAAGTCATATGGACATGGAAAGGACAGAGAAATTTGCCCCTGGATGGAGCTAAATACACTAATGTATCATTCTGAGGGGCTATCAGGCATCCAGGAAAGGATGGAGGACTCATGGAGGTATAAATAAATGTTAAAATTCTGCTCTCAGGGGCATTTGATGCTTAGCAACCTCCTTAAGCTGTGAGACTGCCATCGAGAAACCTGAGAAATTCAGACAGGAACTTCTGGTTTGAAGCTGTGGATGAGAGAACAAGCCCTGACTACCAAAATGATGTACAAGAGACACTGTGCTCAGAACAAGAAACAGCTCCATGGCCCGCTGGCTTCCCAGGAAGAACAGGGATCTTTTATGGACCCATGGGTTTGGCACTTCCAATTACCCAATTGATCTTGAACATGCTTCTGATTTCCTTAGGAAAAGTTCAGAGAACAAGTAGAGCATATCACAAATATTGTTAAACTAAAGAGAAAACACTGGCTGTAGAGAACACTGACTGTAACTGGAGGCTGGACTAGGCAATACTGCAGTGGGCCTAGGTCAGCCAGGCTGAGGATATTGGAAGACACAGAAAATTCTGGCCTACACATGAAAATCACTTTCTTTTGAGGTGGGGGAAAATTGAACACTGTGGCAAAACCACCCTCTCCCCCAGCTGGGTTACTCTTCTAACCATTCCTGACAGAAAAATAATTCAATTAAAAAGAAGATGCTTCCATGGGGCTGTGATAAGAAGCTTGAAGGTCAACCAAAGCACAAACCACTCCACTCATCTCTTGGTGATGTATTTCTCAGCCAGCTGAACTGGTTGAAACAAAACTGGGAGAAGCTGCTGATGGTGAACCCCAGATGTCTGAAGCAGGACAGAAGAGGTGAGGAGCAGGTGAAGATCTCCTGCCTGAGCCTGAGGCTCAGACATCACTGCCAGGAACACCACTTGATGTGTTCAGGCTCCTGACCTGCACAGGAGCCACCCAGCACATCAAAGGTTGACTACTTTAAATATGTTCCTATTTATTGTATGAACTTCTCAAACAAGCAGCTTTCCCAGCCTTCCAGAGGCACTGTGAAGTGCCCTGGCTAATAAAACCCACCATGTACAGCATTTCAGTGCAAAGCAGAGCATCCTGCTCTAACTGGAAGAATGCTCCCCAGCTTTCATTCCAGTTTGGGCTATTTTTTTTTTTTTAATCCATATTCCAGGGATCTTTTAAAGCATCTTTTTTGTGTGAACTATCACCAGGGCCAGAAGGAAACCTCAGGCCAGAAATTACAACCCCCTGCAGCTGGGTGAGTTTCCCAAGAAAACACTTCCTCCAAATAAATGGGGCTTCTCTATGTGCCTCTAATTTGTGGTGCCCTCACAGAACAAGAGGCACAGTCCCTGGAGCAGCTGGGACAACACCATGTGGTGATGCTGGAGGGCAAATACAAAAAGGGCTGGAGAAGTGCACCTACTGTGGAGCCTCTCACACAAAACCAGGACAGCACTGGAGCAGATCCTGAGGAGGAACCAGGGCTCTCTGCACAGTGGGAAGCCCAGGACAATGGTCACAAGTCACTTTCCCAGACTGCCACAGGCTGGGAAAAAACAGACTAACACAAAAACAAGAAACCAGAAGCAAAATCAAAGGATATTGAGTAGAACTGGAAGCAAGATCACAAAGAGCTGGTGCAGCAGACACACACCAGCCAGGAAAAGAGATTTCTCCCAGGAAAATGAGGAGCCAGGAAGAGAAACGTGACAAGGTGAGGATTCAGCATACAAACTGGCCTTGCACTTACTGGGTTGCATAGCCAGATCTGGCACTGGACAAAACTGGACTACTCTCTTTCCCACCTGGAAAGGTCTTGACCTCGTATACCAAAAAAAACCCTTAAGAAAATGAAAAGGGTCTTTTCAGTGACAGGAAGACTGTGATGGCAGTTGACAAGAGTAAAAAGGTGCATCTGCAGGAAGATCTGAAAGGAAGTGACCTAAAGAATGAAAGGATTGGTTTTTATTTGGAAATAAAAATTTGGAAGATTAGGAGTACATAATGCAATATCTTCTAGGGGCAAAAACGAGAAAGGTTTGAACATAAATCCCCCTCTTTCCTACATCCTCTCCCCTCCTCATGATAGCTCTAGGAAATAGCTCTCTATGGCAGAAAGCATCAGGGGGCACAAACAATTGCAGGTGGCAGCAACAGGAGGACCAAGTCCCTGCTCCTGCAGCCTACTCCAGCCTCTTCCCACAGAGGAACAGAATGGTTTTGGCATTGAAATGAGTATTCACAGAGAATGACCAAGGCTAAGGGAGAGAGAGGAGCAGAACAAGAGCTCATCATCCCAGCCATGCTCCACCAGTGAAGCTTTGATGCAGTGGTTTCAGCCAGCAACACGAGGCTCATTTCAGGCTCATTTTCCTCCTCTTCTACTGACTCTGGAGCACAGATTGAAAAGCCTGACTCACCCAGGGCCTGGCAGCCCTGCCCATGCCAGGAGATTCATTAAAGGTACCAGGATTGCATCTGCCAGAACCCATGGGCTGATAGTCCAAAATGAGTTACAGGGAAAAACAAAAGAAAACAGTGTCTCCACCTGCAGATCTCAAGTTATTTTGGTAATATTTCAGCCCTCAGGAATTGTTTTCCTTCAGTGGTAAGAAAAATTGGATGTGCAGCAAAAAAAGGCTGTGCTGGGGGCCCAGGAGCCTGTGTGCCCTGTGACACTGAACTTTCCCAAGCAGGGGAAAGCTTGGGAAGCTTCGAGGAACTGTTCCTTGGGCAAAGGCAGGACAGACTACAAAAAGAGAAAGGAGCAGGGAACAGGATCTGAAGATATGCTCTGGCAGCCACACCCTCTGAGGGGAGCAGGATGAGTGACCAGAGGTGCCCAGCTGGCCTGGCACAGCAGGAGCTGCCTTCAGCCAGAGGAAGACTCCAAAGGAGCAATGTTGCAAGCTGCACTCTTTCAGAACAAGGAGGATTTGAATCTCCCTGTGGTAGAATGAGGTGACAAGCCTGCTCATGGTAGCTGCAAGCAGGACACAGCCCTTCCAGAAGTGGGGTAGGAATTCCCTGACTGCACTGGGAATTTGCAGCAGCAGTGGA
Organism: Vidua chalybeata; assembly: GCF_026979565.1. Taxonomy (NCBI): domain Eukaryota; kingdom Metazoa; phylum Chordata; class Aves; order Passeriformes; family Viduidae; genus Vidua; species Vidua chalybeata. The sequence continues at coordinate 1,819,852 of NC_071548.1, forward strand.
AATGTGGGGAGTGGCAGAGAAGGATGGAGGAGCAGCTGGGACAGGCCCCTGTACCAATTTTCTCTGCATCTAGTGAGCAGTACAGAACAGCCAACTTTTGGCTTGCAGCTTCCATAAAGCTGTTTCCTTGTGCTGAATGTCCTTCCAAGGATGCTTGGCCTGCTGCACTGGTGCTGCTCTTGGGGAAGCACAGGAGTGACAGCAGCTCAACCAAATAACCAGACACTGGCTCCACCATCCAGCTGTAAGGGGATCCTGCCCTCACTTGTCACCTGCCCCCAGCACGGTGCCACACCTCAGAGCTGCAGGTGCCATGGAGATCAAGGCAAAACCTCACTAAAGTGACACCCTTTCACAAAGCACAGTTTCCCTACTCAAACTTCTCTTACAGAAGAGCTTTATGCTGAAGGAGGACACATGGCTGAAGGCAACAGTTCCACAGTGAAGAGACCACAAAGCTTGAGAGAAAGAGAGAGCAGGAGGGGAACAGTCCCCAGCACAGACAGATTAAGACAGAGGAGGAGCAGAAGATTAATGCACAGCCAGGGCTGCCTCAAAAGCATCAGGAGGCTGAGAAAGGAAAATCTGAGGAGTGTGGGATGAATTAGTCACTAGCCCAAGCTTAGCCCCATCCTGAAACTTCATCTCAAAGAACTGCACCATCTAGTCTGGGGAATTGCTGCTGCTGCCTTGGAGGCCTCACTGACTGTTCCACCCACAGGTCTTCCTTTGCTCAATTTTGTGTTTTGTCCCCACTAGGACAAACAGAACACTTGCCACTACTGTTTTAGAAATGATGCTGTTGCCCAAACCGTCCAATCTTTCTTCCCCAGCAGGCCCAGCCATGTCCACCCAAAAGAAATAGGGTCAGAGAAAAGACGATGGCACCAGCCCAGCCCACAGCTTTAACATTTCACAGTTCAGTCACTGTAAACAAATTGGATTTGCTTGTTTAAAAGCGAGCCCCCAAGCCCAGAACCCCCGAGGCTCAGAACACATCTCATCCCTTGGGAGAGCCAGCTCAACATGCTGCACCGTGCCATCTCCAGCCACGTGCTTCAAGGACACAGAACTGGTGCCTTCTGCCTCCCACATGGCTGCACCTGCACCACGGGCCCTCAACAGTGACACGGCTCACCCAGGGTGCTGGAAAGCCCTTGTGCAAACAGTGTGGGACAAGAGAAGCCCTGTGCCAGCAGACACACCTTCTCCATGACACGAGGCAATCCAACAAAGTCCTTCTCTGCACGGCTGTAGCCACAGCAGAGCTCTGGGAAACAGCCACTCAGCTCTGGGGGTGTGCCCCTTCACACCCTCAGCAAAACTACAGCTACCCAGGTCTCACACCCCGAGTCTGAGAAGATGGAGGTGTCCAGGAATCATTTCACTACACCAATGTTTTTCAACCTGACACCTGCAAACTGCACCCATGAGTTCTACCAAAGGCAACTGTAAGAAACCAGCTTTAAGCTACAGGCAACCTCTAGCTCCACTGGAGACTTTCAGGGATTCAAACCCAGCTTGAAACAGCACTGCATGGTGACCAAAAACACTCAAGAGACCTAACCAGTGATCCCACCACTGTGAGGAAGTCAGTATTTACTGGAGAAGATCAAAGGATGAGGGTTACTCCAGTAACCTGACACACTAGAGACAGGTAGGAATTACATTCAGAGCAGCTGGAGCTGGGGTTGAGATATGTCTGCTTGGCATGTGAGACCAGCAGGGGCAAATGTTTCCAGATTGGATCAGGGAATATTCCGAAGAAGACAGAGAGTTGGAAAAGACAGTAACACAGCTCCTACACAGCTCACTTCTGCTTTCTCCTGGGAGCCATAAGAGCACTTACAGTTGATATCATCGACAGAGTTAAAGCCAGATGTCATTAGCGACCTGCAGTGAGCAAAGGAAAGGACCAGAGAGACAGAGAACAGCTGCTGCCCACCTCCATGGACAAACAGCTCCTCAAAGATGCCCAGTGAGCAGCACTGCTGTGGCACGACAGGCAATTACTGCCCAGCTGGGAGAGGAGGCTGTTCCTGGTTCTAAGGTGAGTTTTGGGGTAGCATGAAGTAGAAAATGGACAGTCAAGAAACCTGCTACACCTTCAACTTCCAGGACAGTCTGACACGGTGAGCACAAAGCAGACACTCCATCTCATACCTCAGCAAGAGCACAACATTCCCTAGAGGACATCCACTCTATGCCAGCTCCTCCTGGCGAGGCCATGGCACATGCTGACATAAACAGCTAATTTTAAGCCATTACCTTATTTCACAAAAGACACCAAGAAGCTATGAGATGTCAAGTTGTGCCTACCACCAGCCTAGGCTGTACCTGAACCAGTGACCCAGAGGTGAAAGGCCCGTGCCCCATCATCAGTCTCCAGAGACGTGTGATCCCCTCAGAACAGCAGGCTCCTGATAGACATTTTGAAAAGGGCACAGCAATTATGAGAACTTCACAAATCACCTGAAAACATGCCCATTATACACTGTATTTTCAGCAAACAGCAGCCTTTTACACCAGAAATAAATAGAACAGAGCAGTAGATGGGTGCTAGATGGAAGAACCTTAATTCTCCATCACACTGCATCCCAACGGACTAAAGTACAAATGTAAGGATGGGCATCACCTACTTTAACTGCCATAATTTGCCCACTTGGTTTGTGGACCATTTTGTTGACAGAACCATAAGCGCCTCGTCCAATTTCTCCAAGGTCTTTCAAGTCCTCTGCTGTAAAATCCCAATGTTGCTCAGGGGAAATCTTCAATTTTCCTGATGATTCAATGCTGTGTGTTCTCAGTCTCTCTCTGTCAAAAATATTGGGAAGCAATTTTTCCACATTTTAAATAGTCTTTAAATGTGTCTTTTCAGCACTTTGATTAAACATTAGAAGAGAGGGGTTCACAAAGCTACAGCAACAATCTGACTCCACGAAGGATTTTGGTTGGGGTGGGGGTGGAGGGGTGAGGGAAAATGTTAAATCAAAAATGACATACACTTGCCCACAGCTTCAATTAAGGATAAGTTTCTCCAGCTGCAGCATAAAATTCAATATGTCTCATAGAGTCACTCGAAGCACTCATTTACACAGTTCTACTTTGCACAAAATACATCAGGGTGTGAGCAGGATCTGGTAACATGCAGCACCAAGAGCCTGAAGAGCACTCCCAGCCCCATCTCCCCAAAGCTCCTGCTGCTCTACACCACCACATCCCAGCACCTGCCTCCCTTCCAGCTGGGATTCCATCAACACAGGCAAAGCTCTTCTGGGTGAACCAGTGAGACTCGCCCTTACTGGAAAACTCCAATTAAAAAAGAAAATAACCCCCAACCCCAAAATCCAATACATTTAGATAATCATTTAATTTATCCAAAATCAAATAAAGAGCCAATAATTTATAGAAACCAAGAGAAGTTCTTTGTGACACATGAAAACAAAATCTGCCTGTTCAGGTGTGTCTTCACCAAGCACCTAAATTAACTTTCTCAAGCAAACCCTGTCCCTACTGAAGCCACCAGGATTTGCCCAGCTAAGGAGCAGATGAATGCCCAAAATTTGTGAACAGAAGAGTTCAAAGGTGCCCCCCAATGGCTCATTCACATGCAGCAATGCTACAATTGAATTAGCAGGAAATGCACAAGTATTTGCAACACTTTTCATCTTAAAATGCCATGCAAAATTTCAGTTTTTCATTAGTTAATTAGCTGATTCACACTTCTTGAGTCATAAAGTAAGCCAAAAGCCCACATTTTCCACCTTCAAGATGCATTAAGAGCAATGCAGAGAGTTCCCACTGCAGGGCACACTGATCTCACGTGGATTTTAAAGCACACTTGTGACCTCCCTGTCACAGGAGAGATCGATCAAACTCAGTGGATATTTGATCCAGCCCCCACTTGCCTGGCCAGGGTCTGGCCCAAGGAGCAGAACACACATGGAGGATTCCACCAAACACATGGAGCTTATTGAGTTTATCAGCCGAGGAATAAACAGGTCACGGCTGATTCCACGCTGATAAATCCCATATTGGTCACCAGCAGCTGCAAACACCACCCAGCTGGGGACCCAACCGTGACAGGGTTTTATTGGGATCCCAGGTTTTGAGAGGGCAAAAGGCCAATTGACTGGAGCAGCTACAGTTCAAATGGCTTCCTCTGCTGCACTTTGGGTTAGCAGCTGCATGTCCTGAACCCTGGACCGGTTTGATTTGGGAGCAGCTCCTCTCCCCACTGCTGGGCTGTGTCTGTCTGTCCTGCTCTCTAACCTGCCCAGCCCAAAATTTCCATATGCTGTTCCCTACAGTGCCCCTACACTGCACTTAGAAATGATTTGGGAAACCACCTGATAGTGCTACAACACAGCACTGGTGGGATGGATGCCATCTCACAGCTTCTGTGCATAAAAAAAACCTGCGTTCAGTGGGGCTCTCCTGGGAAATTACTTACTAAAAAGCAAGGAATGAAAAAAAGCAGCAAAATGACAAAAAAAGAAAAGAACAGAGGAAAAAAGAAATGGGGGAAAAAAAAAAAAAGGAAAAGAAACATGACCTCCACATGTGCCAAGTGTCTGTCTCACTGACAGTTTCTCTTGGGAGCTCCTGAGCTGGTTTCTGTCTAACAGCTCCACCATCCTGTTTTTGTCAGTGCCATAAAAATAGTTCTTGTTTTGAGGGAGGAAGGGAGGTGAGAAGCACCATGCCAAGGAAGCACAGACAAATGGGCATTTCCTGCCTCACCTCCTGCCAGCTGGTGGGCACAAAGGAGCACAATCTTTGAGAGCTAAATCCTCTTCATAAAAGCATAGGAAAAACATCACAGAGGTGAAATATTGAGTTTTCACTGACTGAGCTCCCTTGTCAGCTCGTTTGAAAATAACATTTCCTATCAAAGTTCTCATGGAGTTAAAAATTTAAACATTGAGGCAATTTATTCAAATAAGCAATTAAACCCTTCTCCTCTCTTCCCTCTGTTTTTCGGAGTAGGAAACTTTGCTTTTCTGACCCTACACCAGAAGAGAAAGTGAATTGGAATTCATTATTTCCCTGTCACACAAGCAGCCTGTGTGTCCCCAGCTGTGGAGTGAAAGCAGATCTGGGCCATTGTTCCGCAGCTGCAGGATGGTGCCTCCAGCTGCCAGGAAAAAGGTGGGAGCTGAGGAACATCCCCTCCTCCCCAGGGCTGCACCGAGGGCTCTGCTGCTCTCCAGGGCTTTGGATCCAGACAGATCATGACCATCCAGCCCCAAACCCTCCCCTCTTGGAGCTTGGCTTCATTTCCATTATGTATTTATGATGCCATCTGCCCTGTCTCACAACCACAGCTCCTGCTTAGCTCTTCTCAAATACCCAGGGAAATGGTCAAATAACCAAATTACCAGTTTGACAGAGTGACAGAAACTTGAATAGAGGTTTTGCTCATTCAGCTGATTTGTCATATGCAAGCAGGGCAGTTTTCCTTTAAGCAGCATGGCCCACATCAAGAGTCATAACTGGAATGCAATAATTGCTTTTAACGTCAAAAAAACTACACTTACAAGAAATTTTTCAGTGTAAATCAAAATCCCAAAGGATTACCATGCCAAAAATGCAAATCTAGAACACAGACTCTGCATTCATCTAAACTGGAATTTTTTTATATAAATCTGAGGCAATAAAAACTAAATTGCCAGTGCAGGACATCTATCTGTATGTTTGTACTGCTGCAGATATATGAGGACATAAATCCATAGGGTGGACATGCCTCCAAATGCAAAAAAGCCTGCCTAAAGCCTGCACTACATCCTGCTGCTCTGGATACCACAGCAGCCTGCTGCAGAGAATAGCAGGACAACCACGCAGCCCAGGGTCTAGTGAAGGTAAAAAATAGTGCCCAGTCCCTGGGGTTAGTGCACATCAGTTTGCACAAAAGTCAGCAGACATGTGCCTTGTGCCTTCTCCTACCATTTTGTTTTTAAACTGTGCAATCCAACCTTCTCTAAGGATGGGAATGTTGGGCAAAATTGGACATATAGGCTCCAAATGCCCAGAATGTGCAAGACGGACTTCTGGGGCTTCATATAGAATTTAAAAAATAATATAAATATAGCTGAAGTGGGCCAGATACTCTTCAAACAGCTAAAAGTAGCATTCCCAAAAGTCACCTTAGAGTGACTACAGCTCCGGACAACTCATCCAGGGCTTGAGCTTCCAACTCCCCATCTTGCTTTTGAAAATTTTTGAAAAGCCAAGAAAAAAGGGGCTGAGGAGGTGGCTGCGATCCTTGCACTTGAAAGGCACCAGCGTGTCAGCCTCACTGCAGATGGTTACTATGCTTGTCACAGCAGTTATTCCAGGGATTAGGAGCACCAAGCAAGACAACAACTCCTCCAAACAGTTGTCCTTTGTCAGAGCTGTGTCCAGCTTGGCAGGAGGCGGGCGGGCGCTGGCGCCAGGCACCGCCGGGCCAGGCACGGCCACGAGGCTGCTCGCCACAAGCTGCACAGCTGGACACACATGGCAAGGTCTGCGATGGCCACAGGACCCCAAAGTCTCCTGTGGAGACCCACAGACACCTTGGGAAGCTCCCAGACAGGCTGTGGAAGTTTCCTGAGCCCTGCTGTTAACAACCAGCTGCAGGGAGGTCACAACTTTTAAAAACAAGCATTTCCTTGGCACGAAAAAGAATGACTGTTGAAAGAAGCAGAGAAAAGGTGGTGGGGTTTTTTAAGCAAAATTGAAAGTCAACAGACATGAAGCAAGGCCAAAAAGACATAGGTAGCAGCCTATCTCCTCTGTTTCACTTTGCTGAGAGCTCTGCAGGACTCAAAGGAGCCCAAAAGCTGACATATTCGATGGTACAGCTGACATGAATAAAATCTGCAGAAGCAAAAAGATCCAAGCAAACCAGCTGTGCTTCCCAAGCCTGCCTGGTGCTGGATTCTGCTCAGAAGTGTCTCACTAAAGCTCCTATTTTCACTAGGGTTAATGAGAATATATTCTTCTTCTCCACAAGCTTGATAAAAAGGCTGACATTATAAAAACTGATTTGTGGTCCATCAGCCAAAGCTAAAATGTAAACCCTAACAAAAAAGCTTCCAGGCAAACTGCAGGGTTCAAATGACACTGTGAAACTTCAGAGTACAAACACGGTTTAGGACTGTGGCTGACACGTTCCTACCAGGACTCTCAGACAGATGGAGAGATTTTGGAGAGCTTTGTTTCTTCTATCTCAAAGTCTGTGCCATTTCTAAAACCTTTTTAGATCCTGTAGGCCAATGCTAAAACCATATCAACTCTAGTTTGAATTTCACTAGAAAAGGTCTCCAGAAGAAATGTTCCCTTTTTTCCCTAGAGGGGTGGAAATGTTGGTGCTATCACAAAGTCTTTGGATTCTCACAAGAAGAAATTATTGCTTTTCATAAACAGCATCTTTGCAAGAGGGGTAGAACTAATTTGGGTTTGCTCTGATCCATGTAAGCTGTCCTGAGGCTTCATTATATTCAGGAACAGATTCCTAGACATGAAGAAGAGATACAGAAAATGTGGCAAAGGAAAGAAATAGTTTTGCACCTGTGACCTACCCAGATTAAAGCAAAGCACGTTTGCTCCCTTTCCTTCTGACCAAGAGGCTGAAATTCTCCCTAGCACTGCTCTGGCTTTTTATGCTCCTCCAAAATGTTAAGGTAGAAACAAAAAGTGGAAGATGGCACAGCCCTTCCAGAATCCACAAGTCTCAGCCCAGCATGTGCTCAGAGTCTCCCTGGCTTCAATGGGGCTTGGCTGAGGCTTTTAAAATGTCACTATTTTGTATTAAGCTCCCCTGGTAAAATACTGAGTTACAATGGATTTTGATTAACCCTGCCCTTCCATGAAGGAAACCTCTCCACCCATAGTGGTGAAGACTGAGCCGAATTTAACTGAGCTCATTGACCTCAAACTCATTTTGACTCAGCCACGAGCCAGACTGCAGCACATTCACTGAACCCACCACTGCTGGGATTTCTAAGCTTAAACTGGATTCAAGAACTTCAGGATAACACTGGGAAACTCTGAGCTATTTAATTTAAACAACTCTTCTGAGAATGCTGATCCTTTTTATTTCCTCTCCTGGGTTCCCTGAGAGAGAACAGCAAACAGACACGAGCACAGCCATAAGAATCAACAAAATAACTTCAATACAGACCATAAATAGTTTGCAAAACCATTATTACACAGCAATCACCCGATGGAATGACACTATTTCTGAGACAATTTCATTACTTTAAGAGATGCCATTTTTGCGGGATGGAGAAGATTTGACAATGGCTAACAGACAGGAAAGCTTACTGTAGCCTGCTGGAAAGTTTCTGGATGAGGTCCGCTTCTCTCCTTTTGAAACTGAACGGGACAATGTGATTACTACCCAGGGTTGCTTGTGTGTCACTTCAGCCAGGAAAAGTTGTGGAAATGACAGGAAAACAGGGTGCTGTTATCACATGACACAATAACGTACAACACAATACTCAGCTAGTCACACTGCCCACTGGGCACTCAGCAGCACAAATCACAGCCAGGTCTTTTTCTTCCAATTTCCACCTAAGCTACCTCCCCTCCTTGGGGGCAAAGTGGCACCCGATGATTTGAACTCGTTTTAACAGATTAAGTCATAAGCAATTTGGTTTTGTTTTCTTACAGCAATGAGGATTATTATTTCCAACTCTATTATTACTAGAATTAGAAACAGGCATTATTAACATATTAGCCAAATACCTGTATGTTAGTGACATGCTACTTCCCTCGAGGCACATTGACCATCCCTGCTCTGCTTTTCTTGTGCCAAGGCAGATCTAACAACTTCTTTTCCCTTAAAAAAAAATTAAAAATCAAGCTTCCATCCTGAATCCACCAATCTAGGACTGGTGGTCTTGCCATTCATCAGATACCCTCCCCCAAATAAGTCTGAAGGAATTGAACAACTACATCCTTATTTATTCCCTCCAGAGCCCTACAACTGACAAGAGTTAATCACCACTCTGCATCCTGTCCGTTCAGACCCAAAGTCCTGCAAGGCACATGCTGGAAGTCACTCATTTGTGCAAAGAATGAGGACAGAAGTTGTCGACCAAGACCCGTGGGGTCAATGCAGTCTTTGAATCTGAAGACTCTTCTCTCTTTATTCTCCATTCCTCAGTGTGTACAGAAGATAAAAGCAATGAGTGATTCCTTCAGTTTGAGCCCACAAAGCAGAAGAGATGACACACTTTTCCATAGCCAGGGGAAAACAAAAGACATTTTACTATGAGGTGGTGATTAAAGTCTGAAGAGATAAAGGATGTGCCCATCCTGCTCTGATGAAAAGTGGGATCCCAAGTACACAAAGTAGCAATGAGCAGAGTTGATTCCGAGAGCTGGTTTTATAGGGGTTTCCTGCAGGTACACGGTTTTCCAGCTGGAGTCAAAGGGTTGGAGTCCAATCAGATACGAACTGTGGTGGTCCATGCCTGACCCTCTCAGATTAACAGTGACACTGACAGCCCCTCAGGGTCAGAGCCCAGCTCCACCAGCTGCTCAACACAGCAGGGACACACAGGCACCAAGCTCAGCCCAATGCATAAGCCATGTTCTACTTTGCTACTTGTAAATACAAGATAGTTATCCAAAAAATGGCTGGAGACCAAACCTGCGTGTACACACAAATATATTTATACTCATGTATTCAGAGACGTTACACATAACATTCTGCTTCATCCCATTTTCCTCTCCAAACACCAGCACGTTCTGCATAGGAAGCCAGCATGTATGCAGCTGTCCTGGGGGGTGGATGCAGCACCTCAAAATAAAGGGAAGGAAAGAAGGGGAGAAAATTTTGCTTCTGGTAAGACAACAGCGTGAAGGTAAGAGCTGATATCAACTCTGAAACTCCTCCACCTACTCTCCCTGCTTTGAAATAAGCCACTGGGATGAAGGGGAGGACACCTCCTCATTGTTTTGGGAGGACACAGCTCACCAAAAGCCAGGCATGAGAAGGAAAGTCTACAGTAAACTCCTACCCAAAGGAGGCATCCGCAGCTTTGCTCTTCTGTCCAATCACTCTGTGTCCCAGCAGGCCACACTGATGCAGATTTCATGTTCAATGAAGTCAAGTTCAGTTTGAAAATGAACATTTCCAGCTCACTGCTCTACCTTTCTCATTCCCACTGACCCAGAAAACTTCACCCCACTCCACACCACTCAACTCAGTAGGAAAAAATCTGGTAGTCAGCTCAACACTCTTGAGTGACTTACCCCAGACACCACCTTAATGTCCCTGGAAAAGTGAGGACAACACTTAAAAATACCCTTACAGGTAACACAGCTCTGCCACTACCCCATCCCACCTTCTTCTGCCCAACATGCCATGGAGAACAGCCCTGAGGAGGCAGCCCAAGCATCAGCCATCTCACCTAGAATTAGGAGCTGCAGGATGTTCATGCCTTGGTGTGTGAGACATCTGTGTCCCAGCTTGGTGGCCAAGGATGGCTGTGTTGCCATGAGGGCCCACAGGGACAGGCACAGAAGCCTCCAGGCTCTCCCACCTTGGATAACCCAACACCTTTGGCACCACGGCTCCTCTGCCACTCCAGTACCCAGCTGCTGTCCCTTTCTGGGCAGGACAGGCCAGGTCTCAGTGTTTGGAAGGTGACTTGCCACCATCACCATCCTCTCACCCATCATTGCTCTTCCCACCAAGGAGGGGACAGGCCAACCCCCAGCCCTGAGTGCAGGTCCTGTTATGCATCACAACGAGAGGGTTGAGGCTGCAAGATCCAAATTCTGCCCCCAAATGAGCATCTCTGACCATGGCTGTGTGCACAAGAACCAGGACAGCAGCTCCCAACCATGCCCAGATGGGACAGCTAACACAGAGAGCTACCTGTGGATCACAGACCAGAGATCCCTGTTGAACTCTCTATCACAAGCTTCTGGCCTAGCCTCTACCTCTTCCAAAAGACAGCATCTCCCAGCTTCCCATCCACAGGATGGGGAATGCAGAGATTTGTGCATTTATAATTTATATATAATTTTTATATAATTTATAATTGCACAGTTCAATCACTCAGCACCCGTGAAGCACTTGGAACCCATGGGAGTCAGGTCATTACGTGACATCAGGCTGGATTTGATTTAGCCACCCAAGGGTGGCTCACCAGTTTCCAGAAGTTCTGAGGAGCCCAGGTCCCTGCAGTGTGGCAGGAAGGCAGGTGCTCAGCACCCTTAAAAAATTCATGTGAGTTAGCTGAATGGAGAAACACAAGGTGCAAATTTTGGTACCAGACATAGAAGGTCTAAAGTCAGAAGCGGAGTGCTGGGATATTAAACCCTTACAGAAAGAAGAGAACAACCCTACCAGGGCAGTGAAGCTCCAAGGGATGTGGAAGCTGCTAGAAAAGTTTAATTTGGAAGCTGCAGACAGCAAAAAGCTCCTTTGCAAAGCAGATCTACACTTAAGAAATACCAAAAACTTAGAAAGTTAAAAAATAAAGGATAAAACAGATCTTAAAGCAGCACATTCAGTGAAAATCCCACACTGACTCTGGCAGCACCTTCTCTGAAGCAGTGACCTGTTAAAAGCCAGAGATACTCAAGTGTGTTACAAACCACATAATCTCTGTCATGCAGAGATCACTGGCCAAATGAACTTGCAAAATCTTGGAAGGAAGAGGAAGGCTAAATACAAGGCAAAATACATCAATTTGCAAAAAATGCTCCTGAAAAAATTACGGAAGAAACATTGTTCCAGCACTGAACCGACAGCGATGTTTGTATGAGAAGTGAAAGCCTGGTTTCCACAGGCTTCCTCAGACATTGAGATGTCTCTGCTGAGGCCTTGGAGTTTGCATTTTACTTGTGCTGACTTGAAAATACAAGTGATTACATCCAGATTCTGCAACTTTCAGGAAACGAGACAGAATCAGTTACAGAAAAAAAATCAAATTCTTGGTACCTTTGACTCTGAATTCTGCCTCCAAGGCTTCCAGGCAGCACTCCCTACCACAGGAAGGTATCACACAGCAGAAAGGTAACAGAAATCAGTAATAATAAAGATGTGAAGTGACAATTACAGAAATGAGGAAGAGAGAAATATTTAAGGAAAATTCACACCAGTAGTAGGGAGCATGCCAGTTTAGGATATTCCCCTTTGGGGTCTAGGTTTTGGGGTTTTGTTTCAAAAATGGTAGGAACTCTCTCAGGTTACTTCCTAAAAAATTCCACCAGCTGCAGGCTATGCAGCTACAGAGCCTGACCCCACATGCCAGAAGGGTATGGGAAAGCCTAAGAGGAGATTAAAAGAGCAACTGACACCTCAGAGAGGCTTTGGAACAGCCAGAAAAAAACCTTTCCAGTAATAACAGCCCCTGAACTATACAGAAAAAAAGGAAGCAGCACAGTCTGATGTGCAACTGGACCTCCACTGGCTTTTGAAGAATCCAACACACTCTTGGGGCAGCTCTCTGCAAAGCGTGTGACTCTCCCAGGTGTCACAAGGAGAAGCTCCACGCAGGGCAGCTCTGGAAAGCTTAAGTCCCAATAAATCCATGAAGCCACTCACAAGCTACAGGGAGACTGTGGCGTTCAACTGGACACCAGACACTTCAAACATGAAATTTGTACAGTAAGAGAGATTAGTTCATTTTGTCACTTTTTCAGGTGAACCTGCAATGCTCTGGTAATCAGGTTCTCAAGAGGTGGCAACTCTGAGAGTCAAGAGACAGAACACTCAAGAAGCAGCATGCTGTCAACCACGTGCCAAACACCATTCTCTGTGCTTGCCCATTTCCTAGCAGGTCGATCTAAATCCTCAACATCCAGGCATCACTCTACAAGAATACAAAGCTTTCTAGACAACCAAAAATCCCATCTACAACCAAATGGTTTCCATCTTGTTTTCAAGAGCAATGGGCAGCACAGCCCAGCCAGAAATCCTGCCATGCACAGCCACAGTCACACCTCACCACATCACTCCTGTTAGTGTGATCTGAATTTCCTTTTAGCAAAGGCAACCAGCTGCAAGCAGCTCTGTAAAGCTTCCACATAGATAATGGAGTAATCTAATTTTGTTTGTGACCTAAATCCTACTTGGACACAAGACAGATGAGGTAAAAGGTGGGATGCTTTCCAGTTGGTATAATGGATTGGAATTTGAAGAGCTCACCCTAACCACGGCTTGTGTCCTCCAGCCTCTGCAACGTCTGCTGCAGGGAAAACAAAGTTAGCAGCTGTTAATCTGCTCTAAGTGACAAAGTCAGCCTGAACTCACAGGAGCCGTGGGCTAACCTGGCAGGTCTCCACAGCCTCGACTGCTCCCCAGCCTGCACAGTGTGGTAATCACACAGCCTCACTGACTGACCAGGCATCAGCCACCAGTAAAACTCTTATCTCTTCTCTAGACTGCATCCTTCTACCAGTAAAACTCTTACCTCTGCTCTAGACTGCATCTTTTCAAGTATGAATTATATTCCCCAATTACTGCCTGTATCTGAGGCTCTATTTTGCCTTACCCTGTACAGGTCACATGTAAAATTATGTTTACAACTCTGCTGGATGCCCTACAGACAGGCAGTAAACATATCATGCCTAGATGAAAATCTCTTTGCACTTCTCAAGAAGATTTGGTGGCAGCAGTTCCAGCTGAACAAGACACACCTCCTCCATCACATGCAACCACAGAACTGGACCTTCCTTCCAAAGCCCTGCCTCACTTTCTGCTGCTCAACACACCTTCTCAGGCAGAAGCAACTGGACACCCCTGGACTGGTGGATCCAAACCACAGAACCCCAAATTTCATGTGAGAAATTAACCTCTCTGTATCTTCAGATCCACCCATCTGGACCAACAGGGCCTGTCCAGGACAATCCCCAGCAGTGTGGAGCCAGTGCTCATTTCGGGAGGACACCCAGGCTGCTCAGCTCCACCAGGCTTGGTGAACAGAAACACACTCTGCATCAGGAACTTGTCTGGGCGAGGAGGTCTGAAAGATCCAGCTCAAATCCAAAGCCTAGGAAAGGTTTCTAGCCTAGTGAGGAAAAAGTCATTCCAGCAACTCAGGGAAGAAGGCAGGAGACGGAGATACATCAGCTGCCAGACAAACACCTGACAGAAGCGTGCAATGAGAAGATGTCAACACTCCTTTTGAGGAACAGCTAGGGACACAAAGGACACAAGGACAATTTGCTGCATCCAAGCTCAGCCAGCCTCACCACAGAGAAAGCAACCAAGCTAACAACATCCATCTCTTCCAAACAGAAATGGCCATTACAGCTTGCAGCCTCCCAAGAAAGCTTTAGCACAGACACATCACCATCAGTTCTGGCACGTGAACAGCTATCACATCCAACCCAGAACACCTGCAAGCCTTCAGACCCAGTAACACCATCAACCAGCCCAGGATCCAACCCCTGCCAACAACTGCAACTCCCACAGAGAAAGAGCAGCACCTGTCTTGGACAGTGTTGACAATCACTTGCACAAACATGAAACTTAAGATGTCACAGACTAACAACAAAAGCTCTTCTGTGCTAGACAGGAGCCACTGTGACTTCCAGAAGACAGAAATCTGCACAGATAAGCACAGAAAAATCAAATCCCTATAGATGGCTGATGGTAGGGACTCACTAGCTGAGACTAAGTCCTTTATTTAATGGACTAACAAGGTCAGATAAATGAAAGAGCCCCAGAAGGGGTTTTGCAGAAAATCTTAACAAGAGTTTGATGATGTGATGAGACAGAAAAAGTGAGTATCTAAATGTGTGCTCTATAACCAATAAAAATACTCTATTTCAGAGAGGAGAGAGAAGGAAAGAGGAGGACTTGCTGGACAGGTCACTCAAGATTTTAAGAATAATCTAAAGTACTCTATAAAATTTCTCTATATTGCAATTACCATCAATAACTCATCAGAAACATGTTCCTAATTTGGTAAAAGCTTGTTTGAAAATCCCCAAAGCTCCCAGGAACAGAGCCCAGTTGGGGAAGCAGAAAGCACTGAGCTCCAGGAGAGAGGCAGTGACATGCAGAGCCAAGCAGGAGCAGCCTATGACAGGGACACTCCAGAGAGCCCAGGCAGCAGAGAGGCTGCAGGTGCAGTTTCTGAGATTTGACACTGACAAAACTCCTGAGACCTTACAGAAGAAAAATGTGGGACATCTTTTGCATGCTTGCTGCATCTGCCACAGGGACTGTCTGCAGAGCAGCACTGTCCAGCTAGATTGGTGGATCTGAGGATACAAAGCTGATATTTTTGGTGCTTTTTGGTATTTACTGGAGGCAGGAACAGCTCTGTGCCACACTTGCTCTCAGACTTTGGACAGGGCTATCCCAGGGCTAAACTGGCTAGAAAACTCACTGAGACCTAAGCTCTGCATAACTCCCCTAACATCTCCCTGCTGCTAAAATAATAATCCTCAACCTTTGTCTGTTTTAGTGCTGAAAACAATTCTATCACAGTTATGACTTTCACAAGTAACACAGAAACAAGAAATTCTAACAAAAGGTAATAAGTTGAATAAAGATATAGGAAAACAACAGTGAATCAGTCTAGACATTAATTACAGGTGTATCTAACATTATCAGCTACAATACTCAATTCAATCAATTCTGGAAGGCATTAGCTCCAGTGTAAACCAAGAAGATCCCAATTTAACCTTTTTTTTAATTCTGGGAAAAAAAAATTTTACAGTGACTCAAAACTGAGAGATTTAAACAACTGACAAATAACTGGACTAATCAAATTGCATTTAACTAACACTGGGTGTTGGCTAATTCATTTCAAAGTTGTTCCACTAGTTGTGCCATTGGCTTCATACTCACATGTGTGGATTTTGGAAAGGAACTCCAGAAGTATTTAGAGTAAATCTTGCTGTGGACTTGAAAGGTGGATTTGCAAAATTTAACTTCAGCGCTTTGCGTTTACCTGGGAGACAATGAACATAAAGTGAACTTTTTGTCAGCACAAAATATTGAGAGCATCTGGAAATAAACAGAAAAAAATGACATATTGTAAGAAAAAGATTTTGCATTTCACAACATTAGCAAATCACAGCTTATGTTAGGACACGGGGATGGTGACACAGAGCCAGCTCTCATACCAAGGTCTTCCCCAGCTCATTCCAAGGCAGTTGCCAAAGCAAGGCATCCACAGCACCTCCTGTGACAGCTGGAGCACCTGGATCACCTGCCAGGGCTCCAGCAACCACCAACTCCATCCCCAGGGCTGAGCATCCTCCATGCACACCCATGGGGCACAGAGGCCCGACCTGCCACGCACAGCCTGGGGGATGGCTCTGAAGAGGGAAAGGGCACCTTGGGATGTTTTTATATCAACTCCAAGCACAGGATGGCCCAGGGATTTCTTCTATTATCCTTTGAGTCTGTTTTGTTCACACGCCTGAAACCCCAACCCTCTGTCCAGGGCAGTTATGTTGTGTTGGAAGATTTTCCCTTTCTCACAGCAATGTTTATACAGCTCAGGAGAACGTGGGACGTGATGTAGTCCAAGACTAAAATTGACACAATTAACTACAAACCTTCATCAGAAAATCTCCCCACAGACTGCTCCTATTCTTACTATTTGTGAACTTTATACACCAAGTTTCTTCCTGTTTTTACTCAGGGACACTTTGTAACTCACTTAAATATTGGTCTGTTGATTTCAACCTCAGTAGGTTTCTATAAGGATAGTTTCAATTATGTCACTCCAACATCTGAAGCTCGATTTTCTACAAATCCAACAAATACAGAAGCTTAGGCTGCCCCTGGGAAGCAAACAGGATGGTTTGTTTCTGCTCAGCTGATGAACAAGGAATGTGACTGGGGAAAACGAACATCCTGAGAAATGCCAGGAATTTCCATCCAGCACAGATCACATGGAAATGTACTGTAAGTGAAACAACAGACTCAAATGAAGCAAAGTCTGAGGAGAGGCAAAGCAAACTGTGCTCCCAGCAGCCTTCCACAGCTTCAGCTGTGGACTCCAAACCTTGAGTTTCATCCTGAAAAAAACTTTTGAATCCATGTTTCTATTCCTTGCAGACACATCATTCTAACTGGAGGCAGAAGAGCCCCTTTGGATGCAGGAGTTCAGCTGTGATTTTGCTAAGCACAGATTAATTACAGAGCACCCTGCCTCACTACAACAAAGAGGGGTGGGGGTTATGGTGCCTCTGGAATTCACTAATGCCCACCACCACCAAGGCTGTGTGACCAAACTGCCCGAAAATGTGCTGTAGAAATATCCACCCTATATGAATTGTCTTTTAAAAGTTCTGCTAACTTAACACATAATTCTAATCATCGACCATTATAACATCTACTTCTCTGAGAACTTTTACAGTAAAGACTATGGGAGAGAGAATTATTTGGAAGAAACCAAAACTAAATACCAAAACTCCGAAATAGGTAACTTTTTCATAAATTAGGGTAATGCTTAACACCAGTTTCTTGACTTATGGTCTTCCCAATTGTGACCACTGGGTTTGTTCAGCTGTATGTTAATGATTATACCAAGTCCAGACCATATTTGAAACCAGGATGGCTGAGCAGAAGTGGTAAGTACTACTTTATGTTTTGAGGGAATCTAAAAAGGATTGTGTCCTATGTTAGGCTGCTCTCCAAGAAGAAAAAAGACAGCCAAAAATAACTTTCTGGTTGTAAATAAGTTAATCTACCCATAAGGATAGCAATCTTTATTGCAAATCATCCCAGCCTTAAAGAGGTAGTGGTGGTGGTGTCCTCAAAACAATTTTTGAAAGGATGTCATCATTCTACCACTAGGCCTGTGCATGGAACTGAGGTCCAGGAATGATGCCGTGTGTCCCCAGATGCACAGCCCTTGGCATTCCATAGATCACAGCCAAAACTGACACTGGGAAAAGCACCTACACAACAGCCCCAATAAAATCTGGGCTCACAGCAGCCCTTGTTCCTTGCTGCACTGGTGAATGGGTGCTAGGCCAAGGACAGCATTATTTATGTGCTGCTATCCGTCACCAGATTTAATCCAAGCACTTGGCTCTGCAGTTAAGTTCTCATCACTCTGAGGCCCCTTCACCACCACCACCGCCAACCAGCCTTCACAAAACAAGAAACAGCTGTCTAGCAGGTCTCATGCAGGCCAAAAGTATTCCTCCAGAGTTAGATTGTGTACTACTATTTTTATTTCACCTAGGACATCTATGATTTACAGAATCACAAAACCATTAAGGTTAGAAAGAGCTCTAAGATCAGCGAGTCCAACCATCACTCCAGCACCACCACCTTGTTCATCATCAAACCATGGCCTCAAGCACCACATCCACATGTTTGTACACTTCCAGGGATGGGACTCCACCACATCCCTGGGCAGCCCCCTCCAATGCCTGACAGCTGAAGAAATTATCCCTAATATCCTAATATCTCCTGGCACACCTGAGGCCGTTCCCTCTCCTCCTGTCCCTGTTCCCTGGAGCAGAGCCCATCCCTCCTGGCTGTCCCCTCCTGTCAGGAGCTGTGCCAAGCCACAAGGTCCCCCCTGAGCCTCCTTTTCTCCAGGCTGAGCCCCTTCCCAGCTCCCTCAGCCTCTCCTGGAGCTCCAGACCCATCCCCAGGTCCATTCCCTTCTCTGGGCATGCTCCAGCCCCCCAAAGTTTGTCTTGCCATGAGGGATTCAAGGTGCCTCAGCAGTGCCCAGCACAGAGGGACTGTCACTTTCCTGCTCTTGCTGGACACACTGTGGCTGGTCCAGGACACCCTTGGCCATTTCTTCAAGCCTCTGAGTCACCTCCTGTTGGAGAAAGCAATTCCAACTTCTTCCTAGAAATTTCCTCACCACCATTCCTGCATGCCACACCTCAAGAGTACTGCTTCCCATGCTCAGGTTACACAGAACAAAATGCTCCCTTTTCAAGCAGTAAGATTTTTAAAACAGCAGTAGTTTAATGGAATTTCCCAAGGTTTCTATCCTGCAAGGGTACAAACTGATCCCTGTAAAAATGCTTTCCAGTCTGTTCAACTCTGCAGGATCAACCTCTTGATCGAGCAAGGTCAAGTGAGCACAGGTCACAGGGTTCAAGTGAGTCACAGTGCACAGGTAAATATTCTCTCTGGTCAGATGCTGAAGTCACTCTCTGCTTGTGGAGTGATGATACACAAGGAATCAAATCTGCACTCTCCAGGAAAAAAAGAGATACAAGCACAGAAATACAAGCTGTGACAGCAAACAGCAGGAAGGAAAGTCAATGGATCTGTAATGAACTATGTAATCTTTCTACCTGTCCTCTGTAATACTAAAACACATCAACAAAAAGACAGAGGAAATGGGGAAAAATTGATTATTTACCTACATTTGGAAGCAGAGCTCAATGCCTGAGGTGATTTTCTTAACAGAAAACTATCAGCTCTGATTTCTTCCAAGGTAATTCCAAGCAAAGCTAGCGCAAACTCTAGGGTGAGACATGAAAAAAAAAAAACAAAAAACAAAAACAAAAAACCAAAAATAACACAGATCTCTGCTCTTCCAACAGCTTTAGAAAACCAAACTGCTGTATCTTGTCTGCTAACAAAATGCCTGCTTTGATGTAGAGACAGCAAAGAACATTTACCTGCGTTCAGAGCTGCAGCCCCGCAGTTGCTGACATCCCAAAAGCTCCCAGGATTTCCAGCTGGTTATTCCTGCTGCTGTTAGCACAGCTCTGCCTGCCCACAGACCCTTCCAACTTACCATCTTGCATTTCTATTTCCTTCCTTCCCAGTCTTGCTCATGGACCTACTCCAACACCAGCACAACTAATTTGAGACTAAAGCGGGTTTCCAGTCTCACACTCAAGATAAATTATTTTTCAAGAAAAAAATAGTCAAACTTTGAAAGAAAACCTGAAGAGCTTCAGCATATCATGCAGATCTATTTGAGGAGTCTGGATGAAAGAAAAGGCCTGGGTTTGACTTACTAGTTTTAAGAGCTGCAAGTATGGAAATTCACTTTAAAGGGTACAAATATTTTCAGTGCATCTGTCTGTTACAGACATTTTTAGTCCTTCAATGAAACCTTTAATTTCACATGATCTGAGAGCGAGCATTCAAATCTGAAATGATGATTTTGCACTGCAGGAGTAAACTAAGTATGCTCATTTTTAGGAGTCACCTCATTAGAAAGAGGATTTAGCCATAATTCACCCACAGGCAAAAGTGTGCTTTCCAACTAGGGAGTACAAACATCCAAGCCTAGAGCAGCCAGGACTCTGGACAGGAAGGATTGCTGGCCACTGCCTTCATGAACACTCTCCATGGCAAAACAATCGTACTAGACAATATTTTAGTGAGACATCTGCATGATTTGGGGCCGGGAGGTGGCTCACAGCTGCACCAGCAGACACCCACCTCTGTGACTGGCAATGCAGGGTAAGGACTACATCCCACAGCACTTCCAGCATCTATAAATACCTCCACCACCATGCCTGGTAAAGTAGGTTAAGCTTAGAGGGCAAGAAATTGCAATCGGATTAAGATTAGTTCCCTCAGACTGGAAACTCCCAGAAGCAAAACCTGAGAATGAAGTCTCCAGACTCTCCAAAACCCTCTAGTAACCTTTAATATTATCCCTGATGCTACCCTGCATGGAAACAGCATTTGTATAAATAGGGTTAAAGCTCCCTGCCCAGAGGAGGGTGCAGCACTAGGATGAAAGAGCAGCTTCCAGCCCAAACTGGGGTTCAGGCAATTTCTAGCTGGAGAGCAGAATTAACACATGGCTCACAGTCACAGTCCAGTGCCAAGCCTGGTGAAACAATGCTGGAGAGAAGCTGGAGGGCTCAACTGTCCACACAGGAGGTGCTGCCAGACCAGGAGTCTGTGTCTGCTCTCACAGCAGCACTTTGCTTCACCCAAAATATTCCTGCAACCTGTGCCCGTGGCAGCCAAGGCATAACCCTGCAGAGCTGAGCCTGTCATGGAGCAACTGTCAGGAACAAAGGGTGACACTTGCCCTGGGAAATTTATTGTGCAGCACCTGGAACCTCTCCTGGTGAACAACAATAATAAATTATGCAAAGGGCCATGCCCAATACTTTTTCAATATGAAACAGCACAGCAACAATTATAAAACATACCACAGGAAGGAGGACTGGGGAGGGTTTTTTATTACTTTTCTTTTTAATTTTAGGAGTCTGTACTCAGACTAAAAGCAAGGGAAAAAATCTACCCTTGAGGCCTCTGCTTAAGGTCAATGGAAAGGATTTCATTTCTTTGGATAAAGCAACAAGCATGTTTCCATCATCCCTCTAGATACCTTAGGCCAGCAAAGTGGCAACGCCAATCACAGCCTGCATCCCACTGGCTCCAATAAATACCTTGGACCCACACTGAATCCTACAGTGACACAATCACAGAATAAGAAATCCTCCAGAGGCAGGGGAATAAGAATAGTTACATGTTGCCTGTCACCAACTAGTTAAATAACTAGAAAGAGAAATAAAAATAAGCGGAGAAAGTAGGTGTGTGAAAATGTTCAAGCAGCACTAACAAATAAAACTTTGGAACCAACCTCTACTATAAGTGAGGACACTCATACTGCAGTGGGATTTTAACAGGCTTCAGACTCTCCTGGGGAGGGATAATGCTCTGACCACAGCACTGGCTGCTTTTCCACTTGACCACTATTTCCACAAGAGATAATCCTTTGCACAATGCAAACATAGCAGATCTTCATGTCTGGATCCAAAACTTTGTAATATATAGTTTTTTTTGTTTTTTCCAAATGCTACCAGCCTGACATCTATGCATAACTAAAAATGCACCAAGCCAATTTTTCAAGTGTGGATCTGCTTCTCATGAATGGTCTCTTGCTGGTGAGTTCCCACATGAGCTGTTCTCCTGAACATCTGATCAGTATCTTCACAGCCATAGAGAGGAACTGAGCCCTTCTGAAAACTGGTCTCAGCTGCAAAGTTCTTTCTGCACTGTTACACTGGGAAAGATTTGGATCTGGATCTTAAGAACACCTTGGAACACATGGTCCCAACGGGCATTTTTGCTTAGCTCTGCTGAATTATAATGGAGGTGTGTAGAGCTGCTTAAGCAAGAAATTAAATTGCAAATCTATAGAGCCTATAAAGCTTTTAGTTGTCTTTGAAAAACTTTTAGACACTAAATCCAAGGCAATTTTGTGCTAAGCTTTAGAAGTGTTATCTGTAGGTAGATCTATCTGATCTATTTTTGTACTTCTCCAATCTGGATTTCAGAAAAAGATGTTCTAATTCCAGGGATAAGGGCTATATCCAAAGACAAAGGGCATAAGAACAGCTGCAGTGGTCCATCTAGCACATCACTTTGCTTTCCATCACAGCACCAAGATATCAATGAAAAGAGTGATAAGCAAAGCCACAAGATCCTTCCTTCAGGTTTTCTTTCATCCTCCAAGCACTTGCAGCTCAAGGCCCTCCTCAGTCAGCCATGGGATCTCTGTATTTAAGGACTGTTGCTGGGTTTCCCCAGTCCTATCCCATCCTCTCACTGCCTTGTGAGTGCCAGACCCCATCATGCCAGGCTGGCAAGAGCCCACCCAACACTTGATTGAAGCCCTCAGACTTGAAGTCAAGTTCAACAACACAAACCCAACCCAGCAGCTCAGCTATGTGCAGGCTGTCAGAAGAGACACAAACCTGTCACCTATGCCTGGTGCTCTGTCACCACCTGCTCTCTGCCCTTGTCACTCAGGACCTGCCCTGACACTTGCATTTGAGACACAACCTGAGTTTGTTGAGTTCCCATCACTCTGTGCAGAGCAGCAGCGGCACAGATCTCCCCATGAGCACACAACAGGGCTGGGTGTTCCCATTCCCTGTCTGCAGGGGAGCAGATCCTCGGTGCCACAAGGGATGTACACAACCCAGCACACCTCCACTGTGGCCAGGGGTGCTCCGGCCATGTCACAGCTCTCCTCCCAACCTGAATTACTCTGCTTCCCAAGGAACTGCAGAGGGAGAAATGAAGGAAAATTCACATAACAAGGAATAAAAAAAAAAAAAAAAAAAAAAAAGAGCAAAAAATCTAAAAAAGCTTACTTAAATGAACTTTGGTTCACTTTCAGTACTTTGTTCAAACCTTTCCTCATGCTGAAATCCAACAGAAACACCCATAGGCTAGTTATTTCTCAACACCAAAATAACTTAATGAACACTCAGAGGCTTTGTTAAACATCACACCACAGCTCTGTGAACACCAGCTTTTTGGGCTGATGTTTTTCTTACAAAAAAAAAAAAAATATCTTGTGCACTCATAAAAATTCCAGCTCTGTACTTGTGAATCATTCAGTACAAATTAGCAATACCCCTGTAGCAGGACAAGCTCAGGAAGCCCTGATTCCCACTGCTGAGACATGTCAGGCATTGTCTAATGACTGATGTTTCCAACAGAATTTTCAGCTTTAATAGCTTGGCAGCATCAAACCCTCTTCAGAAAGACACACGGTGATGGCACTCTTGCCCAACGTTGTCGTTCAAGTGACAAAACACACAGAATGCCAGGAATGAGCTGCTGCTCTGCTGCTGTGCTTGAAGGAGTGAAGGCAGCATGCACCAAACCCCATTGCACAGCTCCACTGAAGGCTGGAGTCAACCAGGGATTTGGGCACAGGGCTGCTGCCTTCAGGAGCTTGGCAGGTTGACAGAGCTGCCTCCAACGGCGTTGTGGATATTTACTTATGTGGCAGAAACCTTCACTTTCTTGCTAGCAAAGATAACACTGAAGTGTGACAACAATGAAACTTCTTCCTGAAGGAAGAACTGCACATATGGACACAACAACTCTGACTCCAAAATAACAGCCTAGGGATCTGCAGCAAGACACTTCTGCAGCAATGAACAACAGACTGGCTTTGGAACATCAGCTGATGCAACTCTAGACAAACACCTTGCATCCTGTCAGTGAAAGAGAGAACAGATCTAAATAAATAATATTTTAAATAAAGACCTTAATACAGCCATTCCTAATGCAAGCAAACACTGCAGAAAGTGAAAGTAGAGAAATGAGGAGCTGCAATCACGTTACCTGCAGAGCAGGAAGCTGAGGGTTTTGTGGTTTTCCTTTTCTGTGTGGTTCCAGATGAGTAAAACCCCAGTGTTCCCAGCCAGGACAAACCCAAGCCTCTGCAGAGCGTGGCTCCAGCACATGGATCACAGTCAGGAGTTGAAACTGCTGTAGAGAGCTCTGGTCTCCTTCCACCACCCAGCTCAAAGGATTCTGCTCTCCCAAAGGACACACAATCCCTTTATTTCCACAGCATGGGAACTCCTGCTGCCTTTTTATTGCTACAGTTTTTATAACTGAAAAAAAGAGTGCTTTTTATACTTTGTGTTTATCTTGCAGCACTATTAACAGGCCCAGACCATAGGACTGGGATCTTGCTGTGAAATTAATTGAAATTACACTGGGAAGGGATCTCCACATCAAAGTCTAGGAAATAAATTTCAAACAGTTTTGAGGTTTGCAACCCTGATAGAAATAGGAAAAAAAGAGAAGAGTCCCTGACCCTTTCATTTTCTTTATATGGACTTGTCAGCAAAACACAAATGGGAAGGAACTACCCCTGGGAACAGCCCTTGCCACAGACAAGGCTGAGCTGGGCACAGGCAGGAGCCCAAAACACAGAAACTGAGAATGGCTTGGGCTGTTGCCTGGGCAAGGAATGCCATGGCATGCCATGGACAGGGACCTCAGCCACGGGAAGTTCAGCACTGCATCCTGCTGCTCTGCAGAGCTGCATCCCAGTGTGCAGCAGAAGCTGCAAGCTAAAAGCTGCTCTCTTTAGGCCAGTAGGAAGTCAGTTCCATTGCATATTTCCCCCCTCATTTCACCATTTATTAATACCCTGACTGCTTACTGTCAGGGCCTCCCAAATGTAGGTTAGCAGAACATCAACACACCTCGTGCCTCACCTGACAGCACACGGTTTTGCTGAATTATTCACTAAGGCAAAGCTGCCATCCTGAACTGAGACTTGCTGCTGTTTTTCCATGAAAGGGCTGTGCAGCACTGGGGATCAAATCCTGCCACTTCTCAATGACTTACAAGAGAAATTCAGACACCTGCGTTACATTCCTTTCATTCACAACAAGCAAAGATTCTCTCTCCAGTAAAAACCCTTGATCTTCCAGCAGGGAGAATAGCAACTGCCTTTTCCTTCTCAGCACAAAATAACCCCCACCTTCCAATTAAAGATGTTCTTCTTGAGGAAAAGAAGTGGAGGCACAGCAGAAACCATCACTTAACAGGTATGTGCCAGCCTGTGCCAGGTCCAGGCCAGACCCCTCCTGCCCTCTCTAAGTGCCACCAGTTTCACCACCAACAATTACTGAGCACTGACTGGGTACTTGAAAAAGTAAATTAACACCCAATTCCTGCCACAGAGCTCTAGCTTGCAAGAGGTTTGAAATTCCAGCTTCAAACACCAAGTTTCCTAAATATCTGTATATCCTGAGCTAATAGAAAGCTATTAAAAATAAATAGATGCTTTCCAACCCTGTCCTCTGGGAGTAATTCTGACACACGGGCTCACTCTGTGCTGGAACACTGAAGCATAGCTCCTTCTCAGCTCTTCCAAGACAGAAAAACACCAGTCTGTGAAAAGTAATGGACAACAAAAGATTTTCTATATACAGTATCTCAGAAGCAATGTCTCTGAACAGCAATCACAAAATGTACTGAGGGAAAACCCAAAGATACCAACTGCTTAAAAAGACATTAACAATTATCTCTTCAGATATTAGAACTGCTGCAGCAAATTTGCATATGGAGTAAAAACAAAAACATCTTTATGTAAATTGAAAGAAATGCAAAGGCACAAAATTTCTACAATTCAGATTTATATATATTAAAAAAAAAACAACCAAAAACTGAAATAAACCTTGCTACCCTTATGTCACAGGCAAAGAAGGCACAAATCTACCTCAATAATTGGTGACCTTTTAAGAAGTCTTAAGTTTTTCACTGTGAGAAACAGTGACTCTCTTAGGAATAGGAATGGTATATCTGGTTAGCTGTAAGAAAAAGAAAATTCTCATTACTAATATTGATAAAAAGCAAGGATAATGCTAAAAAAAAGTCATCGCTTTCTTTCTTTGTGCTTTTGCACAAAAGCTTATCTGAAAGTCTAAAGTAAGAGACCATTTCTCATTCGTTCACTCAAAGGAGAGCACCAGCATTAAGAATCTCCTTTTACCTTTCAACGTTTACTCTAAAATCATAAATAAAATGGATTTTTTAAATCAAACTTTAGGCTTCACTGCTTTGCATACAGAGCAGTCCCATCATCAGGACCCAGGGACAAACACTGGCATCTGGCAGGAAAGGAGTGGACCAGGGTACCGTATGAAGTAACAAACTTTAAGACTGAAAAGATTGTTTTGTTCCCAGAAAGCTGAATGTCTGCAGTAAATCTGCCCATATTAAACAATATTTTAAAACAGATGGTCCAGCTGCTTGTGCCCAGGCAATTTCACAGAAGCCCAGCTCTCCAGCATTGCCACCACAGCAAAAGACCAGACCTGGCTGAGCACAGCATTCCACACTTTCATCAAAGACACCTGCCCAGAGGAGGGGAGGATACGTACAGTGGCTTTTTGCAAAACTCCCCCACAGGTGCTGCTAATGACAGGTCACCTGTACAGCAGCAACCTGGGCAGCACTGCCTGCAGCCCCCTCTTCACCCTTGCCAGCAGCAAGCCACACTCACAGAATCACAGAACAGTCTGGGTGAGAAGAGATGTTGAAGACCATCTCATTCCACTCCCTGCCATGGGCAGGGACACCTCCCACTATCCCAGGTTGCTCCAAGCTCCATCCAACCTGGCCTTGGACACTTCCAGGGATCCAGGGGCAGCCAGAGCTGTTCTGGGCAGCCTCTGATAGGGCCTCATCACCCTCACAGGGAATGATTTCTTCCCAAGCAAAGAATTTCTTTCTAATCACACAGAGATCACAGCAGATAACCACACTACAGACCTGGGTACAGATCCATTGCTTGATATAAGGTGCAGGTCATGGTAAAGCTCCCAGTCTCTGAGCAGTGACAAGGACCCAAGCCACCAACACTTGGAAGAGGCAGGTGTGATCCAGCAGGCTCTGGGATGCAGGCACTACAGCAATGTGCATGAGGAATTTAGCACCACTGCACTCACAGGAAGCAGCAACCTTGCTGTTTACCCTTTTACTAGGCTAAATAATTAGGGGCAAACACAAAACTTCACTGCTAAAGAAATAAGCACCATAAAATCTCTCCATAAAAATTCCCCAAGTGCACTGGATTTTGAAAGTCTGTGTAAAAAAGCTCTTCTGGTGTGCAGAGGGCAGGCGGGCCCTGAGTCCGGAAGGAGCCTGAGAGTCTGCCCAGCTAATCCCCGCGGTCTCACGCTGGGTAACAGAAGACTGTTGCAAAAATATCTGCCAGTAGCCCCAACTCAGATCCAGCTATCTTCTTCCCTTGCCCTTGTCCCCATTAACTCCTTCTCTCTCCAAGCTTCTGGGAAAAGGAATGCGTGCACCAGCCCTGGGTACAAGCTGACGATCCCACACAACAGCACCAGGAGTCCCCTCCTGGCTCCCGCAAGGTGTCCCAGCAGCACAAAGAAGTTTTCCACCTTTGCAGCCCCCCGTGGGTGTCCTGTGGCCAGAACCAGCCCTGCTGCCTGCCTGGCCCATGCTCTCCATAGAGTAAACACCCAAAAGGGTTTATGATGCTGCAACTTCTCCACTACAGCAGGGCTCCCAAGGTTTTGCTGAGAAGGTGGGAGCTGCACGACCTTGCGACAACGATGCAAGAGTCATCTCTGCTCGTGGCACCAGCACAGCTTCACTCTGCTCCTGGTGCTGCTACCCTCAGAGGCATCTGAGAAGGGGGGAAGCTGAGGTGTATCAACCTGGCCTTGGTGCCCAAGTTTTCTGCTCCATACAAGACCATCAACCAACCCCAGAGAGAATGTGAACTCCAAAGATACCGCAAATAACATCCCATCAGTGGGGACAGAGCACCCCCATGCTGGAAAGGGGAGAGGAGGCTGGTTCCTTGCCTAGCCCAAGGCACACCAGGGCAGGAATACCATCACACCCGAAAACACCTCTGAGACACAGGCATTACAGAGGGAGCAGCACATGCATGTTGAAGATGCCAGATCAACAGCTACACAGGTGCTATGAAATCACCAACAGAAAGAGTGTTATCAGCTAATGACTGCAATCTCCTGAAAGCCAAGAGTCCTAACTGTTTTCAAGGAGGACTCTGATATGCTTATGCATGAGGTAGAAAGGGGTAACTAGTGGAGACAAAATATTAAACTTGTTATAGGAATCCCTGGGTACCCAGCTTGCCAGTTCCCTTAGCAGGGGATAAGGGCATTAGTTGAGCTCTGCCTGGTCCCAGCAGAATGTGTGTGCCCATGCACTGCAGACACAATTCTTCCACTGTGTTGCTGTATGTCATTATTTTTCTCTTTTCAAAGAGATTTCCAAAGGTCCTTGCATTTCTTTGAGTCCTAACATGGACCAGATCATACCAAACCCACAGTCATCTAAAAGAACTGCAATACTTGGGATTGAATCATCAAGGTTGGAAGAGCAGTCAGTTTTCTCCTGGCACGAGTCAAATGCCCCAGCTGGGCAGTAAAGCAGTAGCAACTCCTGACAGCTTGGATGAAGATGACCCAAACTTCCCCTTTCCCAGCTCAGCTGCCATGGAGCGACCTGTGCTAGCTGCTAAACCCAAAACTCTTGAACACAATGCCTGAAGGGACAGGCAAATGATGACCCCAGTCTTATTACACCCTCCATTTCTGCACTGCTCAACAGCAAGGACACCAACCTGTTGAAGAATGATGTCACAGAGCACTATCTGTGTTTGGTTTGGGTCTCAAGGAGTCCGGACACGCCAGCACAGGATTATTCTGAGAACACTGGGCAGTCAGAGCTCTGCTGCTGAAGTCAGAGTATCACTCAGCTCTGGAGGGAAACCCTACACAAACCTTCCCAGAAAGCTGTTATTTACTACGTGGAAACAACACTGTGGACAAGAGGCTCCTGGACTGTGTCCCAGGTGCTGTGAGAGCAGCACAGTGCTCTGGTATGGGGCAGGGTGCCACTCTGACTTTTGGCAGCTCACGGTGAAGCAGGGTTCCTGCTGCCAGTTCAGTTCCAGGCTCCCATTCAAGTCAGCCCTGACTAAGGCCCGTCTATATCAAAGCAAATTACCAGACCTAGAAACACTGCAGGGCTTCATTGAAATTAACCGTGCATTCACACCATCTTCATTTCCCGTATTTTTTGTAGGGCAGGGGAAAAGCAGCCATACTGACAAATGAGAGAGGAATTTCTTCAACTCACAGAAGATTCCACATCATGGCCCTGATGGGGAAGCCAGCTAAGCCCTCCCACACGACCCTCCAGACAGACACACATGGGCCTCGGACACCAGCTCCCACCACTCCTGTCTCAATCTTTGCCACTTCCACACTTGCTGACAAGATCCTTCTCCCATCTGCTCCGCTGCAGTCCTCACCAGGAGGATCAACAGGGATGAAACCACAGAAACAGGCCAGAGAGTAAATTTTTGTTCTTAGCCCCACGGACACCTAGCACTGATACACAGTGGCAAAGCTTAACCCATAAAAAGCCTGGCTGGCTGTTTATGACCCTGGCATAATCAGCTGAGCAGATAAGCTCCAGGCTATTACTCCAGTTCTTCCCAAAAAGAAACACATTAATGAGAAACGTATTTTAAAATAGATTTTGCATTTCCAGGAGAATGCTGGAAGGCTTGTTCAGATATTCCACAACATGCGGCTCCAGTGCAGAAAGAACTCGACTGCCAAGCTACTGCCTAAAACAGCACATATCTAAACCTTTGCATCCAACCCTTTCTTCTTCCAACAGAAGTCTGAGCTCATTCACAACTCCTTTGTGTAAACTTGCATACAAACTTACACCTCAGTGTCACACTTTCTAGTGAGAACAGCTGGGCTATATCAGATCAGAAAGCCGACCTCTTCCTCAAATCACAAAGCAAACCAGCTCTAAAAGCTGCCACGAAAATAGCCCACTTCCCACACACTAATTGTTGCAGCTACCCCAAGGCATAAAGGACCTTGAAGAACATCTCCTCAGCTCCTGGCCAGCATTGTACAAAGCCATTCTGATCATCCTCCCCTTCCTACTTTCTGCCCATGCAGGTTTCTGAGTGGGACAAGAGAAAACAAGAGGATAGCAAAGGTAGGATGAGGTTTATATATTTTATATTTCAGAGTTTGGCATGAGGCCAAGTCCTGAACTGAGTGTTCAGGAGAGGAACTGGTCTTTACAGGAAAACTCGGACATGGTCCCACTGCTCCCCAGAAGAGACTTCCAAACGCAGTGCTTTCATCTTAGTCCACAACCCCTCCCAGGTCAAACAACACAGCCATATGTTTTTAAAGGAAACTGTTTTATCTCTGTCCACAAACCTCTTCAAAGTACAAACACTTTGCTTTCTGGTCCAAAAGCAAAGTGATAGCTAATTCACTTCAGAGAACCACTTCCAGAGAATTAGGTCCAAAGCAAACCACACAACCCTTCTGGTCCACAGAAAGAAAAATAAGCCTAGACAAAAACAGATAAAGGATAAACTCTCATTCAGCTCAGCTGTCTGCTCCCAACAGCTGTCCTCCTTACGCCACAGGGCATCTCCCGAAGCACCTCAGAAAGATCAGATAAATTATTCAAAGTACAGACTAATTCCTGGCGCTTGGACTCTTTGTTTGCTCCAGGACCAGCAGAGCTGTCTGCTTCCTGGAGGGCTCGCCCTGCCTCCAGTAAAGGGCAAACACCAAGGCTTTGATTTGCAGAAGAGGAACTCAGTTTAGCAGCTAATAAATACACAGTTTGTGCAATACACATACTCCCATCTCCCTCGATGCTCATACCCACTAAACACTGTCACTGTACCGACCATGTGCACGGCAGGTCAGCTCACCTGAGAGGAGAAACAGGAGGGAGATGGGCAGCGATAGTTGCCAACACGTGTTGTGTTTCCTCACTAACAGCAATAGCAGAGATCTCACCAGCGAGGGTACAGCCTGAGGTGTCAAGGTCACACATTTTGGAAGATGCTCTGCAGCATCACATGATACTCCTGATGCAAATCCAGGCCAATGATACCTCACATGCCCCGCAAAGGATCTGCGCAGGCATGGAGCAGGCACCCACCAGGGCTGCAGAGAGCTCCACTGGGACTGTGCTTAAACAAACCTATGACATCTGATGAAAATCAGGTTTGCATCTTTCCACCTAACCACGAGGAGACACAGACATGTCACACCTGCATGAACTGCAGGACTAATCTTGAAGAAACAACCACCTAAGCAGACCAGGACTGTACATCATGGAGAGCTTCAAGATCTAAAGCTTCCCCTCAAACAAAAGCAAACCCAGTAAGATTGCAGATGACCGTAAGAATCAGACTAATGTAACATAAAATAAAAGTGGAATGAGAAGTGTAGAATCAAAGTCAGCACCACAGCCTGTCCAGAACACCAGCTCCAAAATGCAAACGTTCAGGCTGACAATGCTTCATTGCTGAGGCAGAGCAAGTTTTCAACTCTCCCTTCTCCTCCTTATCATTATTTTCAAATGTATTTTGGCTGCCAAAGTTTATCAGCCTTCTTTTACATACTTTGGTTTAAAACACATCCCTGCTGTCCTCTGGGTGCTCCTAGTTTACTGTATTAAATCACAGGAATTGCAAATCTCCCTGCAGTCTATCCTTCCCTTCAGCTTCAGGGTCTCAGGAAAAAGGTCAATTCACTCAGACACAGCTCCAAAGAGGGAAGCCAGGTCCTGAGCTGGGACCACACATGAGGCAAGGGGACAAACATGGTCCAACATGGGAAATGCCTACAAGGTGAACAAACAGATGGGCTGTGTATGTTAAAGGTGCATGTATATAAAAAGTCCATCCAGCTCTTGCAGTCAGTTCAATGCTGGTAGCACAGGAGCACCCCTTCGAGAGGCTGTCACATGAGGTGTCACCTGCAGTGGCAGTTTTCCAAGCATCTCATATACAGTTTACACAAATCCACCTAGCAAAACCTCAGCAAGAGACCTGTAACAGACATAACTTGTCCAACAACTCAGCAGCAGTACAAAGATGTGGGTGGGGGTAGAAAACAGGGCACAGAATCACAGCAAAAAAGATTTTGTCTTGTTCAGACACTAACATAACCACGAGTTATGTTATAACCAAAGCACCAAGGCTGCACAAATCCTTCCTGCAATCATGTCTCAGGAGAACATAATGAAACCCACTCTCCCTGCATTTCACACTTTATGGGCGATGGCTTAACCCCGGGCACCTTCAGGATAACGCTGAACGCTTTGCTTCTCATTGATTTTGATAATCAAGTATTTCAATATTTTGACAGCCAAGTCAGTGCCAGCTGCGAGGGGTGCACCTCAAACTCACGTTCCAGACATCCTCCAAACCAGAGGGACAACAAACATGCAAGAGCAGTTCCATTCTCAGCCTAGCAGAGACACAGCATTCAAGTTAGCCATGAGCTGAAGAAACACAGGTGAAGTGTCTCTCTCCAAGGATTTATCATGAGTAATACTGCACATTAAGTAAACCAGCTATAGTAACACACCTTTTTGAAAGACATTTTCCCGTGCTCAACAAGCACTGCACTGTCATTTACCCATTGCTCACACATCCCTTCTGCAATCAAACAAATCCACAACATGAAAAGAAACCTGAGTACCCAGACGACAGACAAAAGCCCTTTGCAGGGAACACCAGCAGCCTGGAATAACACGGCAGAAGATGCACGTTACTGAAGGCATTGGCCAAAGGAGCAGCAGCAGAACTGCACAGGGAGAACTAAAAACCAGAGATCAACCAAACTGTTATAGAAACAGTTTAAAAATGCAGTAACTCCTAGGCAAATAGACTTAGAGATTCTTTTGAATGAGTGTCATCAGAGGGACTCAGTTTCTCATTGCAGAAGAGATGTTAAAGCCCAGCAACCATAAATTATCAGGATCAACAAAGGAATCCCCAAAACATTTGTTCATCTCTCCAAAGCCAGCAGACAATACTGTACAATAATAAAAATAGTCAGTATTGACCAGAATATCCATGAATATTCCCGTATTCCAAGGTGATACATCTCAAACCACAGTGAAAAGCTTCAACTGCCAGTACCAGGCAGGTTTTCCCCCAGCCTGCTGCTGCAGCTTAGCAATCCCCACCTTCCTGAGTGGATGCTGCTGTCTTAGTACAAGGCAACAGGGCAAGACACACATGCACATCTAAGGAGGCACTTAAATACAAGGAAACTCATTTT
Organism: Vidua chalybeata; assembly: GCF_026979565.1. Taxonomy (NCBI): domain Eukaryota; kingdom Metazoa; phylum Chordata; class Aves; order Passeriformes; family Viduidae; genus Vidua; species Vidua chalybeata. The sequence goes on from NC_071548.1 coordinate 1,853,185, forward strand.
AAATGAGGTACATGAGAGCAGGGAACATCACCAGCACCTGTCCAAAGCTGGTTCAGATCAGTGCACTCCAGCCTTTGAGAGGATGCCAGAAGCATCACATCCATGCAGAGATTTTTATACCTTCTTTATAAACATCACTTCAGTGGAGCTGGAAGATGGATATTTGCTGCCAGTTCCTACCCACAGGGCAGAGCACTACACAAACACCCTGCACAGCTTCTTCCCCTCACATAGTTTTCCTTTCCACTCTCCAAAGGCTATAACAGGTAGCCTGCTTCATCCACCAGGAAGCAGACCTCCACATTTTCTTTCACATAAAATCTTATCAAACCAAAATCCACCAGAAGACATCCAACTTCAAAGCAGCATGATGCTAAAAAGCTGTTTATGTGTGTTTGATACATGCAGAGCTTGATGTGGTTACACGAGATTCCTGTAAGCAACACTTCACTGCGTACACACAAATTTAATTTCAGGGACTCCTCAACAACATGAAGTTTGGAAAGCACACATTTTGGCTTTTTCTGCTTCCTCACAGAACTCATCTTTCTCTTGCAGGATAACTAATTTTGATGGGCAACAGTGTGACTTCCACACCTCCTGGCTTCCTCAAATCAGCATAAAATAACTGAAAAGGCCTCCCAGCATCTGAGGAGACTAACTAGTACTTTTGGGCTGCCTCTTTACCAGGAAAACAGACATATCAAAACCATCAGATGATTAGAAGTAAAATGAAATAGAAAGGCAAAATGCAAAACCATATGCCCACATACCAATAGAATCCTACAACACAAGCTCACACCAAGACTCAAAGCAGACATGGCCATAATAAACTGGGGCAAAAATGAACTAAAATACACTGATTTGCTCACCATACAACTTTTATCATTCTTATCAAATGCAAATATGTCCAAGTAGACATACACCCATCAATCTGCCAGAGTCAGCCTGCATCAGTGCTGCCTGTTAACATACATGGTTTGACAATTCCACCGAGGGTAAAAGTGGGGAGAGGAGCAGCTCCAGTCACTCCATGCACTCACCAAGGCAGCAAGCAACAGAGGAGGACATGGGAACCATGGCATTTCTTTCTGAATTCCCACACTGAAGACCAGTCCAGTTGCAGTGAGCCCACAAATGGTTTCAAGCAATATTCTGTCTCTGCCAGTGCTGTGTGCAGGAGGCATGATTACTCCACTGACACAGTGTACATTACACACCCACACCAAATTCACCTGACCACAGCGACTGACAAAGTCCATCACAAACATGAACAATTCCCGACCTCTCAAAAAGCCTCCCAGCAGCTCTTTTCTGACAGAAAAAAAGGTACAGGACTGAGTCTCCCTGTAAATAGGAATCCATCACCCAACTTCAGTAAGCCACTGATGTCATGAATGGCATCCAAGGGTAAGAGAGAGACTCTAGTTCATCTCCTCGTACACTCAGACACCTCTTAACAGCCTCCTTGCCTCATACCCACAAAGGACTCTCTCACCAGAGACAGACCTCCTCTGATTTTTTCTAAAATGGCTGGAGTCACATAAAGAGGGCAGACATCAATGACGGTGCAAACAGGACCATACAAACATGAAGGGAGCTGAGAATCCCAAATTCTGGTTGAACCGGTCAGGAATTCCCACCCCACACATCTGAGTCATGATGTACACTCTGAGAAGATATACACAGTAGCTCTGCTTTGCTTTTTAAAGACACCAGAGCACACCAGTGAGTATTTGGAGAAGTCCCAGTTGCCTCCAGTCTTCCTGAGTGCCCAATGCAGCTGAGCTGATTCCATAACCATCAGCTGTAAGTGGTTCCAGTTCCTCTTTGGCACTGTACTTAGGATGAGTGACTCCACGGGTTTTAATTAGAATCAAAATTCTCCCTGTGTCTTGGAATAAACTACATTTCTAGATTTCATACCACCATTCTTCAAATTATCATTTTCTGAGTAATGTTAGCAGTAACGACTATTAATAATTTTGGCAATGAGAGAAACACAAAATTACTCCAATTACAGTTTGGGTGCTGGTTTTTCCTTAAATCACTGTCAAAGGTATCCTACTTCCCACAGAATCTGTTCCCTCCACAAAACATCCAGGACACTAAATATTCAGGACTGTTCCTGAACTTCAGCATTACACATGAGAAAGAATGACAACTTCTCACACCAGCAGTCACCAGCATCAGGACAGACTTCATTCAGTCTGCACACAACAGACATTTTAAAAATTATTGACTAGGACCCATTTTAATACTCAGAATTCCAGCTCTCCTTGGTGCCTTGAACACGGCACCATGAACTGCACTGGCCAGGAGACTCTTTGGGAAGAAACAAATCTCCAGGTCCTTTGGCATGGGCAGCTGATCCAGGTAGCCAAGAGAAGACGTGAGAGTGAAGCTGGGGCATGCAGAATAAGGATAAATACAAATAATAAGGCCTGAAGCAACCCCTTGCTTGATGACCACAGCTGCACAGCAAGCCCAGCACAAGGACAGGGCAGTGTCCCTTCACTTCTGCACTGTCACCTGGAGGATTTTAGCCTGTGTGCATCAAAAATGATGTAGGATACAGAATTAAAACCAAAACTGGGTGGCCTGCAGAGACCACCTGGATCTGCTGCCTTTGCCCTGAACATCAGTGTGATGGGCCTCAATTTCTCTGAAGACTTCTCCCCTGTACCATCATCCTCACAACTGCTCCCTACCCCCAGGCCCTGATGAATGCCCTGACAGCTGACACTCCTTATAAAACTGCCAGCCCTGACACCAAAACAGAAACCTCCTGCAAGGGACTCTCACCTCAGGCGAGCTTGCCCAAACACACGGCCTCTGGGCAAGGTCTCCAAAAGCAACAACTGCTGTCCAGGGGAGCGCTGTCACAGTCCTTTGGCACGGGAGTTCCACCCTCTTCCTCTCCCACTCCCACCTCTTCAGAAGCAGTTGCACAAGCCAGGTCAGTGTTCGTGGCTAAAAATTAACTGTGCAAAACTTTTTTTTTTTTTTAGATATAATTACTTGTTTCCAGCTTAATGACTTCCCTGCTCCACCTTGTCATGCTGTTTAAGCCAATTACATCGACACTGATGCAGTCCTACCTACTCTTCTCCCCACCCAGCAATACATTCCTGCACCTCCCTTGCTCCAGTGCCTGCCCAGCCCCACCACAAGCACAAGCTGGGCTTCCCAGCTGCGGAACTCCCGACACTTTTGTGGGGTTTTCTTTGTTCAGCTCAGCTTGCCTTGGCATCAGCAGGAGCTCGTGTTTTGGGCAAGGCCACTGTCCATCCTGGAGAGCAGCCAGAGCTGCCCCAGCAGCCTGCACACCACCTGCAGCCACGTCCAGCCCCTTGCCATCCACCCAGGTGTTGTGGCAGCAAAGCTCCTCCTGAGAGTTTCTTGCAGGTTCCAGGAACCATCACAGTCACAGCAACCTGCTGCTCCAGAGCCCAGCCAGGATCTCACTCACAACTCCTCCTGGGACACCTGAACACTCACCTGTTACCTTAGGGAAAACCACCAGCACTTGGGCATCATCACACTGGCCCAAGGCCCCACTGAATCCATATTTAAACAGCCACCTTAAACCAGCTACAGCAGAACCAAGTGCCCTTCCTCCACCAGAGAGAGCATGCAGATGCTACATCACCACAAGCTCACAGGGCACCACAGGTGCCAGGGTGCAAAACCAGCTCGCAGCCTTGGAAGATACAGGTGATTCAGAGGAACGACTCAAATATGAGAAATGGGTCAGTTGGAAATACAGTGGGCAACACTGAGGGTTTTAACTGCACAGGAACAAGGCTTGTTCTTATTAAATCACAACTGTTTTGGCATATCATGATAACGTTTTTAATCCATGCATGTAATGCACAAAGTCTGGGATTCAAGTTTTTGAGAGACAAATAATACTGCCTTGACAAGGCCCAGAAGGTACCAATCCTTCATGCAGGGGAAGCTACGAGGAGCCAAAATTCACCTTTTTACTCCAAATACACCAAGCTCTTCAGTTTAACCATCAGCTCTCTGCCCAAACAAGTCCCCACCAGTCTCAGCACAGTCCATACCAGGACCAACCCAGAATATAGCAAATAACAGTGACAAACATTATTTCACAACAGTACCCACACATCTGTCACAGAGAGAGCAACTCTTTCTTTTTCCTGGTCCCAAAACAGCGTAAACTGCTTCTTTAATATTCCCATCCCTGTATTTAATTAAGAAAACCAAACAAACTAGCACTGTGCCACCTCAGCCTTATAAGGCCTAAAATCTTTTTCAAGCAAAGAGTACATTTCAGTGGTCCAACTTTAAAGGAGAAACTCAAAGGGCGTGCTGAGGCCTTTCTGAAAAACAAATATCCACCCTTTTTGCAAGGCTGCTCAACCATCAACAAGTGCCGGTGGAAACCAACACGGCCCGCTGCAGCACTGTAAATTTCCATCGGAACGGAACGAAACTGAATGAAACTGAAGCGCAAGTTCGCGCTGAACTGATTTCACTTAAACGTTTGTCTCGAGAAAAGCACACAGCGGAGGCGGAGGGCCGGGCAGAGCGCGGCTGGCCGGGGCAGCGCCGTCGTGCCGCAGCCCCGGCCCGGCCGCACCGCGGGGCTCCTGCGGGCACGGGCCGCCCCCAGCGCACTTCGCTCCGGCCGGCCCCCCCAGGGATGCTGCTGCAGCCGCGGCCTGCGCCGGTCACCCGGAGCGGCCGCAGAACCGCTCCCCGCCGGGAGAGGCCGGAGCCGCGTCCAGCCCGGCCTTTGTCCCGGCGGCCGGGGCCGAGCTCCGGGCAGGCCCTGCGCCCCGGCAGCCCCGGCGAGCAGGGCCAGGGCCGCGCTTCCTCCCGCCGAGCGCGCCGGGCGCGGCCAGGCCGCCAGCGGGGCAGGCCCGGAGCGGGGCCGCCGGGGCCGGGCCGAGCCGGGGCCGGGGATTCCCGCGGGCAGCGCCGCTGCACGGCCGCGGCCCAGCGCGGGGGGCGCGAGCCGGCAGCGCCCAGGGGTCCCCACGGCCCGGGCAGGGCGAGACCTGCGGCGGCTCCGGGCCCGGCACGGCCCGGCGCTGCCCGGCCCGGCGCTGCTTACCCTGCATGCTGCTGCTGCTGCTGCTGCTGCTGCCGGCGGCGCCCGGCCCGGGCCCGCTCCCGCTCCCCCCGGAGCCGCCGCTGGGGCTGGGAGTCGCCATTGTGCGCGGAGCGGGAGCAGCGGCGGCGGCGCTGCGCAGGGCCCTCCCCGGCAGGGCAGGACACACGGCCCCGCCGCCCGTCCGCCCCCGGCTGGGGCCGCGAAACCCCTCCCCGCCGGGGCCCCGCGCCTGCGGCACCGCTGCGGCGGGGCGGAGGCGGCGCTGCCGCCCGCGGGGGGACGGGGCATCCCCGGGCAGTCCTGCGGCTCCGCTCCTGCTCCCTCGGGCCGGGGGGCACCGCCCGCAGGGGACCCCGCACCGCGCTCGGCCCCGCCAGCCCCTCAGCCGGCGGCGCCCGGACATCTGCTGTCCTGTCTCGCGTCCCCTCGGGGGCCCGCAGTCGGCCCGAGCAGCTTCATAGCGTTTCTCATCTTCACCCTAGGGTTAGGACTTATCCCGCACATGCAACCCCTTGCAAACTTCTCCCGACTCCCTCGGGACCACAGGGCACAACTCCTTGCTGTGCTTTCCCGGACACCCAGGGCATCAGCCTCTTCCTGCCACCATCAGTCTCCCCCTCATTTTCTTCCCTTGGCCACTGCTGTTCATGCCAGCACATGGTTTCTGACCATTCCTCTTAACTCCGGCAAACCCACACTCCTAGTCATAGAGGCAGCACATACGGTGAATTAGAGCAGTGAAATTGCTGCCCCAGGGCTGTGGACCCTCTCTGGCCTGCAGCATGACATAGGGGAGTCCCTACAGGAGGCCTTGTGTCCTCATTTTTGTAGTAGAAACAATACTGACCCTTTTTATGAATGGAGATGGGCTGAGGAAAGAGCTGGACATCCCACGTATTAGAAGTATGAGGACTCTTTCCCTGCTGCTCCATTGCCCAGGTCACCATGGAGGTGATAATACAGCCCTGAACACACACTGGAAGTGCCTCCAGGAACTGCAAACCATCACCCTTTGTGTTGAGTTCTGACACAAAAAACATTCCCTTCCCTAGTTCTAGCTTTCCTTTCTCTTCCCTATTTTGCTTAAGCCTTCTCTTCTGCATTAACCCCTGAGGGCAGGTCCAGGGTTGGCACCTTGCAGGTTTTGATGCAGAAGCCCAGTGCCTACTGGCAAACACTGGCACAAACACTGACTTCCACTTCTGCTGTGTGCCACCTACATGTGTTTGCTTATAATTAGCTAAAATCATACATTTCCCTTACTGCAAATCTAGGAGAATCAACAATACCTGTTCTGAAATGTTTGTGAAACCTTTCCTTAAAGACCTCCAGTGATGGGGATTGTGCCATTCCCAAGCAATCTGTTCTGGCCCACATCCTAACATCATCCAAAAGCCTGACTTCAGGGTTTTTTTTTTAATTTCAAATCCCTTATATCCTGCCCTGTTCACTATGGCCACAGCCTTCTTCAAAATGACCCCTTGGGCACTTGATGATGTGCAATGATGAACTGCAATGTTTCCCTTCTTGTACTTGCCTCAGCTTTCTCTTCTACACATTGAATCAATTCATTTCCTTCAGCCTTTCTTCATGTCTCCTGTGCCTCGCAGCATCCTCGCTGACCTCCTTTGATGTTTTCTGTCCATCTGCATTTTTTGAAGTACAGCATCCCTAGCTAGGCATGCTATCCCAGCTTGCCTTGGAGGCTACAGCTCACATGCTCCAGGATGGTGTTTGCCTTTTCCATTGCTGGTGTTCAGTTTGCTTTCCATTACACTGCAGACTCTTCTTTTTTGGGGGGGAGGGGGGAGTGGTTTTTGGGTTAGTGAGGTTTTTTTTTAAAAAAACTGCATCCGCCCAGTTCCCTCAGCTGAACCTGTGTTGCTCACTGCTCATAAAAGTAATGCTGGAAGTTGTTGAAGCTGTAGATTGCAGACCGTTTGTCCATCTAGTGCTGAATCCTGTTGTCTTTGCTGTCCTCAACAGCCTGGAGTAATTAGCAGGTTTAATAAGGCGGTCTTGGGTGTTAATCATCCAGGCTGTTAACTTAAGTAATTAAAAAGATCAGGCATCATAACAGACCCCTGCACAAATCCTCTGAATACGTCCTTCCATTTTGACAAACACTGATAATTAGCACTTGCGGTACACTGATCTCACCAGTTTTACACTCACCATGCCCTTTCATCTTCTTAAGAAGGGGTCAGGACAGCCAATGTTAAAAACCTTCCTAAAATCAACATAATGTGACATCTGTTACTTATCACTTTATTCCTAAAACACTGTGCCACACCAGGACGCGAGAGTGGTTTGTCTGCATTTTTTTCCTGATGTGCCCTTCTCTCTCCAACCAGGACATCATCCACCCCTTATTCTGTACCATTTACATCATGCCCATATCTTACACTTCCCAACTACGGTATATACATATATATTCCTATAACTCTACACAAGCACAGCTATTATTTCAGTAGTCACTGGCCATCCCCACCAAGATGTCTGTTGAGTTCAGTTAGTCCATGACTGGTGTATCTGGAGCAGTCCATACTCACTGTTCAGGGTAGCTATGACATACAGTGGCATTGTCATTCAACAACCAATATGACATATGAAACGCAACATTACAGACTTTTCTCACCCAAAAATCAAATCTCCTTGAGGTACATATCATGTTTCCCTGTCCTTCTGCATTATTCACCTGGTGCACCCATGTCCTTGAGCAAAAACAATCTCAGGGATGGATTTGCCTTTGCTTCAGAAATGTGTCCTCTGAAGTTGGTCCATCAGGGAACACGGGGCTGCTCCCATTCTCAGGAAGGTGGGCCCCATCCTTCCCTGCTCCTGGCACCTGGCCCACCAGTTAAGGCCACTAAACCCAGAGCCCTTTTGGCAATATCAGCTGTGCAACCATGCATTTATCTCCAGACGTCCCATTGGAATTGCAGTCAGGGTTCTGCAGCCAGGAACACACCAAAGGCCCCAAACCCTTCACCTGCCCACCCAGAGCCTTTTAATGACTTTTGATCCAATCTAAACCAATCTATGACCATTCATGACAAGGATGAAGGCCATTATGAAATGGGTCACTGTGATGGGTGATTACAGCTGTGGTGTAGTAAAATCTCTTGTACAGGCTCTTGGGAAACATCCTGGCTCTCAATATCACAGCTTGGCTTCAGGGCCCATCCTTGCTGCCTCTGTTCTTTACAGGAGGAGTTGCCACAGTGAAGAGAAGCTCAGACTGCTATGGGGTGAGTAGCAGATCCAGAGAGTCATAAAGAGGGAAGATGTTTTGCCTAATATCGAGGAACAAGTAGCTCAAGTTCTACTCAAGGATACTAAAGGTTCTTGGCCTCCCTCTCATGGGAGAAGTCAGTATTGCCTTCTGCCGACAAAGTCTCCTTGTCCCTGCAGTGGGTGGCTGGAGGAAGTGCTCAGGATAGTCGGTAAAGCTTTAAAGTGAACAGCCACGAGCTTTTCTTTGCAATAAGCACACCCAGCACTGAAAGACATTTTTATTTCTAAGGCATGTTACAGCCTGATTGCTTTTTAATTCCATGTAGCTCAATTGGCCAGAGCATGATGCTAACATGAAGGTTGTGGGTTGGATCCCTGTATGGGCCATCTGCTCAAGAGCTGGACTCGGTGGTCCTTATGGGAACCTTATGGGTTCCTTCCAGCTCAGAATATTGTTATTCTGTGAATTAGAGCAGTAAAGAACACCACAGTTCCTAAACCAATCCCTCCTTCCGACCGTATCCTCAGGAGAGACAGAAGGGCCTTTTGCCTTCCCTTGCTCTTGAGTCACTGAACTTTGGTCACTCACAGGATTGCCAAACCTTCCATGCCATGCCTCCCAAGTGCCCATTAGAAGCTGTTTTCTGCCAGCCCAGCCTTCCCTTCCCCTCAGCAGAGTCCTGTCCCATGGCACGCAGGGTCCTGGATGTGTCTGTCCAGCTGTTTCTCTGCTTCCTTCCCAGTGTCTATCAGTTTCTCCCATCTGCTCTCTCTCCCCTCCTGACTGTGCAGCCCATGAGATGTCAAGGAGCAGCCCAGCCATGACAGAAACTAGGTGGGTTGTGCAGATTTGCACAATAACTTGTGATCAAATGAATTAAAGAGCAAAAGACTTCATCACAGATTAATTTTCATTTTGAAGATCAGCTAGTATGGTTGGAAAAAACAGGCAGTGACTCATAATTTTGTTTCCCACACAAAGAAGGACTGGTGTGCCTCAAAAGCTTGGCTGCTTTTATTTTCCTATCATATTATGCTAATAATTATTATGCTAATGAAAGACATGCTCTTGCATTCTTCTTACACTTTTTATCATTACTGTTGCTTTTTAATCCTTGACATTTTCATTTCCTAGCCCAAAATTACTTCCTCTCTGTTAGAAAATACATTCAAGAACCTATCCTTGACCTGGAAACAAAGCATGAAGGTGATTTATTACTAGAGTTCTGCTTTTTTTGAGATGAGGGGTAGGGACTCTCACAAAGACAACTCTCACTTCTCTGTGGCTTTAAATGCAGAAATTTAATCTCTTGTAGCCTGCTCAAGGAAAGACTCAGATGAAAATAAGATGAGGAATTAATAATAAGAAGAAAGTAATTAATAAAAATAAGAGAGGAATTAATCCTCTCCACAAATGCAGACACATTTACATGTCCTTCACATAGCAATTCAGCAAGACCCGATTCTGTTGGGTGCTGAGGGAACTGTACAATTCTGATACTGAAATCAGAAGACATGATCTCACAGAGGCTTGGTTTTGATAAACATCACATTTCTAAATGACCCACTTTCAATTCATCACTTATTATCACTTTTCATCATAATTGATCAGCGAACAACGGCACAATGCTACTCTTCTGAGCAATATCCTTTTTGGCCCCGCAGACTACACAAAATGACTGAATCTCTTAAACACAAAACTCTTTCTGAACCATTACAAAAATCACAGAATGGTTTGGGTTGGAAGTGGTCTTAAAACTCATCTCATTTAGCCCCCTGCCATGGCAGGGACACTTTCCACTGTCCCAGGGTAGTCCAAGCCCTTTCCAACCTGGCCTTGGACACTGCCAGGGATCCAGGGGCAGCCACAGCTGCTCTGGGCACCCTGTGCCAGGGCCTCACCACCCTCGAAGAATCGCCGTGCTGCCCGGGATCGGGATCGGGATTAGGGATAGGGATAGGGAGCAGGGCCAGGATCAGGGATCAGGATCGGGATGGGGATTGGGATCGGGATCAGGGCTGGGATCGGGGATCGGGATCGGGATGGAATCGGGGCCGGGATCGGGGATCAGGATTAGGGATCGGGGATCAGGATCGGGATTGGGGCTGGGATCGGGGATTGCGATTGGGGCTGGGATCAGGGCTGGGATGGGGGATCGGGGCCGGGATCGGGGATCGGGATTAGGAATAGGGATCGGGGATCAGGATTAGGGATAGGGATCGGGGATCAGGATCGGGATTGGGGCTGGGATCGGGGCTGGGGTGGGGGATCGGGGCCAGGATCGGGGATCGGGATTGGGGATTGGGATCAGGGATCTGGATCGGGGCCGGGATCGGGATTAGGAATAGGGATCGGGGATCAGGATCGGGATTAGGAATAGGGATCGGGGATCAGGATCGGGATTGGGGCTGGGATCGGGGCTGGGATAGGGGATCGGGGCTAGGATCGGGGATCGGGATTGGGGATTGGGATCAGGATCTGGGATCAGGATCGGGGCAGAGATCGGGATCGGGGCCGGGATCGGTTTCGGGGCCGCGGCCCGCCCGCGTTCCGCCCCTCTGTCCCGCCCCGGCCATGGCGGCGCGGCTGTGGCGGCTCTGCAACCTCCTCATGGCCGCTTTCTTCGGGCTGGCGGCCGCCGTGCAGGTGAGGCCGGGGCTCCCCTCCCGTCCCCTCCGCTCCCCTCCCGCGGAGCGCGGCCCCGGCCGGGCCGGGGCCTCAGTGCGCGCCTCCCGCTGCAGGTGAACGACCCCGACGCGGGGCTGTGGACGGTGAGTACGGGCCGCCCTTCCCCTTCCCCTTCCCCTTCCCTTCCCTTCCCTTCCCTTCCCTTCGGCACCTCCTGCCCGGAGGTCCCGGCGGCCCCAGCCCCGCTAACGCCTCTCCGATGCGGGGCCGCCGGAGGAAACGTCCCGGCTCCCAGCTGCAGAGCGGGCAGACGCCGGGAAAACGATGTCTCTGCTGCAGCGACGGCTGGAATCCGACCGTGCTTCCAGGATCTGCCGTATTTCACCCCAGATCTGCACTTGCCCCTGCAGAGCATCGCTTGCCTGTGCAGAGCACCCCGAGCTGCTCGCGCTCCTCCTGCCCGCTGGCCCGTGGCCCTGGGCTTTTGCCGTGGGTCTCCAGCGGGAGCCGCCTTCTGCCGCTCGGATGGGCCTCCAGGGGAAACGGGGAGCCAGCCCCGCTCCCGTGCCCGTCCTGCCTCGGGCACTGAGCAGCCCCGGGCCCGGGCTGGGCGCTGCGGGTGACGGGGACAGTCTGTGTGTGCGACAGGAGCTGCTGGCTGGGCGGGGGCTGCCCTGCGTGCCCTGGGGTGCGTGAGCCCCGCTGACAGCGGCACCAAAGCGGGGCAGAATGCCCCAGCGCGGGTGGAGGGTTTGTTTGGGGAGCCCAGGGCTGGGCAGGACCGTGTCCCGTCAGGGGCAGGATTCAGGGAACGGGCTCCGCAGTGTTTGGTGAGACAGTATTCTGTAAGCCAGGAGCAGAGGAACAGCCTGTGGGCTGATGGCCCGGGAGTTTGGGTGGTGATGGTGAAGATGAGCACTAGCAGTGCCAGGGCATGCTGGAGGGTGAGGGACTGGGATCTGCTCTGTGCCTCTGACAAACTGCTGCGAAGGGAAGTGACGCTGTGGCTGGGCGCTTCTGCTTCCTGAGCTTGCTAAGTTTTGCTACCGAGTAGATTTATGTCATTAACAGGTTGTCTACTTAGTGCCAGCTGCCCTGACACTGCTTGTCAGCATCAACCCTTCAATAACAGGTATGATACTGGTGTGCAAAACAGTCTCTGCTCAAATTTTGCCCTCAAAAGGTTGTTGTGTTGCTTTTTTTTTTTTTTTTTAATTGAGCCACAGATTAAAATCAGGCTGTGTAGAAACACATTCTACTACCTTCTGAGGGCAAAAAGCTGCAAGACCTATTTCTACAGAAGCTGGTCATTGTTTTAGTGCTGGTGGCTGGGTGTTCTGAAGGTGAGGAGAGGAGCCCAGCAGAAAGCCCAGCTGCTGGGATGGGCCTGCCTTTGCACCCCAATTCCAGTTTAAAGCCTTCTGCAGCAGAAGCCTGGGAGCATGCTTTGAAATCAGCCTTGTGTTGACCTTAGCAATTGACTTTGTTTCATTGTTGTAAATCTGTTTTTGTTTATCTACCTCCTGCAAAAGCAGCTGAGCTTTGCACAGTCCCATGAAAGTGCTAAAGGTCTTGTTCAGTGCCAGGTATTGCAGCTGCCCCACAGAGCAGTGGGCAGCAGTAGGAACATGTTTCCAAGGGTGTGTGTTGTGGGGGCTAACAGCAGTTCAGAGGATCATTCAGATTAGATTTGTTTCAAGTCTTCAGAACATAGTTGTTTGTATTTTAATTCAGTGGAAATAATTTTAAATAAAGCCATTTTATATACATGAAGTGACTGTATCTGTTCTGGATGAATTATGCTGAATAGACTAAAATCACACTTAAAAAAGAAAACTTTCAGGAGTGCATGGTATTGTCACAAATTACACCATTGCAGTCTCTTGGCATTCTGGCCACCTTAAGCATATAAAGTGGCAGCATTCCTAAGTTCAGAACTATGAGGCTTGTGATTTTGAATATTTCAGGGGAGGTTTTGGCTGGTCAGTAGAATCTGCATGTTAAACTCATAGTTAGGGTTTTTCTTGTGCCCAGATCAGTGGAAAATAACAATTATAATAGCACAACTTCTGTAAAAGTGCAGGTTTATGTAAATTCACCAAGGGGTATTTGCCATTCAGGTCTGTGGAAGACCCAGATGGGTTTACTTCATGCTTTATGAGTATGGCTGACAGTCTATTTTTTTCCCCAGACAATGGTGTTTGGAGGAGCCTCTGTGACCTTCATTCTGCTGGCTGTGTTGTTGGGACCATTGCCTTGGCTTGCTCTTTGTTTGCTTATGCTCAAGGAAACATTTTTCATGAAGAGGAAGGCAGGTAAGCAGTGGGTTTTATTTGCCCCGGCCCAAATCCAGCTCACCAGGCCATCTCCTCCTCGTGCCACCTTCCAAAACTGTATATTCCTGTTGCAATGAGTGCTGTTGGTCCAGAGGAATCAGACCAAAGAGGAGGGACCATAATGCTCCAAACCAGTGACTGCTTGGACACAGGGAAGGGAACAGTCATTGCCTCCCTGATTGTGGCAGGCAGTTGGATTTAATTGTCTGGCTTTCAGAGACCAGGGCACAAGCACAGTGAAACAGCTTTGTTCTCTTTTCCTGGAGCTGTGGGAGTGGTAATCAATGTTTTAAAAACCCTTGAGGCGATACCAAATTCATGTTTATCTGGCATGGGCTTCTGAGTCCTCCAAGGTATTGAGGATGAGGGAGAATTTCTCACCTGGACATTCAGGTGTGTAAAAAGCAGGTGCTTCCAGAGTACTGAGGTGAAGCCCTGGCAGCTACTTCTGCACCTAATCTCAGTCTGGAAAACTGGGATGTTGCTTTGCTCTGTTTCAATGAGAGAAATGTGCCTGCTTTGCCCACGTTAATTAGAGAAATGTGCAATGGAATATAAGTCCAGCAGTAGAACAAAACGTGGAGGCAGGAATTTCTGCAGCTGTTTAGCTGTCATGTCAATTTGTAGATTTGTGGTGTGAAGCAAAATTACTCTTTGTAAATACCTTTATAATTACAATCCTAGTAAAATATATTGGAACTTCTCCAAAGGAGCAGCCACTACTGTTTTGGAGGTAAAATTTGTATTGTCTGAACATAGACATCTGTTTGTGTTATTTTCTGATCCATTTTTTGTTTGGCTTTTTAGAGAACTGTTTGGTCTTGTGATTATTGCAATATGGATGAGTCTTTGTCGCAGTTCAGCAAAGTAAGTTTTAATTTCTCTTTTTTTAATAATCCATTCCAGCGTTCACATTTAGTGACTAGCTCCTTGAAAACACGCAGTTGATTTTGGCAGCTTGTTTTCCTGGTTCATGTCACCCTCTGAACCTTCCAGATGCCCAAGCAGTAGCAGCTGGTGCTACAGCCTGAAGGATCTTGCACAGATAAAAGTTGGGGCAGGGGGGAAGGTAAGGCTACATGAAGAATTTTTTTCTGGCCCCCTGCCATAATAGGGAGATTTTCCTTTTGCTTAAGGTGCTTTATTTAATTCCAGCTAGTTTCTGTAGCCTGAGTTGTCAGAAAATTCTTTGTGCCTTTCCACTAAAAGACTGGGGATACATCCATAGTAGCCCCATTAAAGTGGCCAAAGGCTCTCTGCTGTCCTTCCAGCTGCAGGCAGATGTGAACGTTATGTGGTGGCTGTAGCAGTGGCCAGGAAGGCCAAGGACATCCTGGCCTGTCCCATCATGGTGTGGTCAGCAGGATGAGGACAGTGCTTGTCCCCTGTGCTGGCACTGCACAGATTTGGGCACCTCACTTCAAAAAGGACTTTGAGGGACTGGAGCGTGTCCAGAGTTGGGGAAGGGTCTGGGACACCAGGAGTCACCAAGGGAGCTGGAGTGGCTCAGTCTGGAGAAAAGGAGGCTCAGGGAGGATGTTTTCACTCTCTACAACTCCCTGACAGGAGGGTGCAGCCTGGTGGGGGTCAGGCTCTGCTCCCAAGGAACAAGGGACAGGACCAGAGGAAACAGCCTCAAGCTGTGCCAGGGAAGGTTGAGATTAGATCCTAGGGGAAATTCCTTCACTGAAAGAGAGGTCAGGCATTGGCACAGGCTGCCCAGGGAGATGGTGGAGTCACCATTCCTTGGAAGTGTTAAAAAAAAAAGCACTGGATGTGGCACTGCACCATAGGGTTTAGTGGGTGTGGTGGTATGCAGTCCAAGGTTGGACTTGATGATCATGGAGGTCTTTTCCAGCCTCAAAGATTCAGTGATTTGAAGCAGCTCTGTTGGATTTGTTCTTACAGGAGTCCCCTGGGAGGAGTTCGCTTGGTTGCTGCAGTCATCGTTGCCCTCTGTCCCTTTGTTTCATGGCTGTACATTTATGTGAACAAGGACATGCGAGAGTCTTGGCCAACACACTGCAAAACTGTGATTTAACTGGGTGGGAGAAAGTCCACAGTAACCATGCTGACCTTATTTGCCTTTGTTTTTTTGCTTAATGAAAGGTGAGTGTCAGTTTGATAGGACCCAAGAATACCTGGCTGCTTCCAGCAGTGCCAGTTGAGATTTGGTAAAATATTGAGGAACACTGTCAAATCTGAGTGGGGAATTTTCTATGGAAACTGTTCACCTTGCTGCTTCTTAGATTTTCCAAACACCATTGAGCTAATGTCTGTTCTGATGGTGTATTCAAAATATCACTGTATCCCTGGATCACTCTCCAGTCACCTTGTAGTTTGGGAAATCTACTATTCTGTAACATAAGGGACAAATAAAGCAAATACTGTTTTAATAAATGACTATTTACAGTCATAGAACTTTCAAAAATGTGCCTGGATAATCTATTTCAGGCTTACTGGAAAATTGAGCAGTCTATCTCTGTCCTGTGCTAAAATCATATGTAGAATATATCTGAAAAAAATATTTTTGCTATTATCTTTAACTGAAAGCCATTGGTTTTACTGAGTAATAAACACTATTTTTTATAAGAAAACTCAATGAAAGCCTCAGTATCTTTTATTTTCTGGGAGATGTATATTTGAGCCTGTCACCAGGCTACAGGCTAGATATATTCTGCCAGACATGAGACCTTACTGTAATGTTCACAGAAAATAAATAAAGAGAGATGTGGCTGGGCAGGTACAACTCTGCATGCTTTAATGCTCACTGAGAGAACAGCAGCGGAGCTTTTTTTGAGCAATATTTGTTATATGGTTTGCATCTTTTCACAGTCTGGATTGGGTGTTTGAAATGAACATTCTGCATTCCAGTATATTTATTTCAGTTACTGGCCTTCTCTATTCTCCAAAAAGAAGTCAGGCGCTCTCTTACAGAAACACAGTTTCTAAAATTCTGTGTCCAAGAGAAAAACGCCTGAGCTAAAGCAATAAGGATCAGCCATGCACAGCTTTCTAAAAGCAAACAGCTGAATCTCCTACATTTGTGTCCGAGTCCTTCCTGAAGAAGAGCAATCTATATTTGCCCGGTATTTCAGAAATGCATAACTCTGTCAGGAATTCTGCCGCTTCCCTTTAGCACCATTTTATCTTCATAGACATAAATAGTTCCAAAGGCGTTGCTGTCCGGGGGCGTCTCGATGACCCCCTCCAAGGTGAGGTGGTGAACTCCGTGGGAGTCCAGGCAGTAGGCGCCGTCGTGCAGGTGCCCCGCGAGGACACAGACCACGCACCCGTGTGCGCGTACCACTGACAGGGCAGCCTCGTAATTCCAGGCCAGGCAAACCCCATTGGAAGCGGAGGGATGGATGGGTACGTGAGCTGCGGCCCAGAGGGAAAGAAACACAGAGAGTTAAACTGTAATAAATCTCCTCATTGCTGGGAAGTTCAGCCATCCCGCTGGGTACAGCAAGCTCAACCCCAGAGTGAGGTGTGGTTGCTGTTCTGCTCTTTCAGGGGTTCCATCTGTACCTCAGCAGATCAACTACAGCTAACATACACGGGCTAGCTAACTTTTTTTTCCCCCTCCTATTTCCATGGGAGTTGTGCTGGTTTTACATTAATTGATATTTGGCGAGGAGGGAAGAAACCACCCACAGAAATGAGTTTTCTGAGAGGAGCTGCTGAGAGCTTCCTCTGTACACCCCCCATCAAACATAGGGGTTGGAACCAGATTAGCTTGAAGCACCATTCCAACACAAACGATTCTCATTGTTTATTTATCCCCCTCCATATCTACCTACCCATAACTATAACTTTTTCTTGGTTTTCATCAGAGAACTTGAGGACTTCATCAAACCAGTCCAGCTGGGCTTGGCTAAATCCTCCATTAAATGCTACAAAATGAGGTTCTTTGAGCCCTGCAATGAAGAAGAAGGTTAGGCACAAACGCATACACCTCCCGTGGCTCCTCTATTTGCCTTAGGTAAATCTGCTGATGGTTGGTTTACTCTCAGAACCTTTGGGTTTTTTTTTTTTTTTTTTTTTTTTTTTTTTTTTTTTTTTTTTTTTTTTTTTTGTTTTTGTTTTTTTTTTTTTTTTTTTTTGTTTGTTTTTTTTTTTTTTTTTGCATTCCCTAGAACAGAATCCCAAAGAAGAAGAAGATTATTTGTTAGTGGTTTTGGGAATTTTGGTCACACTACCCAAACAGGGTTTCCGCTGTTGGGTTTCCCCCCTGGCATGGGACAGGGTGGGCACAACTCGGTGCTCTGCACCGATGCTGCGGGGCACGGAGCCCAGCACCGCCGCAGCCCAGAGGCACCGCGGCAGCACCAGGCGTACGGGGGAGCATCTCCTGAGCCCGCACTGACGGCAGGGAAGCGGCGGAGGTGTGCAGCAAACGGGGCACATGCTTGTTAGCCCGCGGCATCCCGCTGTCAGCACACCGGGAGCTCCGGACAGCGAAGCCTCGGCCGCCCGCGCCCCTGCCAAGCCGGAGGTACCTTCGGGGCTGTTGAGATCATCGTTGTGGTTCTTCTCCCGCAGCACCCGCAGGGACTCCTGGTAGCGGAGGCTGCCGGGCTCCCTGCCCAGGGTGCTGGTGTCGTAGCTGTCGAGCACGACGAGGCGGAGCCGCGGGGCCGGGCTGCAGTGATACGCGTGGCACTCCCGGTCCGCGGGCCCGTCCGAGCCCCCCGCGGGCCGGCTGTACAGCCCGGTGTGCACCAGCCGGGCCCGGCTGAAGTTGTAGAGCTCGTGGTTGCCCCACGCGTGGTGCACCGGCACCGAGAGCTGCCCCAGGACCTCCAGCACCTGCTGCAAGGCGCTCTCGGCCTCGCCGCGCCGGGCGTTCTGCCCGTCGATGCTATCGCCCAGCTGCAGCACGAAGCCTATCGGCGGGCTCTCGCCCGCCCACGCCCGCACCGCCTCCCGCAGCAAGCGCAGGCTGTGCCGGTAGTAGCGCCGCCGGCAGCCGCCGAAGTCGTGCCCGTCCTCCGCGTCCGCGAACTGGATGTCAGCGACGACCCCGAAGGCGAGGCGCGGCGCAGGCTGCATGGCGGCCCGGGGCGGGCCGGAAGGGGCGGCGCGGCCGGCGGCAACATGGCGGGGGCGGCGGCGGGGCTGTGGCGGCTCCGGGCGGCCGCGGGGCTGTGGCCGCTGCCGGGCCCGGCCGTGCGGGGCCGGGCGCTGCCGCCCGCACCCCGGAGCCGCCCGCTGCTGCCCGCACCCCGGTGCCGCCCGCTGCTGCCCGCACCCCGGTGCCGCCCGCTGTCGCAGCTGCCGCCGGGCCGCGGCCCTCGGGCGGGCGCGCACAGGCGGGTGAGTGAGAGCGGCAGGGCCGGGCCGGGCCGCTGCGTGCCCCGAGCAGTCACCAAACCCTTGTCCCCCCTCAGGTCGTGTCGTGGCGGTCGCTGGCGGCCACCGCGGTGCTGGGCGGGGGGCTGCTGGCCGGCATGAAGGTGGTGAAGCGGCGCAAGGAGGAGAGTGAGTGCGGGGCGCGGGAGGAGCGCCGGGGGCGCCGCGGTTTCGTGTTCGAGGCGAAGCGTTTGGTCGTGTTTAGGTGATGTGGGTTTTGCATTCTGTGAAAAACGCCGAATCACTTGGGTTTTGAAATTTTAAAAGTTTAATAGGGATAGAATGGTTATAAAAATAGTAATACTATTAGAGGGATAAAAATTTAGAGTTAGGACAGTTACAAGACAATAGAAAGCAAAGAATTACAGACACCCGGATGTTTTTGGGCACTGAGCTGCCAAAAACATGCCTTGTGAACAAAGGAATAACCCTTAAAAGCAACAGCCCGTTGCATATTCATATATCTCATACATGATGCATAAATTCCTTGCAAATTAAGAACTTTTCTGGTTTTTGTCAACTTCTTCCCCTTAATCCTGGTGGTTCCATAAAGACGGAGAGAAGGTGGAAGGATGTTTGTCTTTTCTGATAAGGAGGCTGTCACTCTTTATGGGCCCTTTCGCTGTTATCTCTGTGCAAGGAGTTTCTTGATGATCTCATCTCTTTCTTGAGCTAGTTAAAAAGTATCTTACATAGCATAATTTCTATTTTAACATTGTGTTATAGCCTAAAAATATATTTAACACACCACTTAAGAGAATTAATACAGCATAACTTTCTAACATTACACATATAATATTCATTGTAATATTTGCTAAAAGCCAATCATAAAATACGCATTTTTCACACATTCAGATGTGTTTTACCTGCCTGGGCATCATCACTGTACCACAGCTTGGCCACACGGCCACTTCGTGCCTGTGTTTATGGGTGTGCCGCAGGAGATTTTCAAAAATGTAAAGCAATTCAAGGCTCAGCGTTTTAAAGTTCCTGGGTTGGAATAGTTGTGCCAGCCTATGCTGTGCAGACACGGAGCTGGGTGTTGTGGGCTCGTTGAGTTCCTGCCATGCAGCCTGTGAGCTTTGCCCTCTCCTCCAGCAGCTGCCCACACGTTTCCTTTTCATGGATTTCACACTTTTCCTTTACAGTTGAAAACAGAGGCATTGCAGCTTTTAGGGTACTCAGTTTTCAGGGGATGCTGGTTTCGCTGTTTCACAGCAGGCCAGATAGCTTGACTTTATTTTTTCCCTTTTTAAACAAAAATGCAGTTGGGTAACAATGAAAGATAATATCATGTTTCAAAGGAATTTAGTGATATATTTGATTTTGTCTGAAAGGAGCACTTTCTGGAAGGCATGTGCACGTTGGGTTTCTGCATGCCAGGCGTTGGTGGATGTTGACATGACCCTGAGCAGTGTCTGACTCAGCTGACATGGGAAGCATTGTGCCTTGTGGCATGGGTGTGTTTGATTCCCACTTGTGTTTTGTAGAACTGGAGAAGGAACGAAACCGAGGCATTGGGAAGCCGCTGCTGGGAGGGCCCTTCTCCCTCGTGAGCCACGAGGGACAGCCCAGGACCAGCAGGGACTACATTGGCCAGTGGGTGCTGATCTACTTTGGCTTCACTCACTGCCCTGACATCTGTCCTGATGAACTGGAGAAAATGATTGCAGTGGTGGATGAAATCGGTATGGGAATTCAGGGTGTGGAAGCGCAGACACAGAGCGTTGTATTTCATGGCGCTTGCTTCCTTCACAAATTGCATAAATAAAACTGCACAAAATGGTCTAGTCACTTGGGGTGGGCTTGGATTGATGTTACATGGCTGTGGGCTTGTTTGAAGGAAGATGAGAGATGATACCTGGTTTTCTAAAGTAAATAATAATTGTTAATATCACAGATCGAATTCCATCTTTGCCTAATCTGACCCCACTCTTCATCACCATCGATCCTGAGAGGGACAACCAAGAAGCCATTGCCAGATATGTCAAAGGTATTCCTGCTTTCTTCCCCCGTGTCTCATAGCATGTAGAGCACTAAAAAGGAGCGTCTTGAAGGGATTCTTTTCACCAAAATGCGTAAATGTCTTCTTTCTGTCTAGAATTTTCTCCGAAGCTGGTGGGATTGACGGGTAGCAGGGCACAGATTGACCAAGTGGCTAAAGCATACCGTGTGTACTACAGCGAAGGGCCCAAGGATGAGGACAACGATTACATAGTGAGTAAAAGCAGCCTTTGCTTACTGAAAGACTGTGGATAAGAGCAGCGTGAACATTTTAAAACCAGCTGTTGGATATTTTGTGAAGTCCTGTGTGCAGTGGTATGCACCTGTCTGAGCCACAGTGCCCTCCTACAAGCTCAGCACCTTACCAGAGTGTGTTCTGAACAATCCCAGAAATGCCGACAGTAGCACAGGAACTAGCAAGCCTGGCAATTCTGATCTGTAACATATTTGACTGGCTCTTTTCCTATGTGCTCCAAAGTTGCTGTGGTTTCTCATTTCTGATGCAACTGAACTCAGAGCACAGCTGTATTTCAGTCCTGAGCAGTCACGGCTTCCAGCGCCAGGACGTTGTGTCTTTGCTGAGAAAGATGTTGTCACGATTAGGTGCAGACAGCGCTTGCAGCGTCATTTAAATGAATTTGCAGTGGAGTTAATTTTGATATAAATCCAATTGGAATGTCCGGGATGTGCATGGGTGAGGCTGCTTCAGTGCGCCGGCAGGGGGCGCCCCTGTCCCGCATGTCCCTGTATCCCGCTGCGAGTCCCGATCCCGCATTTCCCTGTATCCCACTGCCGTTCCCGATCCCGCATTTCCCTGTATCCCACTGCCGTTCCCGATCCCGCATTTCCCTGTATCTCACTGCGAGTCCCGATCCTGCATTTCCCTGTATCCCACTGCCGGTCCCGATCCCGCATGTCCCTGTATCCCACTGCCGTTCCCGATCCCGCATGTCCCTGTATCCCACTGCCATTCCCGATCCCGCATGTCCCTGTATCCCACTGCTGGTCCCGATCCCGCATGTCCCTGTATCCCACTGCCATTCCCGATCCCGCATGTCCCTGTATCCCACTGCCGTTCCCGATCCCGCATTTCCCTGTATCCCACTGCCGTTCCCGATCCCGCATTTCCCTGTATCCCACTGCCGTTCCCGATCCCGCATTTCCCTGTATCTCACTGCGAGTCCCGATCCTGCATTTCCCTGTATCCCACTGCCGGTCCCGATCCCGCATGTCCCTGTATCCCACTGCCGTTCCCGATCCCGCATGTCCCTGTATCCCACTGCCATTCCCGATCCCGCATGTCCCTGTATCCCACTGCTGGTCCCGATCCCGCATGTCCCTGTATCCCACTGCCATTCCCGATCCCGCATGTCCCTGTATCCCACTGCCATTCCCGATCCCGCATGTCCCTGTATCCCACTGCCGTTCCCGATCCCGCATGTCCCTGTATCCCACTGCCGGTCCCGATCCCGCATGTCCCTGTATCTCACTGCGAGTCCCGATCCCGCATTTCCCTGTATCCCACTGCCGGTCCTGATCCCGCATGTCCCTGTATCCCACTGCCATTCCCGATCCCGCATATCCCTGTATCCCACTGCCGTTCTCGATCCCGCATGTCCCTGTATCCCACTGCCGGTCTCAATCCCAATCCTGCGTTTCCCTGTATCCCACTTCTGGTCCCAGTCCCACAATTCTCTGTATCCCACTGCTGGTCCTGATCCCAATCCCGCATTTCCCTGTATCCCACTGCCGGTCTCAATCCCAATCCCGCATTTCCCTGTATCCCACTGCTGGTCCCGATCCTGCATTTCTCTGCATTCCACTGCCACTCCCAATCCTGGATTTCCCTATATCCCACTGCCAGTCCCAGTCCCACAATTCCTTGTATCCCACTGCCGGTCCCGATCCTGCATTTTCCTGTATCCCACTGCTGGTCCCTCTCCTGATCTCGCATTTCCCTGTGTCCCACTGCCGATCCCGATCCCACATTTCCCCTCTGGGATGCTGTGGTCTCTCACCAAGCCTGGCTGTGCTCTCCTGCAGGTGGATCACACAATAATTATGTACCTCCTCGGCCCCGATGGTGAATTTGTGGACTACTATGGCCAGAATAAGAAGAGTGCTGAGATTTCTGCTTCCATTGCTGCACACATGAGAAAATACACATCCTAAAGCAGAAGGTCCTCAAAGATTGCTGTGAATGTCACCTGTGGGTTTGGCTGTGATTGGACATTGGAGTTAAAGCAGAAGCACACAAGTGTAACATCCTGTCAAGCAGGTCTCCTTTCTTCCAAATAAGAAAGGTTATCCATGTTTCTGCAAATTCCCATTGCCAAAAATTTCTACAGAGCCTTCCCCGTGGATATAATTTCCAACAAGATCTCGGGTACAGAATAAAATTTGGGACTTCTCTGAAACATTGCTGGGAGCAAAGGATGGAAAGCACTTCTCACTTGGGAGGAACGTGTGTGTTGCTGGGAAAATATTGCTGGTAAAACAATTGCTGGTCTGGCAAGGACAGCAGTCACTGCAGGAGGATTATTTGATGCAAAGCCATTACTTGATGGGGCCATGGCGTTCTCAGAGGAGCTCTGCCCTCTGGTTTCTCTGCACTGTTTTGCTTTCTAGGAGAGGCAGTTGCACTGTTAGAAGCTGGGGAGCCTTAAGAGTGTTGCTTTATCCAGGTTGAGAAGGTGAAGAGCACTGAAAGCACCAGCAGCTTCCACACATGGGACCAGCCCTGTAGCAAGCCTGATCATTTCATCTGAATGCAGAAATGAATTGTCTTTTTCTGGTGATTTTTCCAGGTGAACACTGTTCACTTATAAGGAAAAGAGAATTGAGTTGCAAATACGTTTTTCTTCTGGTGCAGATGATGGTGTGTGTAGTTGCTCTGCTTGTGCTAGGGGAAGTGGGCAGGCTGGATGGGGGCTGTGTCCATGCACAGGGCTGGCAATCAGATACATTTTATGCAGTGCAGCATTTGAAAATAAAGATTGATTTGTATAGGCAATATATATTTTTATTTCCTTAGGTTTGACTGGAATGTCATCAGAACTTTGTATACTGGTCAAACTTGCTCTGCTTTCCTTCTTTTTAGAAAGCAGTATTTATTTCTAGTCATGCACATCGGGAGCTGAATGTGCTTTTTTAAGCTGAACCTCAGAGAATGGCCCAAAGGAGACAAACCAGAACAGCTCTTGGTGTGAGTTCCAGAGGGTCTTAGACTGAACACAGGTGTTCCTGCAGGTAGCACTGGTGTTCTGACTGTGGGGGTTGGAAGAGAACATTCCCATCCAAGGGAAGGTGCAAAGCCTGTGGAAATTTTCTGTCTTTGCAAAATTGTGAAAAACTGTAAATTTCACCTGTTTCAGAGCAGTGGCATCTCATGAATTTTTACACATGTTGGATTCTTGCTCTCTTCCATGGGTTTCACCTTCAGGTCTGTATTTATCTGATCCCTTGTGATTTGTTTGTGTTTGTGGAGTCCTCAGGGCCCATCTCTGCCCCATCTCTTACCATCCTGTGGCTGTGCTCTGCACAACAGCCTCTGTCTGCCCTTCTCAAGGTCTCTGCTGTCACATCAGGCCTGTATTTTAAATATTGCAGCAGTTTGATAGGGCCAAATACCTTTTCTGCTCAGAGGACAGTCTGGAAAATCATGATTGTATGAAGCAGTGGTAAGTAAAAATAAATCAGTTAGAAGCACCTGCTCAGAAGAAAGAATTGCTGTTACAGCTGAGCCAAGTTAAAGCAGAATTTGGACAAGGCAAACCTCTGTCCTGAGGCTTTGCAAATTCAGCACATGACCTGCAGCCAGGGAAGAGTCACCTGTTACACTGATTTCTCTAAAGCTCATTTCAGCTGACTCGTACCACAGAGACAAATACAGGATTCCTGTCTTCTCCCTAATGTTTTGGCAGCAGTGCTGTGTCCTTTACCTTGTTTTTCTGTGCCCTGAAAGGCAGAACCAGCTGACCCAGGAAGCTTGTGGCAGACTGGGGGGAAGTGTGGCAAAGGCCCAGAAAGATTTCAGATGGAGTGACCTGTCCCTTGCCTCATGGCAGTGGGAGCCACTGATGTCCTGCTTTTTCAGCCTCCCAATTTGACCATGCCAATTACTTTTCCCTTGGCTTTTCCAGGAGGGAGACTTTCTTTGGAAGTGAGGAGTTTTATTTTTGTCATGGTTGGTTGTGGGGTTTTGTTGTTCTCTGGCATTTTTTTTTCTTTTTTCTTGATTTGGAGTTTTGTTTGTTTATTAAAACAAAACAAAACAAAAAAAGGTGTTGTTTAGACAACTGTTAGGATTTCCCTGCCCTGTTCAGTGACAGCAGGGAGCACAGATGTGTTCCCTGCATGTTTAGGAGGCCCAAGGGTTTTGCTAAGCACTCACTGGGAGGAGACAGAGCTGCTCAAGCAGGGGAAGGGAGTGTGCTGGGGGTGCTTGGAGATGCTTTGTCAGCAGATATTCAGTATTTTTCTAGTCCAGTATTAGAAATGAAGCAAACTCCCCCTGTACTCATTGTACCCAAATTCCCTGTACCCCCAAGTGCAGTGCCCAGCCCACAGGGAGGGAGCTCAGCTCTGGCAGGGAGGGTTTGTGACAGGGCTGCTCTCTCGGGGCCGTGCTGGGTGCTGGTGTGGGGCTGAGCAGGGCCAGGCTGCCCAAGTGGGTCTCCTCTCTGAAAACTGTTCCAGGTGACAGGTTTCATTTGGGAAGCAGATTTGTCAGAGCCTGGTGCTGTGCACGGTGAACCTGTGCTCCCCAAGGCCTGCAGGGACCCCTGGTGCCCACAGCACACCCAGCCCTGGCCTGGCAATACCAGGGGAAAGCAGCATCTCCTCCGAGGGGCTGACATCCATAACCCCAGCTGAGGAGCTGCTGCCATCCCAGGCTGGGGACCAGTGACAGGATGTCTGAGGAATGTGGATTGGCTCCATTTGTCTACCCAAGGAAGGCAACACATTCCTCGTGTGCTGCCTGCATAGCCCATGGAGGAGCTCAGCTAATGAGTGACACTTAAGCCACACGGGTGAGGCTTGGCTGTTTCAGGAGTGTTCTCAGCACCAGCCTGGGCAGAATCAGGGCCTGAAGAGGTGCAGAGTCTGTGACCTTAAACAACTGCAAAAGCCCTGTGTTGCATTTTCAGTCCAGATCATGGAAGGACTCGGATAAGAAGGACTCTCAGGAGGTCTGTAGTCCAACCTCCTGCTGCAGCCACCCAGAGCCACTTCATCCTTGTTCACAGCCTGAGGAAGAAAGCAAGCCTTCCTCATCTCCAGCTTGGGTCAAGGTCATGTGTGGATGGAGATGCCATTGCTCTTTCCCCCCTTGTGCAGTGCCTTTGAAGATATCTACATTTTCTGAGCCTTTTCTCACTTGGTCAGACTTGCCTGGTCCCAGCACCGACCTGGCATTCCTAAGGTGTGCTTCCATCAGCCCACAGCCAGGATCTGGGATGAATGAAGGCTCTCACATGGTCTTCAGTGAACTGCAGGATGGAGCTGGAGGCTGAGAATTGTGTTGGGCTCTTCAGCACCTCTCTGCAAACCAGTATGTGTTCTCAGTCAGGTGGAACAAGCGAGGCAGGGACTGCTGAGGAGTCAGAGCTGGGAACAGCCTGTCCCAATGCCCTGAGGTTGCTGGTTGCAACCAAGGCTTTCCAGCCCCTGCTGCTGAAGCAGTGCACTCACCTGGAGCTTCCAGGAGCTGTGGCTCCAGCACAGTGTGTGCTGGGGCTGCTCAGGAGCTCCCCAGCCTTGGGGCAGTGAGTCTGTACTCAGTGAAGCAGATGTGCTGGTCTGTGCTGCGGGGGGAATGGCCACAGTCCTTACTTTAGACGTGAACTGACAAGCCCCAAGTTTTACTGGACTGCTCTTAGGTTTGGCCTAAAAGGAAAGGCAAAAAGCTGGCTATTTGCCTGCTAGAAGAGAATTTTAAAGTTTGGTTTGGTTCAATTGGAAACTGATGTTTTTTAAAGGAAGTTATACTGGTGGTGGAGTGTCTAGCCCCTGACTTCTCACAGCTCTACATCAGTTGTACATGTTGCTGTGGAGATTTGTGCTGGGGAGACCTGGGCAGGAATGATTGCACCTGTCTCTGTGCAAGAGCCAACTCATTCCATGTTTTAAGCTGTGTATTACTAGTTTAATAAAGCAGGTTCCTTCAGCGTGCCAGGGAACTTACTCAGCTGCAGCTTACAAAACCTTCTTGTTCCCCCGAAGTTCTTTGTGCAAAAATAGATAGACACCAACCAGTAAATCCACCTTTAATTTGCAGGGGTATATTGAGCTCTGATTGTGCCCTTTTCTGAATGAAGGGCAGCAATAAAAGCTCCCTGGCAGCCCCAGGATGGGACGAGAGAGCCTTGCAAGGCAATGGTGACAGCACCCTCGTGACCTTCACCTCAGGACAGCTCTGTGTCTGCTGTGATGTTGGCAGCACAGAGCAGCAGATGTACCTGCAGCTGCCGTGGGTCAGTGCTCAGTGCCACTTGTTTTCCTGCACTCTGCTCCCACCTGGACACCTGAACCAGCAAGAGAAAACCAGGACAGTGGCTGCCGCTGCCTGAGGGTTCTCTTTGTTCTGCTTCTGCAGCTGGGTGTGGGGACTTAGCCAGCAGTGGCCAAGAAGGCCAAGGAGAGCTGGGTCTGTACCAGCCATGGTGTGGCCAGCAGGACCAGGAGAGTGACCACCCCAGTGCTGGGCACTGCTGAGGCACCTGGAGTGCTCTGTCCACTTCTGGGGCCCCCATGAGAACAAAGACATGGAGGGGCTGGAGTGTGTCCAGAGAAGGGGATGGAGCTGGGGAAGAATCTGGGGCACCAGGAGGGGCTGAGGGAGCTGGGAAGGGGCTCAGCCTGGAGAAAAGGAGGCTCAGGGGGAACTTCTGGCTCTGCACAACTCCTGACAGGAGGGGACAGCCGGGGGGGTCGGGCTGTGCTCCCAGGGAACAGGGACAGGAGGAGAGGGAACGGCCTCAGGTGTGCCAGGGCAGGCTCAGGTTGGACACCAAGAGGAAATTCTTCTCTGAAAGGGTGGTCAAACACCCTGGCTGCCCAGGGAGGTGGTGGAGTGCCCATCCCTGGAGGTGTCCAAAGGAGGCCTGGATGTGGCACTCAGTGCTCTGGGCTGGGTGACAAGGTGGGCATCGGTCACAAGTGGACTTGATCTTGGAGGTCTTTTTCAACCCCAGTGACTGTGTGGGTGAGGTCCAGTCGCCTTGAGCACGCCTGGGAGCAGGAAATGTCCTTTCTGAATCACAGTGGCAATTTGGTGTCAGGACAGAGCCCCAGCCTGCTCGCTGGTCGGGTGTGCCTCAGCTTTTTGCTCCCAGCACATCCACTGTGCTGAGTTCAAAGGGCCGATCACAAGGGATGTGTGCTAAAATAAGCTTTTCCCTCATCCTCCGGGCTTAGGGGGATTCTAGGAATTCATGGTTCATGAGATATGTGCCTGTGGTGTCCATTTTTAGTGACCTTAAATGAAATTAAGGGCAACATGAAACATGTTTTTCAAAACTCTAGTGACAGTGACTCTGCTGCAAGCTCACAGGCTCAGCTCTCGTCGGGCCAACACAAACAGGGTCAGCCACTGTCCGAAAGGGGTGACATCCCCTGTGCTGTGGCAGCAGCTGCAGGTGCCCCAGGGTGCTCCAGCTCAGAGTGGTGCTGTGGGAGGTGGCAGGAGCTGTTTGGGGAGGGTGGAGGGGGCTTCTGGCTTCACACAAGGCTTGTTGGCTTCGTTGTGCCGAGGGAAGGCTGGTCCTGCAGCCTTGGGTGAGCGTCCATGCAGTGCAGAGAGCAAACAGGGGTTGCTCAACAGTGACAGATGACCAGAACAGCCAGAAAGGCTCGGGATGGAGGAGACCCTTCCTCTCCTGCACCAGGAGCTCACTCCAGCTGTGCATGAAGGCTCCCACTGTTCTGCCAAGTGCTGCCCTGCCAGCCATTGCCTGGCTGCTCTGTACCAACAAACAGCACGTTTGGGACTGGGAGATCTCCATTTAAAGCCCACTTTCCCAGTATCCTTCTGTGGGAATTGCAGGCACACATGTCTGAGAACCTCCTTAGCGTGGTGTGATGGGGCTTCTGCAGCTCCTTTTGGCAGCAAGGGCAGTGAACGTCATGGGCAGCCAAAGTTGTATTCAAGCTAAACTTGTGTAGTGTATTCATGATTTGACATTCATGAACCGTCCATCCCTGGCCAGATTTGGGTGTTGTTCTTTCTGATTAGTCTCTAATTTACCATGTTTGTCACATCGTATTTCAATCATGGCCTCTCATCCTGTCCTCCCTGACCTGTGCAGGGTGTAAGCCACAAGAATTGCCATAACTGATCCTACATGAATCCCCATCCTCTTTTTCCTTCCCATGGCCTTGCTCTCCACCCCACACAGAGCTGGTTTGGGTTCCTTCACCACTGTGCAGCTCTGCCCAGGCAATCTGTGAGCAGGAGCAGTGAGGCAGGTCCCTTCTGTGCTATCATTTGTTTGACATGCTGGTGAGAGTGAAGTGCTGGCTGTGGTTGTAGCTGGCAGGAGAGCACGTTCCCACTAAAGGAAATTTCCACCAAAGAAAAGTCTACAAAATCCCAGAGTTGCTAAAATTGGGAGAGAAGAGTAGGTCCTTTCTTTACACACTGTATATGGCAAAAAATGAACATGAATTGGTGAGCAGGCGGGAGTGTCGATCCCTTCCTTCCAAATATAGGGATGGGGCTGAACCAGGGGAGCTAAGCTGAGCCTATAAAAGCTGTCAGGGAGAAAGCCCTTGTTGGTGGCTCCTGATGTCCTGGCCATGCTCATGGCCATGCTGTGACTGAGCTGCAGAGGGACAGAAGGCTCCTACCACAGGTCCTGTTCCCCGTGCTTGCAGCCTCACAAGGCTGTAGCTGTGGTGGGAGTTGTGCTGTAGATTCCCCACTGGGCCATTCCTTGGGCAGGGAAGGAGTGGTCTCTGGTGAACTTTGCTGGCCCTCAAAAGGCACCGTTTTTTGCAGTGAGAGGTGTTGGGCCTTTGGAGAGGCTGCAGCTTAGTTGAAGTCTGACCTTTGACTCTTTCTCTTTCAGAGATACGAGATGTCAGCTGGCTCCTTCCTGCTTTTGGTTGGCTGATTGTTAAGGTGAGGATGTGAGGCATGAAAACTAACAGCTTTCCCAGGCTGGCATGAGCTGGCTTTTCTCCTGTGCCCACCATGGGCAGTCCCTGTTTTTCCCCCTCCATGAGCTCCTTTAACAAGCCACAGCACGTGTCCATTCCTGCCCACTGTGGCTGCTCAGCAGAAGACTAGGACAGGTCCCATGTTAATAGCGAGTGGGGGAAGTCATAAATTAAAAACCAGAAGAAAAACAATCTTCAGGGCTTCACTTTTAATAAGCACTACATGAATCCTTCAGATCTGACCACTTTGCTGGGGAGCCCTCCTCCTCCTTTGGACATGGATCTCCTTTCCCTGGGGCCATGGAGGGTGGTAGCTCTTCTTCACTGCCTTTGTCCCTTCCAGCTTGGAAAAGCAACTCCCTCAAGATCTCGCCGCACACACCTGAGAGCTGGGAGGGTGAGCTTGGAGCAGCCAGCTGGGGGTGAACGTTCAGCTCCACTGTGCCCTAAGCACCACACAGGGGACAGCCCAGCAGGGTCTGTCTTTCAGAGCCATGAGCAGGGACGCTGGCATGGAGATTTTTGGTGAGGCTGCACCGTACCTGCGCAAATCCGAGAAGGAGAGAATAGAAGCCCAGAGCCAGCCATTTGATGCCAAGACCTACTGCTTTGTGGCTGACCCCGAGGTGGAGTACACCAGGGGGAGGATTAAGGCTGCACAGGATGGGAAGATAACTGTTGAGACAGAGGATGGCAGAGTAAGTGCATTCCTTCTGGCCCTTCTCCCAGCCCTGGTTAGGGACCCAGGGCATCTGCTGGGGACAAACTGAGAAAGCACCAGGCTAGCTCAGGCAAGAATCTGCCCTACCCTCCCCTGTCTTCTGACTGGGACCAGCACAGCCTCCACAGGAAAGTATAGCTCTGGATGGTGGGATAAAAGTATTCATTGGATAATTATTCTTGGTTTGGGCTCTAAAAATCAGGCAATGCTCTGAACCAGGTTGGATTGCAGCCTTGCCAGACTTAACTTAGTTTTTAACACTTTCTCAGCTAAGGCTGTCATATCCACTCATAAATTCCTTCGTTTACTGGTAGCTGAGCAGACAGATAACTTTGCAAGTCGCCCTTGACTGTGAAATTGTCAGTGTCACTGGTTACAGTTTCCCAGAGGAACATCCAAGGTGTTAATCTTCCAAAAAGCTGAAATGTCTTAGCAGCTTGTGCCCTGACACCTTTTGTAAGAATAACTGCAGCAGCTCAAAGAACAACCACGACCAACATCTTGGCAGTAGGTGCTACAAGGCTTTTAGAAAGCAGTGGCTGAGTTAAGCTGCTGCCAGCTGTGAACATCTGCTGCCCCCACAACAAATCCACAGGCTCTGGCAGTGGGACAGGGTGGTCCCCATGGTGTGAGCCCAGCAGACGGTGCTGTTTGGTAGAGACAGAGCCTTTCTTTAATTGGGAATGGCCACAGACAGGAGTGGAACAAGTCTGTCCCAAGGATGGATTTGCTGTTGATGACTCTGGCACTGTCATGGGAACCCTGGAGGCTGGGAGGTTGGCTTGCCAGCAGATGTGCCCCAGGCTCTTACAGCCATGAGCAGCGGAGACCTAAAGTTCATAAGCAGTGATAATGTGTTGAAAGATCTGTTCCAGCACAAATCATGTCTGTGTGGTCACAGCAATTTAAGGA
The DNA here is from genome assembly GCF_026979565.1 of Vidua chalybeata. Lineage (NCBI taxonomy): Eukaryota > Metazoa > Chordata > Aves > Passeriformes > Viduidae > Vidua > Vidua chalybeata. The sequence continues at coordinate 1,884,627 of NC_071548.1, forward strand.
AATTGACATCCTGTCAATGTACCAGTGTTGTAGATTTCCTGGCTGGCTGCAGTGTTTGCCCTGAAATAATCATATTTTGCTTAGCACAGTTAAACAGAAAGAAAAATATGAATTAGAGCAGCTTTAGAGATGTTATTACTTCTCTGTGGTTGTGGAAGGACTGTCAAGAGTTGCTGAACCAAGGTTTGCTCTTTCTTTCTGGATTATAGACAGTTGCTGTCAAACCTGATGATGTGTATGCCATGAACCCACCTAAGTTTGACAGGGTTGAGGATGTGGCCATGCTGACCCACCTGCATGAACCTGCTGTCCTCTACAACCTCAAGGACCGCTACAGCTCCTGGATGATCTATGTAAGTTCCTTCCTCTGGCAAAGGAGAAAACACAGCTGCAGGAGCTGGACTTCAGTGACACCCCTATTTTTTTTTTTCCTGCAGACCTACTCGGGTCTCTTCTGCGTCACTGTCAACCCCTACAAGTGGCTGCCGGTGTACAACCCCGAGGTGGTGTTGGCCTACCGAGGCAAGAAGCGCCAGGAGGCCCCTCCACACATCTTCTCCATCTCTGACAACGCCTATCAGTTCATGCTGACTGGTGAGTGCCTCTGTTTTGGCCAGACTTGGAGTAACAAAGTGTGTCAGAACCGCTGCTTCTGCCAAGCGCCGTTCCATGCTGCTGTGGCTCAGTCACCTTTGCCAACTCTTGCAGAGTGCTCGGTCTGGTAATATTGCAGATTGTCTGCTTGGTTTTTATTATCAGCCCCAAATCATGCAAAACCAGCTCCAGACAGTTTTCCCCATCTCCTGAAATACTTACTTTATTTTTAAAGCACTGTGCTCTTGTGCTGCACATTATCTGTATTTCTGGTCTGAGTACTAAGCTAAGCAGCCTAACAGGGACCTCTGCAAAAGGCAGTTGCACTTGGACAGGACACACTATCTGGAAATCCCTGGGCAGCACACCTGCATGTGGCTTCGAGGAACAGCAGGTAGATCCAGAACAGAGCTGGTAGAAATATTGTCACCGAAACACATGGTTTTAATTTGAATAAAGTCCTGTCCCATATTTAATAGTATTAAAGAATGGAAAAGACAAAAGGAAAAACAAGCACAGGATGAGTGAAGGAGGAGGAGAGAAGACAAAAAGTGGAGTATAGGGAGGGAAAGAGAGATGGAGAGTAGACCATGCACCTTTTCAGTTTTGTCTGCAGGGATTTTGTTTCATTCCCCCCGATGGACACCAGGTCACAGGTAACTGAGAGCCAGCACTTTCCCTACAGCTTCTCTGACTGCAGGTATTTTTCCCTTCGACAGATCGCGAAAACCAGTCTATCCTGATCACGTAAGTGCAGCTGCCACTCTGGACTTTGTCTCCAACAAGACGTGGGCAGATTGTTCTTCACTCTGAGCCCTCTTTCCTCAGTGGAGAATCCGGTGCTGGGAAGACGGTGAACACCAAGCGCGTCATCCAGTACTACGCGACAATCGCCGCCGGCGGGGACCCGGCCACCAAGAAGGAGCCCCCGATGAAGGTGTGAGGAGGAAGGGTGAAGGGCAGTTCAGGATGTTTTCCCCTTGTGGGCAGCACTGGTGACACACACTTACCTCAAAATATTAGCTTCAGCTACTCTTTGAAAGGACCAGTGTGGTTTGTGTGGTTAGAACCACAACAAATACCAGCCACCAGAGCTGCCTCTGACACTGCCAAGGTGTAGCTTTACCTGGACTGAAACAAGACTGGTGCCCAGGAAGAGTCAGAGGCTCCAGTTTCTTAGCATGGATCAATCTGTCCCTGTGGCTGAGACCTGAGAGCTCTGACTGTGGGAGAAATTCTGAATAAGAGGAAAATGAGTTATTTGTTGCTTATCCCCAGCACAGTGCTGGAGTCGAGACGGTGCAGCAGTAGCACTGTAGAGCTGAAATGAAGTGCACATGGCTGCACACATAGAGCCACTTCTTCCTACCACATAGCTCACGGTGTTTTTCAGTAATTATTCAATTATTCCTGCAGGGTACGCTCAAGGATCAAATCCTCAGTGCCAACCCACTGCTGGAGGCCTTTGGGAACGCCAAGACCGTGAGAAATGACAACTCCTCACGCTTTGTGAGTCATCCTGTGTCTGTCCCTCTGCCCTCCTGTGCCTCTAATGCTCTTTGCCTGCTTGTTAGCTGTGACTGCAAGCCCCTTGGCTGGGAAAAATGTTCTTGCTGACCAATTTCTTTGTTTTTTAGAAATGCTGATGTGTTAGCAGCTGTTTCATGCTCACATTGCTGCAGCAAAGTGTTCCCCTTTATCTATCTTTATATATCAAAGCTAATAAGACTGATTTGATGATGCTGTCACTAAGACTGAAGAGATTAAAACACTCTGAGATTGCTGCACTGATCACCACCTTTTGTCTGCTTGCCAGGGTAAATTCATTCGTATCCATTTTGGAACCTCTGGAAAGCTGGCCTCTGGTGACATTGAGACCTGTGAGTAACTGAGGGGGGCTGGCAGCCTTGCTGGAATGTAAAGAACCTGAAAAATGTCTAAAATGTGCATTCACGTTACAGACTTGCTGGAAAAGTCAAGAGTCACTTTCCAGCTGAAAGCTGAGAGAAGCTACCATATCTTCTACCAGATCCTCTCCAACAAGAAGCCTGAACTGCTTGGTAAGGACAGCCACCACCTGGTGACATTGAGTAAAGCCAGTGTGGGAAACATTTCTCTCCGTGTGCCAGCTCGGTGACAGAGGATCCAGTGGCACAATGCCCTGTGTCACATGCAGAGCAGGGATCATGTGCTGATTTATGTCCTCAGCATTGCAGCCTCGGCCCTGCCCAGGTTCCCCAGGCTGTACTTGTGTCTCTGCGTAACAGGGTGACACTAGGGCTTTATTCCCTTTCCATTTATCCTCCCTGGGTAAGTTCTAACACAAACTGTGTGCAGGTGAGGTGCAGGGGTGGCCATTGTACTCTGCCTCACACCTTGCTATTCCCCATGGTGTGGAAATTCCAGCTTAGGCGAGCCAAGGTAAGCAATTCTGGGTGCAGGATGGGCAAGTACCCCGATCTACAAACCATGTAGCTGAGCTTTTCATCACATGGGCAAAGGTTATTTCCTGTTTCCAGTGCAACCCCTCTGACCTTTTCCCCCTTCCCACTGCCACGGCACTCCCTACCCATGTCCCACATCTGTCCCTTTGGCCACACACCCAGCTACTGCTCTCATCCTCGGTCCACTCTGCCCATCCTTCCCAGCTCTCCACAGAACATTTCCCAAGGTGGAGCTCCTGCTGCCATCCTCCCACTCTGCGTGTGTCATGGATGAGGATAAGCACAAACCTTATCTAAAAGCCTCTTTCTCAAAAGCTGTTTCTGTGGATAGCCTGTGTTCTGTGCCTGCTGAGTGCTCAGCTCTCAGTTCACAACACATTAAACTGGAAGGACTGCTCAGCCAGGAGAAAGCAGTTGAAAGCCTTTACTCTTTCTGGTCTCTTAATAGAAAACCAGGAGTTTGGGATGCAAGAGGAAGGAGAGCTTGTGAAACCTTGCTGAGCCATTGTTCCATCTTCCCTGCCAGGCTCTGGCTCTCACGCCTGTGTTTGCCTTTCAGAGATGCTCCTTGTCACAGCCAACCCCTATGACTACCCCTTCATCAGCCAAGGGCAGATCTCTGTGGCCAGCATCGATGACCAGGAGGAGCTTGTTGCCACAGATGTGAGTACAGGCAGCAAGGAGAGACTTTTACAGTCTCACTTTTACTCTCACCACTGTTAAAACCAGCTGATCTGTCTGGTGTGCAGGCAGCCATTGACACTTTGGGCTTCAGCCCCGATGAGAGGATGGGGATTTACAAGTTGATGGGGGCGATCCTGCACTATGGGAACATGAAATTCAAGCAGAAACCACGTGAGGAGCAGGCAGAGCCTGATGGCACAGAAGGTAATACCTTCCTGGCTGGGAGAGAAGTATTTCCAACAGTTTCCATGCCATTTCTCAGTAGAAATTGAGGGAGTCTTCCAGGAGAGATGTAATAAACATAAAAAGGAGGTTTGATTTTCAACTTACTGCGCCAAGTAGAGGCACTTTCTGCATCCAGTTTATTCCTGATGACTCTGCTGTAGGACCCTGTGCCTGGGGCACGTCACTGTAGTGTTCTCCAGTTTCTGGCTACACATACACACTTGTTCTGCCTGGGTGACATCGTGGAGAAGTGGCTTGATGGGAAAAAGTCTCTGTTGTCCCATCAACAGTGCACTTCTGGGTTTCACCACATCTGTGGGGCTGCTGTAGCCACTCTGCCATGAGGACCAGTCCTACAAGGCTGTTCAGAAAAGGAAATGAGAATGTTAGTCAAGATTTGTGGATGGGGTAAAGCCAATCAAGTTGCAAGTTTCAGAGTGAGTTCTGGCTGGTTCCAATGCCCTATGTGTGTCTGAGCTAAGAAGAAAGTATTTCAAGTTATTATTTTGTTTTCCAGAGGCTGACAAAGCAGCATATCTGATGGGCCTGAACTCAGCAGACTTGCTGAAAGCTTTGTGCTATCCCCGGGTGAAAGTGGGAAATGAATATGTCCTGAAGGGCCAGACAGTGGATCAGGTGAGCATCGAGGAGCAGCAGGGACCATCCTCTCCCTAAGGAAAAGGGATGGGTGCAGGTCACAGCTGAGAATGGTGGGGGCCATCAAGGCCTGGTAGTGCAGTGTATGCGGGCGTGGTGAGGGGTGTTTTGTTCTGGGGTGCACTGGCAGTGCCCTGACACAGGTGTGTGACATCTCCCTGCAGGTGCACCAGGCAGTGAATGCCATTGCCAAGTCTGTCTACGAGAAACTCTTCCTGTGGATGGTGGTGCGCATCAACCAGCAGCTGGACACGAAGCTGCCAAGACAGCACTTCATTGGGGTCTTGGACATTGCTGGCTTTGAGATTTTTGAGGTTTGCAGTACTCTCAGACTTCTGCCTGTCTCTGAATGCTTTTTTCATTTTGTTTGTCTTCTCTGACCTTTCCTCCTCCTCACCCCAGTGCAGCCCTCAAGAACAGGGCAAATCTGTCTGAAGCTGCTTCTGCCTTTGTAGATCCATCACCCTCTTTGTAAAAGAAGAGACAGGGCAGAAGCATAGCCATGAAGCTGCTCTTCCTCTCTCCCCACAGAGTCTGTATTTAGGGATATTAGGGCCACTCAAACATGACCAGTGCAGGGTGCAGTAACCATGTGCTGCACAGCACAACTTTTCTGTAAGCCTGGACACCCATGGTATATTCTTTACTGTTATCAAAACCCTTTTGGGACAGTCTGGCTGACCTTGCTGTGACATCCCTGTGAAAAAGAATTGATCAGAGGCAGTTTCACACTATTAACGCACTTACTCAAATATTAGTTTAACAGCTTTGAGCAGTTGTGCATCAACTTCACCAATGAGAAACTGCAACAGTTCTTCAACCACCACATGTTCGTGCTGGAGCAGGAGGAGTACAAGAAGGAGGGGATTGAATGGGAGTTCATTGACTTTGGCATGGACCTGGCTGCCTGCATTGAGCTCATTGAGAAGGTGAGTTTCTTAAGCATCTTGTGCAATCACACAAATTGAATCTCTAAAGGGTTCTTGAGAGTGTTTGCTCTGAGTGCCTTCAATACTCAAATCTTTCTGGGAAGCTTTCAGGTCTCTTCACCTCCTCTGTTTCTTCAAATATTACCCTTGTGAGTAATTAATTACACTGGCAGGATTGTATCCTGTCTTCTGAAAAAGACATTGGTGCTATTTTTCCTTCCTTCCTTTCCTTTCCTTCCTTTCCTTCCTTTCCTTCCTTTCCTTCCTTTCCTCCCTTCCCTTCCTTCCTTCCTTCCCAGTTACTGCACAGTTTTTGCCTGACTTCTCTTGTTTTCCACACACTGTGTAGTTCAAAACTGTGTATTAAAATCTTATGAGTTCTTTTAAGTATCTTGCCAGCTGTTCACAAAATATCTTGCTTGCTTGCTCCTCCCAGGCTAATTCTCTATAAAATACCTCCAGTACTTCAATTTTAGCATGTCTTTCACTCTGTATAATTATAGCTTGAATTGATCTTATTTGAAAACCCCATTTTTCCATTCAGCCCATGGGCATTTTCTCCATCCTGGAAGAGGAGTGCATGTTCCCCAAGGCAACTGACACCTCTTTCAAGAACAAGCTCTATGACCAGCACCTGGGCAAGTGCAGCAGCTTCCAGAAGCCCAAGCCTGCCAAAGGCAAGGCTGAGGCCCACTTCTCCCTGGTGCACTACGCTGGCACAGTGGACTACAACATCACTGGGTGGCTGGAGAAGAACAAGGACCCTCTCAATGAAACTGTTGTGGGGCTGTACCAGAAATCATCTATGAAAATTTTATGCCATCTTTATGCCAATTTTGCTTCCATAGATGAAGGTAAGCTTAGAGAATTATGTTTCCAGTTTGGGATTTCCTACTGTACCTCTCATCTGGTGTGGATCAGTGTTGAGTCAGTGCTTGTGTGCTGTGTGTTAGATGCACAATTATAACACTGGCAAAGGGATCTGCAGCAGTTCCTCAGCTGGACTGTCATCTCATTTTCCAGCTGAAGGTGGTGGGAAGAAGAAAGTAACCAAGAAGAAGGCCTCTTCCTTCCAAACTGTCTCTGTACTCTTTCGGGTAAGTGTGTTCTCTGGCAGAGGCTGTCACACCTGGCTCCACAGCCGTATTTTCATTTTAAGACAGGAGGGAAGTTCTTCAGCAGTAACCATTTACTTTGCTGATGCCTACAAAGGATTGTAGAATGTTCACTAGGAGAGTAAGGAGAAAGTTCTGAATTTTTGCTATTCAGCAGTCAAATCACTTTGAGAACCGAGATAATACACAGCTTAGAAATGATCTCTGTTTTACAGGAAAATCTAAATAAGCTGATGTCTAACTTACGAACAACTCATCCTCACTTTGTGCGTTGCATCATTCCCAATGAAACAAAGACCCCAGGTAATTCACAAAACATAGAACAGGAAGGGGCAGAAGGAGCAATGCTAGAGCAATCAGTATGTCCCCATGCTGCTCTGTCACAGGCCTGATGGATCACAAGCTTGTTCTGCACCAGCTGCGATGTAATGGTGTTCTGGAAGGCATTCGGATCTGCAGGAAAGGATTTCCTAACAAGATACCATATGGGGATTTCAAACAAAGGTCAGAAATAACATTCTTGTGTTTGCATTGAGCCCAATTCATTTGAAAGAACACTCTTGTTAAACCAGCCCATGATACGGTTGTTAGGAAAAGACTATTTTAATATTTAACACGCATGGAAAGCAAAAGACATATCTAATAGCATGGTCTGTGTGGGCAGTGCCCACCCAGATGCCTTCCTCAATACTGTATGCCAAAACCTATTTTTAATTCATTCCTGTTAATTTGAATGTTTGGATATTCTTTGCTTGAATTCTCAAATTGGGCACAAGCATGTTTCAGCAAAAATAGAGAGGGTGCTCTATGCACATCCTGTATTTAACTGCTATCTAGTAGAGGTTTGAAGAGTGTGGTTTGAATAATTCTAAATAGAATGGTTTTACAAAGAGGAAATTGTGTTAAATCCAATACTACTTCTTGATGAACTGCTAAGTTTGACTGGCAAATAGAGTTGCAGTAACAGAAGGGACTCCAACAGGAAATCCAAGTTAGTTCCACATGATCCTGTCATTTTGTAGTGGGTTAATATTTCGACATGCTAACATTTCTACAGCATTAGCAGATTCATTTATAGATAAATCCTACAACCAAAAAATCTTATCATGGGAACTGCTGCAAATAAGACATTTATAAAAGGCTGATAAATTCAGGGCAACCCAGCTAGGGTCATCTGCTCATTGTGTTAGAACAAAGGCAAATGTAGGGTCAGATCTCGAAGAACAAAGCAATCACTCCCCCCTTACAACTCTGTGCAGGGTGTGCTGCAGAGCAGGGCACTGAGAAGGGCTGAAATGGTGTTTTGGCTACTACCTGAAGGCATTGGCCCAGCCATTGATGTGGGAGGGCAGATTTGTGTATTGATGCTGAAAATAGGTATGGAATAATCTCTGAGTGTAGGATTAGGAAGTCCATTGCTGGATCCAAAGTCTAATTCTGGGTTACATGGTACAGAAGGAATGTGAGAAGCTGGAAATGGTTCAGAAAAGCAGTTCCCTTACTCTTAAAATCCATCCATTTTTTGAATTTACAGCTAACCCAATGAGCTGGACTCCTAGAGTAGTGATAATGACTGTGACACAGATGAGCAGAGTCTCTCAGGTCCAGAGAACAGACTGTCCATGCCTTCAGTCTCAGTGAGGGCTGTAACACATCCTTGGAACCTACTAAATTGACCTGCTGCTATTTGCTGCTTTTCTTACTGCTTTGCTATTTGAGGCTGGAGGTGTGAGTCAGACTCAGCCTTCCTCTGTGTCTTCAAACTGACAGCTGTTCTTGTGGCATCCTGTGCACTAGAATGGTACTGATGGGTAAGCTTTTTTCTTTATTTTATCAGATACCACCTTCTGAATGCCAGTGTCATTCCAGAAGGAAAGTTTATTGACAGCAGGAAGGCGTGTGAAAAGCTGCTGTCTTCCATTGAGATAGATCATACTCAGTACAAATTTGGACACACTAAGGTAAAATGTTTAATTTTGCCATACAATAGGGAAACATTCGTTGCGTTGAAATGTAAACCCAGCAACGAGTGACGCCTGTTCTTTGGCTGCAGGTGTTCTTCAAGACAGGTTTGCTGGGTGTCCTGGAAGAGATGAGAGATGAATGTTTAGGACAGATGATCACACGGACCCAGGCTTTGTGCAGGGGGTACCTCCGGAGACTTGAGCTGAAAAGAATGTTCGACCACAGGTGTGTGTCCTCTGCCAGGTCTGGTTGCTCAAAGATTGGCTTTATTCCCAGTGCTGATGGATCACTTTGGTTTCAGGGAGTCCATCCTCTGCATCCAGTACAACATCCGTGCATTCATGAAAGTCAAGCAGTGGCCCTGGATGAAGCTGTACTTCAAGTTAAAACCCCTCTTAAAAAGTGTGGGAACTGAGAAAGAGCTGGCCATGATGAAGGAAGAGTTTGAGAGAACAAAAGAAGAACTGGCTAAATCAGAAGCCACAAGGAACAAACTGGAAGAAAAAATGGTGGCTCTGGTGCAAGAGAAGAAGGACCTACAGCTGCAAGTACAAACTGTAAGTAAATTAAATAATTTTTGGCTCTTCAGATTACATCAGTTTTGTTTGAGTGTTCAGGAAAGGGCTGAAAGGAAACTCTGTTATTTCATGTACCAGCCACTTAATAAGCAGGTGATTTCTGAAAGTGTCAGTGCCAATGTGTAATAATGAAACACATTTCTGTTCTCTATAAAAAGGAAAATGAAAATTTGGCTGATGCTGAAGAAAGATGTGACCAGCTGATCAAACTAAAATTCCAGTTGGAAGCAAGAATAAAGGAGGTAATGGAAAAGCTGGAAGATGATGAGGAGGTGAATGCTGACCTGGCAGCCAGAAAGAGGAAACTGGAGGATGAATGCTCTGAGCTGAAGAAAGATATGGATGACCTTGAGTTAACATTGGTCAAGGCTGAAAAGGAAAAGCATGCCACTGAAAACAAGGTGCTTTTTATTTCTGCAATGTTTAATAACAGTTGCTCTGTTGATGTATAGCCTGTAAAAATTCAGTAAACTTGAATGCTTACATGCTGCTGTGTAAGGAGATCCATGGGCCTGGTATTGAACCTGGGCACCCCTGTTGTGCAGGAAAACCAACCCATAAGCATGCAAAAATGCATTAAAATTAAAGTTCAGCATTGCTTTGTGACTTCTGAAGGGTTGATATATAAGCAGAGAGACTGTAGAGTGTGACCATACAGTGGTCAAAATCTCTCTGGGAGTCTAACAGCAAGTTCATTGTGTGTGTTCATGGCCCTACATGAGGGCCAAAATTATTAGTGACTTGGAGTATTTTGCCTTACAATAGGTCAAAAATCTGACTGAAGTAGTGACAGGTTTGGATGAGACTGTTGCAAAGTTAGTGAAGGAGAAGAAGGCCCTGCAAGAAGCCCAGCAACAGGCACTGGATGACCTGCAAATAGAAGAGGACAAGGTTAACACCCTCACCAAAGCTAGGATCAAGCTGGAGCAGCAAGTGAACCATGTGAGCATGTTCAACACAAGGAGAAGGAGCAGATTCTTTAGTTGTTCTATCAGTCATGTACCATATGTGTATGTTGCAGGTTGAAGGATCTTTGGAACTCGAAAGAAAAGCGTGTGTGGACCTTGAACGAGCAAAGAGAAAGCTTGAGGGAGAATTGAAACTTGCACAGGAAACCATAGTAGATCTAGAGAATGATAAACAACGTTTAGATGAAAATTTAAGGAAGTATGAGAAACAGTTTAGTAGATAATTTATTATTTGGCTTTAACTGGACATATTTTCTTTTAATAAAAACATCTCCTTCACAGGAAAGACTTTGATTTTAACCAGATGCAAAATAAAATTGCGGAACAGCGAAATTCAGGTACTCATTTGCAGAAGAAGATCAGAGAATTGCAGGCAAGAGACTTTACTTCATCATTACTGTTTGCTCGTTTTAAACTGTAGTACCATGAATAATGCTTGTCCACAGTTTGGCAATGGCTCTGTCAGACACAGGGGAAACTTCCAGCAGCTTCTTATGGAAGCCACCCCTTTGTCCCCCACTACCAAAACCTGGCCGTGCAAACCCAATACAACAACAGAAAGCTGTGATCTAAAGCTAGAAGGAGTTGATCCATGAGTACTTTTGTGTCAGTAAGTCTTTACTTACAATGCCAAAAAAGTGAAATTCAAAGGAAGTTTATTTCGCTTACAGTCTCCAAAACAAGGTTCTTGGTGTTCTACTGTGACAAATCTGCAGTAAAACCTAACCTAAGCACTGAATGATCTGTTCCCTATTTTAGTTCCTGATGTGCTATTCCCTTGTCGTCCAGGCCCGTGCTGCAGAGCTGGAAGAGGAGACCATGAGTGAGAAAGCAACACGGACAAAAGCAGAGAAGCGTTGTGCTGAGCTGGCTCGGGAGCTTGAGGAAACCCGCGGGAGCCTTGAAGAGGCCGGAGGAGCCACCACTGCTCAAACAGAGCTCAGCAAGAAGCGCGAGGCGGAATTCCAGAAGATGCGCCGTGACCTGGAAGAGGCCACGCTGCAGCACGAAGCCACGGCTGCCGCCCTGCGCAAGAAGCACGCGGACAGCACAGCTGAGCTGGGCGAGCAGATCGACAACCTGCAACGCGTGAAGCAGAAGCTGGAGAAGGAGAAGAGTGAGCTGAAGATGGAGATTGACGGCTTGGCTGGTCGCACAGAGGCCATTACCAAATCCAAGGTGTTTCTTTATAACTTAAATTCTCGAATTACCATTATTTCTGTCTGATGGGAACTTTACAAACACACTTACACAGATTCCACTTTCTGATTCTCTTTCAGGCTGTTCTGGAAAAAAGGTACCGCATACTGGAAGATGAGATGAGTGAGATGAAAGCCAGACTTGAGGAGTACCAGAGGAATGTGAATGAGGTGGTGATGCAAAAAGCCCAGCTCCAGACAGAGTCTGGTAAGGAAGGTTCACACGCACAAAGATGTGCTGAGAGGATATTTTTTCCCTTCAGTAGCAAACAGATTCTCTCATTCTGAGAATGCTCTCAGAATTCTCCACTCTCTGACCAGTTTGTTGTAAGGTCATTGAGCATAGTGCTTAAGGGGAATCTTAGAATGAAACTGGAAATTTGAGAAAAATTGTAAAATGACTGAGGAAAAATCTGAAGAAGACAATATGGAAGGGCTACAAAAAGTACTGAGAATTCTAGAGATGATGGCATAAGCTTTAGGCACCTCTTCAAGAAAGGGAAGAGATTTACTTCAACCCCCAGGACAGAGGGTAATATGGAATAAATGTTTTCCAGTTAGTGTAAATCTTAAGAAATGAAACTTTAGGGTTTATCTCTTGCATCACAAGGACAATTATGGGAAACTGCTACAGCATTTTGAATCAGTTCAGCCAGTGTCACAGCATAAAATCCTACCGCTTTAAAAGAAACAATTAAGCAAATTTTCGAAAGCGTTTTTCTTCAGGAAAAAAATAGCATCCAGTGGATCAGAACTGTAATAAGGGGTACAATTAGAATTAGGGAATCAGGTGAATTTTGATAAAGAAAGAACAACAACAAAAGCATTTTGAAGGATTAAAATATATTGTGCAGAGTTAGACGTATGTACATAATGGAAGCAACTGATAAGGTAAACAGTGCTGTGTGATTCTTCTCCTTCTTCTTCTCCTCCTTCTTCTTCTTCTTGTTATATGAGTGTTTTCAGGATGTTTAATTTGAACAGTATTGAGAACTTGCCCTCTCTTGTCATAGGTGAACTAAGCTGTCAACTCAAAGAGAAAGAAACTGTAAGGCTGCAGCTGTCCAGAAACAAGCAGGCACTTACACAGCAGATAGAAGAACTCAAGAGGCAGCTGGAGGAAGAGATCAAGGTAGTGCAAACTACTGAGCACCTGAAAAAGCTTTGAAATGTATCAGGGTCTCATTTCATTTCAGTTGAAAAAGACTTCTGGGAGTTTGTAAATATTGCCTGTAGTCCAATACTGTAAAATTAGTCCGGGAAAGGATGTGTACAGTAAGCACCGTGTGCAGTAAGTTCTTTGCAAAGGATGACTTGGGCATGCTGAAAGTTGATGTAACTTGGTGGATTTTTTCATGTTTTTAAATTTTAAAGCCATGGTCTATGAAATTTCTTTAGCTTCTATAGCAACAGGGAAGACAAGTTATAACATATGCCAAGGTGAAAGTATCACTTTTGGTCTTTTGTAGTGGTAGAGTTGGTGACAGGTAAAGGCAGCTTCCTGAACACTTACAAAGCCCCAGCCCTTTGTCTTCTGCCCAGGCTGCAGTGATCATATTCCAGATGTGCAAGGTCATGAGGTCTCCTGCTGGTCACAGTTAACAGAAATACATGACATTGTGGGTCATTTTAGGCCAAGAACGCCCTGGCCCACGCCCTGCAGTCCGCTCGCCACGACTGTGACTTGCTCCGGGAACAATATGAGGAGGAGCAGGAGGCCAAGGGGGAGCTGCAGCGAGCCCTGTCCAAGGCCAATGGTGAAGTGGCCCAGTGGAGAACCAAATACGAGACGGACGCGATTCAGCGCACAGAGGAGCTTGAGGAGGCCAAGTACAGAATAGATGAGATGAGCTGTCCAGATGTACACTGGGCAGAACATAGACCCACTTTTATTCACCTAATCTAAATTATTTTTTTGGGGTTTGCATATCGTCTTAATTAAAATGAGACACATAATGCAATGTTTTTTTTTTTTTTTTAATCATATGCTTGTTTTATTTATGTGCCTTAAGGAAAAAGCTCTCTCAGCGTCTCCAGGAAGCAGGGCAGCAGGCAGACATGCTGAATTCCAAGTGTGCCTCCTTGGAGAAGATGAAGTTTAAGCTGCAGGGGGAAGTGGAGGATCTGACACTGGACCTAGAGCGAGCAAACACATCAGCAGCTGCCCTTGACAGGAAACAGCAGAATTTTGATAAGGTCATAAGTGAGCACAGTACCTTTCAAGTGTAGCCTTCCAGAAAGCCAACCTAACACTCTGTACATCAGTCAGTGCTGAAGTCAAGGTGAATCTAATTAAAGCCACTAGGGCATTGCAATAGGAATTTCTCCTGGTTTAAGAACCTGCATTATTTATCTAGTACAACATATAGTCACAGATAAAACAACATTTTCAGTACCAGCAGGAAATGAAACATAACAGCGTCTCCTATGAGGAAAGGCTGAGAGAATTGGGATTGTTCAGCCTAGAGAAGAGAAGCTTCAGGGTGACCTAACTGTGGCCTTCCAGTGCCTGAGGGAAGCTACAAGAAAGATGGAGAGAAGCTGTTTACAAGGGCCTGGAGTGACAGGACAAGGGGGAATGGCTTCACACTGACAGAGAGTAGGTTTAAATTGGATATTAGGATGAAATTCTTCCCTGTGAGGATAGGGAGACCCAGGCACAGGCTGCCCAGAGAAGCTGCAGATGCCCCTGGATCCCTGGAAGTGTCCCAAGGCAAGGTTGGATGGGGGTTGGAGCAACCTGGGATAGTGGAAGGTGTCCCTGCCCATGGCAGGAGATTTGGAACTAGGTGATCTTTGATGTCCCTTCCAACCCAAAGCGTTCTATGATTCTATGATGTCTTCCAGGTCATGGCAGAATGGAAGGGGAAGTATGAGGAGAGCCAGCTGGAGCGGGAAGCTCTCTCTAAGGAAGCAGGCTTGCTGAACACAGAGCTTTTCAAAGTGAAAAATGCCCATGAGGAAACCTTAGATCAGCTCGAAACAATCAAGCGGGAGAACTCCGCTCTCCAGCGTACGTGTTGGGCTCTGGTTTCCCATCAGCTCTCACAGACCAACCACAGCAAGGTGTGCTCCACGAGCACACTCATGCCTGCTGGAGGGCACCAAGTGACAGCACTCTGTCCTTCCTGTGCTCTCCATCTTAATGCAGAATACCAGTGTCTTACCAAAAGCTGTCAAGCGTGTTTGTAAAGTGATTAAGCCAATAAAGCAAATGTCCTGGCTCTCTCATCTGCTGCAGACATTGAGGTGCCATTCCCAGGCAAAGGTAGTGATTGTGGGAGACTGAGCAGCTCATGAGAGTGAGTTTTACAGATGCACTGAACACAATGACAGGATCAGGAGTTTTACACCCTGATGGCATATCTGTAGATGTGACACGTGCAGGGCTCTTCCAGGCTCTCTGGAAGGAGGGCTGTGAAACCACACCAATGCCCTACTTGGCCTGCATGAGTTGGTTGTGTCTGATTTTATCTGTACATATTTACAGACATGTATTGTGTACATATGTACATTTGTGTATACATATTTATGTGTGCAAAAGGGGTGCTGAATGCACCAACAAAGCATAGCGTTCAGCTCCTCTGGTTGATGCCATTCTTCTCTCACAGAGGAAGCAGCTGATCTCACAGAGCAAATTACTGCAAATGGCAAAATGATCAGAGACCTTGAGAAAGCCAAGAAGCAAGCTGAAATAGAAAAAAATGGTGTGCGAATAGCTCTGGAGGAGGCAGAGGTGAGTTAGTTTAAATATTACTTAGATAGTAAAGAGCATGCTGAGCAGCTTTCTGTTCCCTTTTCTGGCAGTAACTGTGTGTAAGGTTGATTGCCACAAACTTTAGGAAGTTCTGTGAAATCACTGAGTACCACCTCAATAATCAGGTTCTCTGAAATGTTACCTTCATCTTTGTTTTTCCCTTTTTTCTTTTAAAGGCAGCTCTTGAGCACGAAGAAGTCAAAATCCTTGGTGTCAACCAAGAACTTACTCAGATAAAGTCAGAAATCAGCAGAAAGATTGCTGACAAAGATGAGGAGATCAACCAGCTAAAAAAGAACCACGAAAGGATTGTGGAGACAATGCAGGGTGTTTTGGATGCTGAGATCAGGAGCAGGAATGAAGCCCTGAGGCTGAAGAAGAAGATGGAGGGAGACCTGAATGAAATGGAGATCCAACTGAGCCATGCCAACCGCCAGGCTGCAGAGGCACAGAAACACCTGCACGGCACCCAGGGAGCTCTTAAGGTCTTGCTTTACCTTCTGGTTGATTAATTTTTTAAGCACAGTATTTGAGAAAGTCATTAGGACAAAACTGGCTCTTTAAATACAGGACACTCAGCTGCACTTGGATGATGCTGTCAGAGCACA
This sequence comes from Vidua chalybeata, assembly GCF_026979565.1. Classification (NCBI taxonomy): domain Eukaryota; kingdom Metazoa; phylum Chordata; class Aves; order Passeriformes; family Viduidae; genus Vidua; species Vidua chalybeata. The sequence goes on from NC_071548.1 coordinate 1,900,350, forward strand.
GGATGATCTGAAGGAGCAGGTGGCCATGGTGGAGCGCAGAGCAAACCTGCTGCAGGCTGAAGTTGAGGAGCTCCGGGCAGCCCTGGAGCAGACGGAGCGGTCGAGGAAATTGGCTGAGCAGGAGCTTCTGGATGCCACTGAACGTGTGCAGCTCCTCCACACCCAGGTACTTTGCTTTGCTAACACTGATGTATTTTGGGGTCCAGAGATCGATGGTGGAAGAATGAATGGATGAATTGACCTCTAGGTGTAGACACTCAAAGCCTCTCTCTTTCTCCTTCGTAGAACTCCAGCCTTCTTAATACAAAGAAGAAGCTTGAAACTGATATAGCACAACTCCAAACAGAGATAGAGGATGTTACTAATGAAGCAAAAAGTGCTGAAGAAAGAGCTAAGAAGGCAATGACAGATGTGAGGATGTTACTGTGGTTTTCACTTTGGATTTTCAAGGCTTCCAGCAGCATTGCTGCTGGGAGTTAATGTAAATATTCTTGTCACATGTTGGACAAGGAACCAGTCTGTGGGCCTGGTTGAAAAGGTTTTGTGTCAGAGGAGGATTAGAGCAACAGGGAACGTGTCCTGCTGACAGATGGGGCTGTTGCCATCATAAAGAACTAAACCTAAAACAAAATAACTTTATTCAGTGCTGCATGAAAACGTAATGCACAAAGAAATCCTGCAGTATTGAAACCAGTAAAGTGGCTAAGGTGTCTGAATAGTTATCTTTGCAAAATCCTATTTATCAAATTTTTAAATGAGAATTGTAAATTTCCATTCAAAATTGGTGCAAAATCCTCCCATGCAAGACCTGTGAAGCTCAGCCAGGCAATAGGACTGGTGTGTCATGGGACTCAATCTGCTAATGGTTTTTGATGCAGAGGATTAAACCAAAATCTTAACGCTTAGAGACATTATGTGGAATTTAAATAGAAAACTTTTCAACTTGCTCATTAAAAAGAAAAAAAAAATAGAATCTCAGAATAATTAGGATTGGAAGGGACCTCTGGAGATGATCTACTCCAACCCCTCTGTCCAGGAAGGGTCACCTGCAGCAGGTGACACAGGGACACGTCCAGGTGGGTTTGGAATGTCTCCAGAGAGGGAGACTCCCTGCCCTCCCTGGGCAGCTGTTCAATGCTCTGCCACCCTCCATGGAAAGAAGCTCTTCCTTATGTTGAGGTGTTCCTCCATTTTAATGATTTCTATTCTCTTTGAATAAAAGTAGAAGAAAACATTACAATGAATTATGCACACATATATATTTATATAAAACTTCTAGTGTTCATATTTTTCAATTTAGAGCTTTTCAAATATTTTGCTGCCAAAGCAATTTTTTGAATTCTACATTAATTATAATTATATAATTACAACATTTATTATAATGTCACTCAATATTTCACTGAGATGCTTAATTATATTGTGTAGGAATCCAACTCTTGAGAGCAAAATAAATCTTAGTTTGTCTTAAATAACATAGATTATTTTAAACTGCTTTGTGCCTTTGTGGCACTGCCCTCCAGGAGGTTGGGGCAGTAGCAGGGCAAGCACTAAAGCACAGTATTCAGCACACCCCAGATGTGTTGAGCACTACAGTAAAAAAGACAACCCCGATGGGGAAGAAATGATGTTTGGCTCCAGATCAGAAAGCCGAAGGATAGCTTTATTAAAACTATACTATATTACATTAATATATTATTTAAAGAGAGACTATCTTATTCTACATACATCTTACTTACTTATCAACTAATTAACAAAATTGTGACTGTCTGCTGAGAATCTGAGACACAGTTGGATCTAATTGGTTTTTGAACCTAAATAACCTTTACTAGAATCCAACCCAGCAATCACTGCAGGTAAACAATCTCCATACCAAATTCCACATGGGAAAAACAAAGTGGCAGAAATAAAAATTGTTTTCTCTTCTTCTCTCTGTGCTTCTCCTGAGAGATAGAATTATGTCTCTCTGTCCAGAAAATGGGAATGTCACAGAGCACAGAAGTCTTTCAGCTGTGCCGTGTCCTGTTCCCAGACTCTGCTGTTGCTCTGGCTGTCTTCCCCTGGCACCCAGCTGTTAGTGAGGTCACAGTGGGACAGAGCATTTTCCCTTTCTGTCACTCCAGCTCTGTGTGCAGTAAGGCAGACTTTTCCCATCCTTTTCCCTACTATTTCCTGTCATGTTTTTGCCATTATCATGTGATGGAAAAAAAAAAAACAAAATAGGGAGTGGGGTGGCAGGAATGGTGAGCAGGACACGGGAGTTAATCTTGTGCTGGTGCACGGTATGTGCTGTTCTTTCACATTCTTTCAGTTTCTTGTGTCATCTCCCTTCCAAGGCAGCCAGGATGGCAGAAGAGCTGAAGAAGGAGCAGGACACCAGTGCCCACTTGGAGAGGATGAAGAAGAGCCTGGACCAGACGGTGAAGGACCTGCAGCACCGCCTGGAAGAGGCCGAGCAGCTGGCACTGAAGGGAGGGAAGAAGCAGATCCAGAAGCTGGAGGCCAGGGTGGGTACCAGCACTGATGGGTGTCAGAAACATCTTTCTTCTCCAAGTCCTGTGTGAGGCCTTAAGCCAATTGTTGATTAATTCACCAGATCCGAGAATTAGAAGCTGAACTGGAAGAAGAACGTAAAAAAACCTCAGAGGCTATGAAAAACATGTGCAAATATGAACGGCGTTTCAAAGAGCTCACTTTTCAGGTGGGTAAAAATAGAAAGCAATTCTGATGTTTTGTCTCCCAAGGACATAAAATTGCACATTCTCTTTTCACAGTGTGAAGATAAAAAGAAGAACATGATTAGGTTACAGGATCTGGTAGATCAACTGCAGATGAAAATCAAATCTTACAGAAAACAAGCTGAGGAAGCTGTGAGTCACTAAAGTGAAGCAAATACTTATTTCCCAGCTCATAGGACTGTCAGTTTAAAAGTTGGCTCTGTGCCCCAGCACGTTGCCAGATGATTTTACATTTTTGTTTTGCAATTTCAGGATGAACAAGCCAATACTAATCTCTCCAAACTGAGAAATGCACTGCATAAGATAGGTGAGGCCCTGGAAAGGGCAGACATTGCTGAGAGCCAAGTAAATAAACTCAGAGCTAAGGCCCGAGAAGGCTCTGCTACAAAGGTAAGGCTTTACTGCACGTGTGCTCTTTGCTCAAGTCAGTCTAGCAGCAGGTTTGTGCCTTGCCAGTGCTACAGGCATAATTTGGAAAGGACAGCTCTGGAAGGAAGGGGCTTTAAAAGACAAGCTGAGTGGGTTGGGGTTGTTAAGATGGAATAAGCTTAGCAGTGCATGTGTCCTCGTTTTGTCAGTGAAAGAATGGAATTATTATTTTCTTCATGCTCCAGCTGTGGATGGTGGCCATCTTGGTGTTACCTGCAGATATTCAGGTCACACAGTGGTTTTAAGGGTTCCACACACATCTGCACTGGCTCAGGCTCCACTTGCACATCCTAGCTGGATGGTGCTCTGAGATGGATGATTTTAGGGATCAAAAGACTCATTTTGGCATGTGTAGACTAAACAAAGCCTCTCCTTTCTAGGTGGTGTTAGGAACTGAAAAATGAGCTTCTGGGATAACTAGAACTTCCACAAAGTACCTCTTCAGCTGTGGAAGTGATTTTCCCTTTGTTTATGAACACAAACATTTTCTGTTGCTGCTGCTGCACCAGTGTCAATAAAATAGATATCTGCAACTTCAAATGCTCTAAATGTGAATGTTTAAATGAGAGTCTCATTTTCTCACTATGTTAATTATAGTCAAAAGTGTGGGTTTGAGTCTTACTACTTCTCTTTCTCTTCTGAGTCTTACCACTTCACTTTGACCAATTTTATCCTGAATTGAAAGCCTAGAGGTCTGACAGGCTTTTTGCTTTTCCAAAGGAAGAATTCTGTTCCAGCTGCCGTAGCCTGGAAGCAGCACATTCTCAGGAGAGCAGCTGCACCTTGTTCTCAGCAGCTCATGACACAGTGCTGTGCTTCAGGATGCAACCCAAAGTGCTGCCGTGCTCTTAGGCCATGTCACTGACCCCAGCCCACCATGTCAAATGCCTGGTTACTCAGTGCAACACCCTACTTCATGAACCTGCTGAAAAACAGTCGTAACTTGTTTAGGAGTCGCTGTGCAAAATCAACAGAAAATTCCTAACTGCTAGGCAAGTCTGGCAACCCTTGCCAGCCTGTCATTATTCATTCCAGAGTATCCAGGCATCAACATGGCATTGTCATGTAATCCTCCCAGCCCTCTTGCCTGCTTTTGGTACAAAGTTTGATGTTTGCTCTTGCCCAGTGTAGTGGTTTTGGTTTGCTAATTTGAGATTTCCCGGCCAACGCACCAATGAGTGTGGTGGGTTCAGTGCTGGCAAATCACTGAAAATTTCACAGAGCAAGGAAAATTAAACAGAAATAAATGAGACATAAAAATGTGGAATGAAAGAAATCCACACTGGAAAGAGCATCTTAAAAGGATGGGAATAAGCAGGGGAGGGAATTTGTGAGGGCTTGGAATAGGAAAATGAAACTCTCAGAATTTCCTGGTGTTGAAGAACCACTCAGAAATGGAGAACTTCAGGTGGAAAGAAGTAAATACCCTCCTGGATGCAAAGGATTCGTGTTTCAATGCAGGCTTTCAGCAAGTTGTTTGGAGCCTTACAATACTCTCTGGTACCTCTCTCACTCTCATGGTTGAGAATAAAGGCGGAGGCCCCATGCCCTGAGCTCACCCTCAGGCAGGACCTGCCCTGAGCACAGCTGGGCACTGCTGATGGCACTGAGGGCTGGCCCTGCCCCCCAGCAAACTCACAGCTCCCTCTGCCCTCTCCTGTGCTCCAAGGCCACACTGAACTGCCCCTCAGCCTTCCACAAGAGCCATGGCTGGAGGAGGGGACAAGGCTGAAAGGAGCTTTGGAGGAGGCCCATGGCAGCAGGATCAGCCCCTCACGTGTCTCCTTTCATGCTCAATGTCAAAAGCCCAGAATAGGCCCACTCTCCTGAGACTCCTGTGCGGGGTCGTGCCTGTTTGTGGGGATGATCTGCTTCCACTAATAGCGCCTGAAGACATTCCTGGGCGGGTAGGCTGCCTTCTATGTGGCAGTGCAACGTGCTGCCCTGGAGGAGCTGGACACGTGTGCTGTGGCCCAAGGCAGCAGCTGCTATTCTTACCCCAGAGAGACTCAGTGCAGCACAGCTCCATTGCCAGCTGAAAGGTTAAACATCAGAATGGGGCCCAGCACCGTGGCCATGGCCATTCCCTGCTGGGATGTACTTCCAGAAGTCAGTCGGGGCTCCTTGGGGTGGATAGGGCTTTTCCCCTCTCTTGCAAACCAACACAAATGCAATGCCTGTGGACCCAGAAGACCATCTTTTGCTTTCCAGATCAGCAAGAGGCCCCAGTTCATGAATCCCTTCCCTGGTGAGGAAAGCAGAGGCTCCAGGAACAGCAGCCTTGCTGAAAATCCTGTCCCCTCTTGTGGCCAAGTGGGGCAGCAGCAGCCTGTTGAACGTGTTCAGATCGAATAGATCTGGGTCCTAATGTATGAGATGTGACCAGCTGAACTTCATATATTGTGACTCTTGTTGCAGGAAAAAATTGGTAAGAGAGAGTGAGGAAGAGTAACCACAGAACTGAGGTGGGGTTGAAACAGTGCTGGGGATTTCAGAAAGGGTCTGGGAGGAGGAAAGCAAGATGGATGTGTGCAAGGAAAAGAGATAAGTAATAAGACAGTAGAGGATGTGAGGGTGGAAGAAATGACAACTCAGAACAGGTTTGGGGACAAAAGGTCAGGAGAAATGTGAGGGGAACTGCTGGGAAACATTACAATGATAATCTGCAAATGACTAATTCATACCCCACCTCTGAAATTCTTTTTAAAGCCTAATTTTAGTTTTGAAGAAATAATTTTCTGTATTTATTCTGTTGTTTCATTACTGCTGAGGAGGTACAAGGCTCGTCACTCATGCCCAGGCAGTGCTGAGCAGAGCTGTCTGCACTGCAGAGAACCAGTCCTCAGGCAGCATTTCCCAAACCTGGGAACACAAGCTGTACTGGGAGGGCAGAGTGAAAATCCAGACCTTCCCAGAGGCCTGAAGAATTCAGGGGCTACTCGCAGGTGGAGCCTGGAAGCCCCCAACATGACCAGACCTCACCTCAGCTCCTCAGGCAGGGCAGGTAGCTCGGGTTGGGGTCCAGCAGCCTCAGGAGCTCCTTTTCTCTCTGGCAAAGGGTGGTGGTGCAGAGTGGTCCAAGTTTTGAGCTGTTGCTGTGGCCCACCCCACAGAGACCTAGCTTGTCACTCTTTTGGAGCTCACCCTGTGGCATGTGTTTTATGTAGGATCATCCAAGAAAAAAAAAAACAAAACCTGGAGCTGTTCTGCTTTGCACAACTGATTTGTGCTTCAGAAGCAGCAAATTGTATTCTTACCTTGGCACATGAGATGAATGCAGAAAGCAAATAAAGAAATAATTAGTCTGACTCACAAGGGAATCTGTCTTCCAATATAAAATAATGAAACCTTTAATAAATTTCCTAAGGATGCAAAAGGAATTTTTCTGCAAGAACAAGTTCAGAAATGTCGCTAGAAAAGTCTGCTGTGTATCCTGTTGGCAACTTCACTACAGTGAGTGTCACTCAGAAAATTCTGTGATAATCCACAGGGTTGTCTTAGTCTTGAAAGCCTAATTTTTAAAGTGAGCAGATTTATAGAAATTCCATATCAGTTTATTTCCATTTAGAGCACTGAAATCTGCCCAGAAGTAGGATTTGTGCATCTGTCCCAAATGAGTGCCAGCCGAGGAAGACACCACCCCATTGCTGTCTTTTTTAGGCTACAGTTGCTGCTTGTGCTAATATTATGCACCTAATCCTAGTTCTCCTTCCCTCCCCCTTTTGCCACTTGCCTTCTTTTGACTTTGTCTTACCCGGAGGCGTCTTAGCCTGCCCACCCCACTCCCCTGCTCTGTAACAGGAGCTCCTCAGCTGCTGTGGTGGGTGACAGAAAGGACATCCTGAATGTCACCTCCTAGGGCAGCTCTTCCGCCGGCGTTTTCTGGGAATGTGAGGAGTCTGATAAACAGCTCTGATACTGAATGGAGAGTTCTCACCCCCAAATGAAAGTTTGCTGCTTTACCTGTCTCCCCACGGCTCTGTGAGCTGGTCTGTGCCACTCTTGAGTCTCACCCACTGTCACTGAGAGGGACACAACTTGAGAAGCATGCCCAAGCACAGCTGCTTGTCTCCAAGCCTGTTCCCTGTGTGACATGGCATTAAGGGAGCTGATAGCACATCAAACGTATATGTAAGCAATGAACAGATGCATGTAGGTTGTATCTTATGGAATATCTACCATGGTTTATCAGGGTCTGGGCACCAGTCACCCAGCAAATTGATTTGGTTGAAGTAGGGCAGAGTAATCACCAGCAGTTACCCACCACATGCAGGACTGCCTTTCTTCCACCTTAGCTGTAATATGTGCTCAGAGGAGCAGCACATCCATGTGGAAGAGGTTTTACAGCAACTTCTGTGAGCCAGAGAGAAGCTTGAGAATAGGATCCATGTTTACCCCTGAAAGAATTTTCTACCAAGGTCATCGACATAGAAACCAAGAAAGAAAGAAGGATAAATAAGAGAAACCTACAACTGCCTGTTCCAATGAGCACTTTGCTTGTCCTTTGTGACCAACGAGTAAAGTGTAAACTTACGAGTTTTGTAAGAGCATGTGTGTTGTAATAAAACATGTACATACAGCATGCGTGCTGTAATAAAACCAGTCTGAAGCCTTCTGAAAACGGAGTGTTGCTTTGTATTGTGACTGTCTCAACTACGGCACATCCATACAGATCCTGCTCATTCCTGGTGGCCCCCATGGCCCTGAGCACATCTCAATTCCTTGTCGGGCATCAGAGACCCTGACCACGTGAGGAGGAGCTGCAGTGACCTGTCCCCACACACAAGGAGACCTCTGTCTGTGTAAGGCACCTGAGCCTGCTCTCCAGGCAGGAGGTTTCCTACTGCAGCAGAAGCTGAGCAGCCCCGAGCTCTCTCCAGCCTCCCAGGGCTCACTAACAGGGTGTGCAAGGGGATCTCTGTTGAAGAGGATATTTGCTCTATCCCATGACCATTACAGGCTCCACGTGGGGATACAAATAGGTCACTGAGACCTGAGAAGGCCAAAGGCTTCTTGGGCTTCATATAGAGATAGTAGGAATGTGCTTGGGCTTGTCTCCTATTACTGGCAGGGACACGGAATGCATTGTTGTTTTCAGTACAGTTTCCCAAGTGTAAGTTGTTTTTTCTCCATTGATATGACATTTTTCACCACCTTGAGATGGTTTGTTTTCTAGAAGGCCTTACCACCTGAGTGGAATATCATGCAGAGCCTGGGTGTCTGAGGAGAGTGGGATGATGACAAATGTCTTGGGTGTGAGAGTCTGCCTGTTCCTTTGGACTCACCCAGGACAGCCATTCAGAGAGCCACACAGATCACCGAAGGGTTTGGGTTGAAGAGACCTTTAAATCTCACCTAATCCAATCTCTCTGACATGGGCAGAGACATCATGCAGTCTTACTTCCTTCAGTGTTGTGATATTGTCAGAAATAGCCCACAAAGGTGATGCTAATGCTGTATCATACACATATCTCTGAAAAATCATGCCTGGCAACTCATAATGAAAAAAAAAGTTTGAACCACAACCCTAAATTCCTGTTATGGACATGGAGAAATGCTCACCAGCATGCAGTTACCACTGAGAATATGTCCAGCCTGTGGTAATGAGAAGAATCTCCTGTACTCTGCCTGCCCTGCTGCTCCTCACCTGGTGGAGCTCCTTCCTGATGTGATGTGATGCATTTTGCTGCCCCAATGAGTTCCACAGACCTCTGACTCTGCCTGCAGGTCACTCTGCTCTTCAAGGACTGAAAGCAACCAAAGCCTGCTGCTTCTGCCGAGGACATTTCAGCTGAAGTTCATGAGAAGCAGTATTATGGATTTGGTGTTCAGGAGGGATATGCTTTGGCAAGTGGCATGGAATTAACTGTCTGTTAATTGAGTGAAGTGAAATCAAAGAATTCACTGATAGCCATGGAGTGGCCACCTGGAGGGAACACCTGGAGACTTCCCCAGCCAGAGGGATCACCTTGGAGGGCCGTCTGTCTTAGGGAATCACAGAGCATATAGCCTGAGTAGCTTCCAGGGGCAAAGACTACAAAAAACCATTCCTTTTCCTGCTGCAAAACCTCTGCCCATACAGGCCATTCTTGTGTTTCCAGTTCATGAGCTTGGTGAGTCTGAACAGGCAGGAGGGGGAGGTTCCCAGTGGCCAACACACAGCCCCTGCAGGAACTTCCTCTTGCCCTCCCCAGCCTGGCTGCTGCCTGGCTAAAAAGTGCCTCCTCACTCCCTATCTCTCAGTTAACTGCTGGGATAGGGGGAACAAAATCCACATCTTAGGCCCTGGCAGAAAGGGAGCAGCTGTCTGATCACTGTCTCAAGAAGGATCTATTTTCAGCACGACTGAATCCTTTCTCCTCCATGGGGAATGTGCACCTTGACGACACTGCATTGCTGTGCAGCACAGTCTGTATCCAGAGATGGCTTCCAGCCTGCCTCCTGCCATCCATTTATCTCTGCTGTGGTTTGCTTCTGTGAAGTTCAGTGAAGTTCACCCTGAAGAGATGGAAATAGAATGGACAGGATATTAATGGTTGCCCAGGAAACATTGCTTTTTTTTTTTTTTTTTTTTTTTTGCTTTGAGGTGCTTGCACTTCTTTCAAAAGATTCCTTCCCGGACAGATTTACAGATTTCTCCTTGCTGTACCTGGATACCTGGATAGAGGACATATGGCAAAGTTTACCCTGAAGTAATTTTTTGGGATCTAGAGAGTGAAACTACAATGAAATCTGAATCATCCATTTCAGATTAGAGACTACTTCTTTATAAGAAACCACAATACCAGTGTCATATAAATGGTACCTTGGTGAAAGAGAAGAGCTGTATAAATTAAACTAAATCCAAAGCAGATGCTCAGTAGCTTAGACTGCTTTTCAGAGATGCTTATGACAGCTGACCAAACACTTCACTTTCCATGAGCTTTATGTCATATACTACACCACGGAATGCTGGGTTATTTGCCCAACCTTTTCTTTGCACTTGCTCCTGTCTCCTCTTTCAGCTTCCACAAATGTAGTGTCCTTCCCCTGTAGACATTGACTGAGAGTTCATATACTACCTGTATTCACAATGCATGCTCTTACAGCTGCCATTGCTTTAGCCCTAATTTCCTTCAAAAAGATATTTAAAAACAACTCCAAACACTGAAAGAGAAGTTCTTGCTTTCTGTGTTCTTATTTCATTAATGCAAGAGGAAAAAATGAAATGAGTATGAATTTAGAGCTTTCAAGTGGAAGTAGGTGATGTTTTAACATTTTATCTTCTTTTTACAACTTAATCAGTGATACAGATAAGCATGGCAGTAAGATTTGAGTCTCTGTGATTCTACAATTGCCATTTAAAATTAAGTGCTTCCTGTGTTAAGGACAGTGTACAGCTGGGCACTGGTGAGGCAAAACCCTGAGGTCAATCTGGGACCCAATGACACAAAGCAAGGGCAAAGCCCTGAACCTGGAGAGGAACAAGCCCAGGCACCAGTAAATGCTGGGTGCTGACCAGGTGAACAGCAGCTTTGCAAAGCAAAGAAATGGGGGGCTCTGGGGGACAGCAAGTTGAACATGTGCCAACAGTGTTTCCTTTCTGTGAAGAAGGTGAATGGTGTCTGCATTAGGAGGAGTGCTGCAGCAGGTAGAGGGAGGTGATCCTTGCCTTCAATTCAGCACTGAGGCCACACAAGTCCAGTGCTGAGCTCACCAGTACAAGAGCTACTGGAGAGATCCAGAAAAAAGCCAGTAACATGAATGAGAGACTGGAGCATCTCATAAGAGAAGGCTGAAAGAGCAGAGACTGTTCAGCCTGAAGAGAATGATCAGGTGAATCATATCCATGGATATAAATACCTGGAGGTGCACAGAGGATGGAACTAAGCCCTTTTTATTGTTGCCCAGTGACAAGACAAGAGGCAATGGGCACAATCTGACATAGATTTTCCCCTGTGAAAATCTGGGAATACCTTTTTTTCCTGTAAGGGTGACTGTGCACTGGCACAAGTTTCCCAGAGCTATTGTGAAAGTGCTTGGAGACATTCAAAAGCCATCTGGATGAAACAATCTCTTTCACTGCTGTGTTCTGCTTCACAACCCTCTTCTGAGATTTGGACCATTTTCAAAAAAGGTTTTATGTTCTGCCACTGGACTATGGGGACCTTCTGACTCTAAATTCAATCCCCAAATCACTGGTGAGTGTCAATACCTGGAGACACCTCAACTCATTGACTGCTTCCCATTCAAACCAGACCTTCCCTTGGCTGCCTGCCCAGAGCTACCTGGCTGTGTGCCTCACTCCTGCCTCTTGCACAGCTGGGTCCACATCCTGCACAGCACAACAGCAAAAACCCAGAAGAGCTCTCTGAGTAGAATGGCTTTGTTGTTGGCCACTGGAAAGGCAACATCCCCAAAGTCAGGTGATCCAGCCCAGTACTCTCAGCTATAGAATCATAGAATCATGGCTCTAGGTGGGTGGGGCATGGGGAAGTGCACTGATCTGCCCTTCCCATATTTTTCCCATTTTTATTTTTTCTCCTGAGAGTCATCTGCTGACATATCCTCATGCATCCCAAAATGTCTCAGGACATCAATCTTTCCAGTCTCTCACAGGAAAGTCCTGGTTAGCCAGAACTGATGATAAATGATGGAGAGCAGCTGGGCAAATTCTTCTCACAGTTCCTCAGTGGCCTCAGGTGAATCCTGTCTGGTCTCACAGACTTGTGAGTGTCTAAAATCAGCAGGTTGCTGACTAATTCCTCCTGGATTGCAGTGAGTCCATTCTGCTCCTCTACCTGACAAACAGCTTAAGGGGCTGGTTGCCGTGAGGATAACCACTCCTTCTGTTGATGACTGAGGCAAAAAAAGGTGTTTAAGTACCTCAGCCTAAATCTGACAGGATATAAATCAGCTCACATGGCTGTGCTCTATTCCTAAAACAAGACCAGTCTCTCTCCAGTACTACCAGTAAATCCCTTTCCCCTCTCTTCATCAGCATTGTCCGGGTACATCTGCCACCCCCAGTGCTCTGGTATACCCATGGTATTTTGGACTAAGTGTGCAAGATATTTGTAATGAAATGGAAGTGCTGGACTGAGGATGTATCAGGTAGAGAGCATCTGGGACTGCATGCGACATGATGTGTTTGTGCATACATCCCATTATTTCAATAGGTATTACTGAAAAGAGGATTTTTCTGCCATTTGTAAGTAGGTGCACTGGTTTCACTTAGAAGGCATTTCAAATCAGTTATTCTTCCTAGGGTTGCAGGCATTGGTTAAAGAAAAGTTGCCAGCAAAACCAGGAGTGTCTTGCTCACTGGCACTAACCTGCAGATCAAGAGTTTCAGCAGGTTTAACCCATCACAGGGTTCACTAGAACAGTTTTTAGAGACTCTCCCACTTATTTGCTATTTGAAGTGTCTGCAAAGTGGCACACAGGCACATGCCTCTGTGTGTGTGTGTGTGTGTGTGTGTGTGTGTGCCCACTCTTCCTGATACCCCTAAAGCTGCCTCACATCTGTCAGAGCCATCAACTTAAAAGGTCCAGGTAGAACCCAGCCTCCCCCTGCTGCAGCATTTGGCTGACCACCCTGCTGTGCCATCACCCTCCTCACCTCTTCTACATCTGCACTTCTGCTTTTGAGGTTAAACCAACAAAAGGTTTTAATAATGCTAATTTATCTTTTAACACCCTGTTTCATCTATTGTACTACTGGGATAGCTGCAGCACACACATACCAAGCAATCCATCCCAGGTCGTGCAGTGAGTCGGTGGGAAAGCCAGCAATAAAATCCATAAGTCCTGAATCCAAGTTCTTTAAGTGCTTTGACTAGTCCAGATTCCCTCCTTAACACCCTTGGAAGATTGTTTATAGAAGATGTATTCATATAACCACTAAGACATCAAAATTTTCTAATTATATCTAGTCATGTCAAATGACAATTATGCCCTTAGTTCAGTTTGCCAGACAATGCTTTACCAAAGAGGGTTTGCCAAAATATTTTTGACCGAAGAAAGAGTAGGCATCTGTAGCATCTGCAGGCGAGATCGTATAAAATGTCCCTGCAACACGTCTGCCCTGGCTCCACAGAAAGCTCCAAGGTAAGAGATGGGGTCTGCAGGCTGCCAGGAAGGGGATGGCAGCCTAATGTGCCACCACATTGCTGCTGCCTCTGGTGCTCCTGTGCAGGAGGGGACTCCGTTACAAATCTGTTTTCAAGGCACCTGCATGTTTTCACTCTTGGTTTTTGTGCAGCAGCAATTTGGGAACTGGCATTTCTGTTTTACAGCACTGACCAGCTGCCAGCCCACAAGCCACACATCTGGTGTCACGAGAGGTAAGAAGCTGATTTACTAATTCTTAGGGGCAGAGACAGATCCTTTTGGGTGGGGTGTCAGGAAGGTTCACTGGTTCACCCTATAAGCAAACCTGGTGGGATTGCAGTAGAAAGTGGTGAGGGTGCCCAAGGCTGAGTTTGAAGCCTCTGAGTACTGATGACAGAACAGAAAATCCCCATGGGGACATTCTTCCCTTCTGCTTAACTGACCTTACATAAATCAAGGAGTGCTGCCTTCCCATCTTTGCTACAGCAGGAGGCGAATGGGACCAGATAAGCACAGCAGGGAAAAATGCAAAATCCTGTATTCTGCTTAAGAATGTACTAATTATTAAATCATCTGAACATACAGACCTTCTAACCACCTTTGTAGAGTGCCAGAATTCTCAGCTTTCTTAGATATCCATTTTCTTACTCCAGACAAAAAATATATTTATCACCTAAAGAATAAAGAGGCAGTAAATTTTACTAAAGTAGCTAGAGGGTTTTCAAGTGCAGTTGGCTAAATTTAGGTACCCTAAATGTTTAATAAATCACTTGAAGAAATACTTCAAAAAAAAAAAAAACTTTTAAGAATTTGTGTGTTCCTAGAGTTTTTCAGTAAGTATTTATTTGAGATCTTACTAAAGCCTTGGAAATTCCAATTTCAGTGATTGAATTTTATTTTACCTAAGTCAGAACTTTGGGGCTGAAATTATTTAGGTATTGTAGTGAAATGTGAAAATGCATAGAGCAAATTAATTGTGGCAGAATATTAAAAGGTCACAAAGCCTGAATTTCTTTTATTTTTTTCCAGTAGAGAACTTCATTAGCAAAATTTATTAACTACCCCCTACTTTTCCATTATCATTAAATAGGTGAATGTCCCACAGTTTCATTGTTTTCCAAGACTGTAGTTCACCTACACTACAGTTTTTCAGTAATTTTATTTCACTGTTCATCCTTTTAACAATTTCTTCTATTTCCATTCCTAATAGTGATGTCTTACTGAAACTTGTTCAACAAATTCACTCTTGTCTTACAGGCACAGCATCCTTAAAGCACCAAATCCACAGTTCTAAAAAGGTCATCAATGAATGTTTGAAGACCTAAACTGCATCCATGAAAGCCTCTTATTTTGACATAAAATTAGATTCCTGATTATCTCATGTTAAAATACCCTGAGTATGAAGAGACACCAAGGCACAGGATAAAATTTTCCCAAATCTTACAGAATAAATAATTAGTACCATATTTTTTCTCCTCAGAATTATCTGCTGACATATCCTCAGTAAAGTGCAGACATGGCCTCTGGAGATGCCGAGATGGCTGTTTTTGGGGAGGCGGCTCCTTACCTCCGAAAATCGGAAAAGGAGAGAATTGCAGCTCAGAACAAACCTTTTGATGCCAAGTCATCTGTCTTTGTGGTGCATCCCAAAGAATCCTTTGTGAAAGGGACAATCACGAGCAGGGAATCGGGCAAAGTCACTGTCAAGACTGAAGGGGGAGAGGTGAGTCAAAAACAAGGCTAAAGGACAACATTTTCTTCCCTCACTGGGTTCTTAGCTGACATATGAGGATCTTTTGTTTCCTTGGCAGACCCTGACCGTGAAGGATGACCAAATCTTCTCCATGAACCCTCCCAAGTATGACAAAATCGAGGACATGGCCATGATGACCCACCTCCACGAACCCGCCGTGCTGTACAACCTCAAAGAGCGTTACGCAGCCTGGATGATCTACGTAAGTGGCAGCAGCAGCTTCCTCTGGGCAGCCTCAGGAGCTGCTGGGCCAGGCTCAGGGGAAGCCAACGTGCTGTGTCCCTTCCTCACAGACCTACTCGGGTCTCTTCTGCGTCACTGTCAACCCCTACAAGTGGCTGCCGGTGTACAACCCCGAGGTGGTGTTGGCCTACCGAGGCAAGAAGCGCCAGGAGGCCCCTCCACACATCTTCTCCATCTCTGACAACGCCTATCAGTTCATGCTGACTGGTGAGTGTTTGACCTCCCTCACAGCAATCTAATCAAAAAAGCCCTGCTGATCTCACTGGAGCATGTGACAAGCCAGCTGGAACCACCAAGAAGCATGACTGTGAACTTGGTCGATTTATGTAGGAAACAATTTCAAGTGAAACTGACCTAGGAGCATTCATGAACTTCTCATGGTGAATTATTTGTACTTTACTGTTCAAAATTCTACACTCTCCTACTGCAGAAATAGTCCTTGACTCAGTTTTCTATATTTTTTCACTCATAAGAAAGAAAAAGTAGTTTTTTCTTGTATTGTGAACTTGGGTAGGTACTTTGGTTTCATTTCTTGAGGAAAATTATGTGAAGGGCAAGTGATACACAGCTTGTCTCAGGTCTGGATGCCTCTGAGTGTTCAATATATCCATTTGGGCTTATGTTTAATACTACTAGGACATAGAAGGGAATTCTTGGACTTTTTGAAGAATCCCCAACTTCAGTTTGCAGTTTTACTTCTCATTCAGCTTAGCATTACCCAGGTCAGCTGCTAACACATCTCTCATTGTTCTGCTTTCACAGATCGGGAGAACCAGTCCATCCTGATCACGTACGTACACCCCCTGCGCGGGTCCCTGCGGGGCTGCCCGGTGCCAGGGCACCTCCTGCCTGACCACGCACCCTCTGCTTCTCTCTTGCCTTTGGCAGCGGAGAATCCGGGGCTGGGAAGACTGTGAACACAAAGCGTGTCATCCAGTACTTTGCAACAATTGCAGCCAGCGGGGACAAGAAGAAGGAGGATAAGTCATCAGGCAAAATGCAGGTGAGTGAGGAAGGACAGACGGAATGCTTGGCCTGTCATTGCTCTCTCAACCAAACACAATCACTGAATAATTATGTCCCTGCAGGGAACGCTTGAGGATCAAATCATCAGCGCCAACCCACTGCTGGAGGCCTTTGGAAACGCCAAGACCGTGAGGAACGACAACTCCTCACGCTTTGTGAGTTTTTGCTTAGCATAAGATCTCCCCCCATCATGGCAGCACACACGATGCCTGAGCAGTTCTTCCTGCAAAGGAGACGTCAGCAGAACACATCCAGGCTGACCTGCTGCTGCTGCTTCTGCTTAACAGGGCAAATTCATCAGAATCCACTTTGGTGCCACAGGCAAACTGGCTTCTGCTGACATTGAAACTTGTAAGAGAGTCTCCTGGATAGCTCCCATCCCTTCCCAAATTCCCACATCCAGGTACATTCTCCCAAGGATCTAACTCTTTCTACCATCCTCACCAGATCTGCTGGAGAAGTCCAGAGTCACTTTCCAGCTCAAGGCAGAAAGGAGCTACCACATCTTTTATCAGATCATGTCCAACAAGAAGCCAGAGCTAATTGGTAGGAGACATCCCTGAGCTTTTGAGAGGAAAATCTCTGAGCAACATTCAATTATATTACAAGATTACTTTAATTTCATCCATGAACACATTTGTTTTCAGAAATGCTCCTCATCACCACCAACCCATTTGACTTCCCTTTTGTAAGTCAAGGTGAGATCACTGTTCCCAGCATTGATGACAAGGAGGAGTTGATGGCAACAGATGTAAGTAATGTACAGAACAGGACAACAGGCACAGATCATACATCAGATAGCATGCAAATATTTCACTTTGTTCATTGTATTACCAGAGTGCCATTGACATCCTGGGCTTCACTGCTGATGAAAAGACAGCCATCTACAAGCTGACAGGGGCTGTCATGCACTATGGGAATCTGAAATTCAAGCAGAAACCAAGAGAGGAGCAAGCAGAGCCTGAAGGCACGGAAGGTATTATCAAACTCAATAATTAACCTTCTGTAAGCCACTACATATGTGGAAGACAGCAAAAGTTGTTCACTGTTGGGCTTTAGATCCCAAGGAAAACAACCATCCAGGAAAAAAACAACTGTCCATTGTCTTTAGTACACCAAATTCCCTGATTTCAGGATTTACATATCTTATGCTATGAACAATTAATACTTTAAATTGGTCTTCATACTCTTTCAAGAATAAGGAGTTATGCATGTTCCTTTAGTCATATCTTTGCTGGAATATGGCTTGTAATTGTGAAACAACCCACTGATTCAGTTCTAACATCATACACATACCTTCACCTATCAGATGCTCAGGGAAGTCAGCTGTGAGAGGTGTTATTTCATTCCTTTCCTTTGTTGGCACAGGGCCTACAACCCCTGTCTTCAGTTCTGTGAGCAATGTCTCCTCTTGTTAAAGGACAAGGCAGGTAGGGAACACCACTGGTAACAGGATGAAGCCAAACAAGTTTTACTGAATGTCAGAAACAAAAGCTCAGAAAAGGCTGTAGGCTGTGGATCTGAAGGAGAACAGAGATATTGTCTCTGTGTTCCACTCTAACTATTTTGTGGTTTTAAGCACTTGAATGTAGATCAGTACCTGACTGTTGTCACTGCAGCTCCTGAGCTGCGTGTGTACTGCACACATTCAGACTAGCAAGCTTCAGTTTTCAGTTTTATGCCAGGAGATTTTTGGAAACTTCATTACTTTCTGCATTCTGCAGTAAAGAATTTCAAACAGAAGTTTTTTTAGAAAAGCTCAATATGCACAATGGCAAGTGTGATGTTACAAAGATTCCCTCCATGAGAGTCAATCAAAAGTTTTCAAAGAACAGAAATCGGAACCCTTCAGCCTTTAGGGAATGCTCCAGGATTCAAAGCCTATTGGACATAAAATTCTTCCTTTTTCCTCTGGCTTTTCAGTTGCTGACAAGGCTGCCTACCTGATGGGTTTGAACTCAGCTGACATGCTCAAGGCCCTCTGCTACCCCCGAGTCAAGGTGGGGAATGAATATGTGACCAAGGGCCAAACAGCACAGCAGGTAAGAAACGTGTTGTAACCTGTACCATGTGTAGAATGACTATCCTCTTGATTCTCCTCTGCCTCGTATTGTAACTCCAGGTATTTTTGTTTTTCCTGTAGGTGCACAATGCAGTGGGTGCCCTGGCAAAGGCGCTTTATGAGAGAATGTTCTTGTGGATGGTTGTTCGTATCAATGAACAGCTGGACACGAAGCAGCCCAGGCAGTACTTCATTGGTGTCCTGGACATTGCTGGCTTTGAGATCTTTGATGTAAGTAAGATTTGGTAAGAGCTATTTGGAAGTGACAATTGAATGTTACTATCAATTTGAGAGACATTTTTAAGGAGAACATAATATTATCACTTGACTATTGATATTTGTCTTTTTTAAGTAAAAAAAAAGGACCTTTCAAAGGACTTGTGCTATTTCAAGATGTGCAAAATCAAAGGTACAAAATTGTCCAGTCAAAAAAGTTCATTGTTTATATGATCAGGCCCAAGACAGTATAAGAACATGTGATCATGATAGTTCTAAGCTTGGGTTTTTTCTCCCTGTAACTTGCTCTCATTTTAAACAGGATGTATAATTTATCTTTAAATTTTTTCAGTGAAAAAAATTTCCTTACAGACAATTAATTTGATCCTTTTCTCTTTTTCATAATGTCAGAAAAACAGACTGAAGAAATGCATGGGAAGTCAAATTAACTGCATTCCTTATTTTTAAAAGATGATGTCTTGCAATTACTACTGCATCTTCAAATATGTGTCTTTCTTATTTTATATCCAGTTCAACAGCTTTGAGCAGCTGTGCATCAACTTCACCAATGAGAAACTGCAACAGTTCTTCAACCACCACATGTTCGTGCTGGAGCAGGAGGAGTACAAGAAGGAGGGGATTGAATGGACATTCATTGACTTTGGCATGGACCTGGCTGCCTGCATTGAGCTCATTGAGAAGGTGAGTTTCTTAAGCATCTTGTGCAAATCAGTTACATGCATGGATTCTCTGTAATTACTTGGTCTCATTTTCCAAAGGGATCTTCTATGTTCATGTTTCCCTTGTGCTGGGTAGCCAAGAGCTGGAACAGCACTCCAGATGTTTCTTCTCAGAGCTGAGTAGAGGGGAAGGATTAACTCCCTTGAGCTGTTAACAGCACAGTGTAGCCAAGGACGAGTTGGTGGCTTTGCAGCAATGACTCTTGTTCAACTTGTCCGACACATCTGTGTGCACTCCGAGTTCCACTGAGTAAGAAGGTAGTGCTCTGATTTTACAGAGCACATTGTCAACACAAACAAAATTAATTTCTATTTCTTTTATGAGTAATTTTGTGTTCAAAAATGTACGTATCAGTGTGATCAATCCCACTTTCTAGAAGAAAATAGAATCAAATAATAATATTTTCTAATGTGTATCTCAGTCTATGTTCCATTACTGTGCCTAGATGAAGATCATTATTGCCTTGAAAGATAAATTACAATTGGTTTCTTCTTGTGATTTCTCCCAGCCCATGGGCATCTTCTCCATCCTGGAAGAGGAGTGCATGTTCCCCAAGGCAACTGACACCTCTTTCAAGAACAAGCTCTATGACCAGCACCTGGGCAAGTCCAGCAACTTCCAGAAGCCAAAACCTACCAAAGGCAAGGTTGAGGCCCACTTCTCCCTGGTGCACTACGCTGGCACAGTGGACTACAACATCACTGGGTGGCTGGAGAAGAACAAGGACCCTCTGAATGAAACTGTCATTGGGCTGTACCAGAAATCATCTGTGAAGACCCTGGCTTTACTCTTTGCCAACTATGGTGGAGCAGATGCAGGTTGGTTCTTTGAATTCCATGTTTTCACTGATGTACAGCTTGCAAAAAGGAACAAAAAAAAGGCAAAACCCCCAAAAATCTGTTTTATTTTCAATTTAGCTGAGGCGAGTGCTGGTGGTGGCAAGAAGGGAGGCAAGAAGAAGGGTTCTTCCTTTCAGACTGTCTCTGCTCTTTTTCGGGTACAGTAGAGAGTTCACTATTTCTTCCTAAGATGAGGTGTAAACCCACTAATTACTACGGCTAGTCTTGTTTTGGCATGGTTCTGTTAAAAGATTCTGAAATTCTTGGGCCACATTCTGCTAGGAAGAAATCCAGTCAATCTACTCATACTTCATTTCACTTAATGCACAGTTTTTCCATTTGTTTAAGGCTAGGATTCATCTCACCATACCCTACAAAATAACTGCATAATCTAGACATTAAGAAATCTGCTTGTTGTTTTTTCCCTTTGGCTTTCAGCAGGGAAAACACAAGGGTTCTACATAGTCTGCTCCATATGACCCAGCTTAAAAGCCTACTGCAGAATGCTCCACACTGCCTTATAGGGGCACTGCTTTATCTGTCTGGGTACATCCAATGGAAGATGGATATCCTTTCAAATGAAGGCATTCCACTAGACTCAGTGAAATCTATTAAAATTGTATCTTTAAGAGTACAGTCTTTCCTAAACGTTGCTCAGATTACTGAGTTAATTATAGCATAGATCTGTGGAAAGTCAGAAAAACTGGTGCAGAGAGCTTGAGGTCAGGGTTCTGCTAGTTTTTGTATAGTATCTCATTTCAGAGGACTTGATGCCTACAGCAGAAATAATATTTGCTAATATCAGCTTTTCTTAATGACTCTCCCAGGAGAATTTAAACAAACTGATGACCAACCTGAGAAGCACCCACCCCCATTTTGTACGGTGCATCATCCCAAATGAAACTAAAACACCTGGTAAGAGACTTACATGTGTATTGAAGGTTTTCAGTGTGGTGCAGCTCTTCCCCACTGTATTACAGAACATGGCATGTATTTGTGCTCTGCATTGCCAGGTGCCATGGAGCACGAGCTGGTGCTGCACCAGCTGCGCTGTAACGGCGTGCTGGAAGGGATCAGGATTTGCAGGAAAGGATTTCCCAACAGAGTCCTGTATGCAGATTTTAAACAGAGGTCAGAATTCATCCTCTTACTGGATCACCTTGTGCATCTTAAATAGCTTTTGAGATCTAGCCTTCCCCTCCTGTGCCTAAAGTCTTCTCTAAAATTTCAGTTTTACAAATGCTGTTTGTTCTCAACAGTTCTTAAGACTCTTTCTTGCCATGTACACACCAGCTGGTCTCAACAACAGACCTCTTCATAGTCACAGAATCACTTAGGCTGGAAAAGACCCTTAACATTCTGGAGTTCAAAGCAAGTCCTTCCATTTTCTTCCTCAGATACAAAGTATTAAATGCCAGTGCTATCCCAGAGGGACAGTTCATTGACAGCAAGAAGGCTTGTGAGAAACTTCTTGGATCAATTGATATAGACCATACTCAATACAAATTTGGTCACACTAAGGTAAAAGATCTATTTCAAGTGCTACATGGTTTTGGTTTGCATGGCTTGATACTGACACTCAGATACTCCAGATAGCACATGAAATGATCCAATAAGGTATAAGAAAGAGTGTAAAATAAATCAACCAGATTCTTGATTACTCGACACTTGAATAAATTGAAATTCATGATTATAGGTTGATTTAATTAAGGGTTAATCAAGTTCCTAATTTAAGACCAAGTTTTAGAATAAAAGAATCAATTGTGAATAAAAATAAAAGAAAAATGTCTGGCTGTTAAAGTTCCTCAACTGCAAGTAACCAGAAGCTTGGAGTTTTTTATAAAAGACTGTCTGCCACCACATATATTCTTTGTGGTTTTGCTTTTAACTTCAATTGTATTTGTCATTGGGGGGAGCAGGGTATCAGGTTATGTTAAACAAGTACAGACACTGCACCTGTTTCCTTGTTCTTATCTAAGGTGTTCTTCAAAGCTGGGCTGGTGGGCCTTTTGGAAGAGATGAGGGATGAGAAGCTGGCACAGCTCATCACCCGCACCCAGGCCAGGTGCAGGGGTTACCTGATGAGGGTGGAGTACCAGAAAATGGTGGAGAGAAGGTAGACATTTCTTCAAATCAGGTTCACTGTACTTGACTTATTGTGTCATCATGGTGTAAATATTGGATATTAATTTGACTTATCTTTCAGGGAATCCATCTTCTGCATCCAGTACAACATTCGTGCATTCATGAATGTCAAACACTGGCCATGGATGAAGCTGTTCTTCAAGATCAAGCCCTTGCTGAAGAGTGCAGAGTCTGAGAAGGAAATGGCCAACATGAAACAGGAGTTTGAGAAAACCAAGGAGGAGCTTGCAAAGTCTGAGGCAAAGCGGAAGGAGCTTGAGGAGAAAATGGTGAAACTAGTGCAGGAGAAAAATGACCTGCAGCTCCAGGTTCAGTCTGTGAGTACCACCAGTAGGCATTATACTAATTCTACTGTGACTATCAGGTTGCTATTTACAAGTACGTTTTCAAACCACATAGAAACTTTGATTTAGTTCAGGTGAATTGTAATTCGTTCAGTGGTGCTCTCAAAGGTATAACTGGCTTCTATAAGGACTGTGAGGTATCTGTAGTCAAAATATTACTAGGGTGACATTTTTCTACAGTGTATGCTGAGATATTCTTCTGATCATGCACTTTGATCCAATGTTTGATATTAGAAGAAAATATTGGATTCTATACCCTGTGCAAATACATAAATACTCATGTCTTCAGGTAGATTGAAAAGGAATTTACTTGGTTCTAGCCTTTAAGCTGGCTGTTTCAAAACTAATAATATAAAATCAATTCTATATTATATGTCATTCTGCTGGAAAATGAATCAAATTTTAAACTAAAAAACTGTTATCCAAGACCCTGCACTATGAAGATTAAGCATCTCAATATTGCCTGAAAAAGCATATCCCTAAAAATGGCACCTCCCTACCAGGAAGCTGATGCTTTGGCTGATGCTGAGGAAAGGTGTGACCAGCTCATCAAAACCAAAATCCAGCTGGAAGCCAAAGTCAAGGAGGTGACTGAAAGGGCTGAGGATGAAGAGGAAATTAATGCTGAGCTGACAGCCAAGAAGAGGAAGCTGGAGGATGAATGTTCAGAGCTGAAGAAAGATATTGATGACCTTGAGCTAACACTGGCCAAGGTGGAGAAGGAAAAACACGCCACCGAAAACAAGGTATGAGGTAGAACCTGTCACTCGCACTCTGGAAAGTCTTGTCTTCTTAGAAAGTTTTAAGCACCATTTTCTGTCTGTGCTTGCTCCCTTCTTCTCAAAGGTGAAAAACCTGACTGAGGAGATGGCAGCTTTGGACGAGACCATTGTGAAGCTGACAAAAGAGAAGAAAGCCCTCCAAGAGGCCCATCAGCAGACCCTGGATGACCTGCAGGCAGAGGAGGACAAAGTCAATACTCTGACCAAAGCCAAGATCAAGCTGGAACAGCAAGTGGATGATGTAAGCACACAAACATAGAGCAGGAACAGGACAGGTATGGAGTCCAGCCTGGCTGGCAGAGCCCTGATGGTCTCGTTGTGTTTAGCTGGAAGGGTCCCTGGAGCAAGAGAAGAAACTGCGCATGGACCTGGAGAGAGCTAAGAGGAAACTGGAAGGAGACCTGAAGCTGGCCCAGGACAGCATCATGGATTTGGAGAATGATAAGCAGCAGCTGGATGAGAAACTGAAGAAGTAAGTGTGGCTCTGGGACTCCTGAGTGCTGGGCTGCAGCACTTGTCTCTTTTCTTTGAGCTCTAACGTGGTTCACTTGGCCCAAAGGAAAGACTTTGAGATCAGCCAGATCCAGAGCAAGATTGAGGATGAGCAACTTCTAGGCATGCAATTTCAGAAGAAAATCAAGGAGCTGCAGGCAAGTCTCTGTTCCTCCCCCTGCCTTGCTCAGGCTCAGCTCAGGCAGGAGGAGGGCATGGGTGTGAAGGGTCCCTGGTGTTCTGCAGGCCCGTATTGAGGAGCTGGAGGAGGAAATTGAGGCAGAGCGAACCTCTCGCGCTAAAGCAGAGAAGCATCGTGCTGACCTGTCCAGGGAGCTGGAGGAGATCAGCGAGCGCCTGGAAGAAGCAGGAGGTGCCACAGCAGCTCAGGTGGAGATGAACAAGAAGCGTGAGGCAGAATTCCAGAAGATGCGCCGTGACCTGGAAGAGGCCACGCTGCAGCACGAAGCCACGGCTGCCGCCCTGCGCAAGAAGCACGCGGACAGCACAGCTGAGCTGGGCGAGCAGATCGACAACCTGCAACGCGTGAAGCAGAAGCTGGAGAAGGAGAAGAGTGAGATGAAGATGGAGATTGATGACTTGGCCAGTAACATAGAGTCTGTGTCTAAAGCCAAGGTACACAATTATTTTTATTAGGAATTTGTTAGCAATGTCGTATTTTTTCTTTAATCTTATATTATTAAATTTTTATCAGTTTGTATTAAAAATGATTTCTTCAAATCTCATATGTAGATGTGTGGGTGCATGTACAGTCCCAAGATATCAGCTGCATTTTCTGGACATATTTTCCTGCTATAAGAAGGCAGGATCAAGGCATTTACTAATTTTTTTATGTGCAATTCATATCTAGGCAAATCTGGAGAAGATGTGCCGCACTCTGGAAGATCAGCTGAGTGAATACAAAACAAAGGAGGAGCAGAATCAGCGCATGATTAGTGATCTTAGTGCTCAAAGAGCTCGTCTGCAGACAGAATCTGGTACAACCCTTCCATCTGTAATTTGGAAATGGGAGAACCCCATAAATTTCTCTCTTGGCTATTCAGATTTTGTCTCAATTATAAACTTTTTCAGGTGAATATGGACGCCAGGTGGAAGAAAAAGATGCTTTAATTTCTCAGCTGTCTAGAGGGAAACAGGCTTTCACCCAGCAGATTGAAGAATTGAAGCGGCAGCTAGAAGAAGAGATAAAGGTGAAGATACTCACGTTACACATGAAATAAATATTTGACATAATATTAGTTTTTGTGAAGTGTCCAAGGCTTCAAAAGGTGATCCAATTAAAAGTTCAAGCCATCCCCTTAGATGATGCAATCTAGACCCCTGCAGTGCAGGACTCCCAAGTTTTTATGAGGCAGACAGTTAACCACTATGTCTTTGGGATGTATATCAGTGTGTAAGTTCCAGTAAGAGAAACTTCCAAGGAAACACGTACTCCTTATTGCCATATTTTTACCACCAGGCCAAGAATGCCCTGGCCCACGCCCTGCAGTCCGCTCGCCACGACTGTGACTTGCTCCGGGAACAATATGAGGAGGAGCAGGAGGCCAAGGGGGAGCTGCAGCGAGCCCTGTCCAAGGCCAACAGCGAAGTGGCCCAGTGGAGAACCAAATACGAGACGGACGCGATTCAGCGCACGGAGGAGCTTGAGGAGGCCAAGTACGTGAGCATTGTGTGGAAGGTTGGCAGATACCAATAAGGGAAATTTTAAGACACCACTGAGATTTTCAAAGGCAAAAGCCCAGTAGAAGGCTGAGGAGTTATATGAAACACAAAAACACAAGGAAAAGAGGCTATGTGACAAAGAATGCAGGAGAAAGGACAGGTATGGGATTGTGCAAAGTGCAAGACTGTAGAGAAGCTGTGGCTGCCCTATCCTTGGAAGTGTTCAAGGCCAGGCTGGACAGGGCTTGGAGCAGCCAGGTCTAGTGGAAGGTGGCCGCAGCATTAGTGGATTTTTGATGTCCCCTCCAACACAAACAATTCTGTGACTCTATGATTCTATGATGACCTTGGGAAATGAAACAGGAAAAAAAATGAATGATTGGGATAGGATCTGCACCATGTGCATTAGGACAAAATACTAAAGAGGGCCTCAGTGCTCTGGTGAGTATGATAATCAACATCCACCAACATTTCCAGTTAAAAACTTTACTTACCACTTCCCAGGAAGAAGCTGGCCCAGCGCCTGCAGGATGCAGAGGAACATGTTGAGGCTGTCAATGCCAAATGTGCCTCCCTGGAAAAGACAAAGCAGAGGCTGCAGAATGAAGTGGAGGACCTGATGATTGACGTGGAGAGATCCAATGCTGCCTGCGCTGCTCTGGATAAGAAGCAGAAGAACTTTGACAAGGTCTTTTGGCCTCCAGCACCAGCACTCCTGGCCAGAGCACGGCCCCGTGATGACCACAGCCCTACTCACAGCCCGTTTCTCTGCAGATCCTGGCAGAATGGAAGCAGAAGTATGAGGAAACGCAGGCTGAGCTGGAGGCCTCGCAGAAGGAGTCGCGCTCTCTGAGCACGGAGCTGTTCAAGATGAAGAATGCCTATGAGGAGTCCTTGGACCACCTGGAAACAATGAAGCGGGAGAACAAGAACTTGCAGCGTAAGTCCCTCTGCTCCTCACTGGCCTTTCTCACTATCAGCCAGCACCACCATTGTTCATGGGTCTGTGCCTGCAGGTCTGCAGAGATGCCTGTCACCTGGGTGGGACAGGGCCCTTCCCATTCTGCTCAGTGCCTGACCATGCCATTGATCTTTGTTCCCACAGAGGAGATTTCTGACCTCACGGAGCAGATCGCTGAGCAAGGAAAGGCAATTCATGAGCTGGAGAAAGTCAAGAAGCAGGTTGAGCAGGAGAAATCTGAAATCCAGGCTGCTCTGGAGGAAGCTGAGGTACATGACCACAATCACTGGTGTCTGCAGTAAAGATATGAGGAAATAGGGCTGAAAAGGCCTGGGTTGGCCTCTCTTCTGGCTGGGGTGTGCAGACGGTGGAGATATAACGAAATATTTTGCAATTCTTTAAAAGGAAGCAGTAGGTTTATTGGTGTTATCAATGTTTGTGTCCATTTGTCCAGGCCTCCCTGGAACATGAGGAGGGGAAGATCCTGCGCCTGCAACTTGAGCTCAACCAAGTGAAGGCTGAGATTGACAGGAAGATAGCAGAGAAAGACGAGGAGATTGACCAGATGAAGAGAAACCACCTCCGAGTCGTGGAGTCCTTGCAGAGCAGCCTGGATGCTGAGATCAGGAGCAGGAATGAAGCCCTGAGGCTGAAGAAGAAGATGGAGGGAGACCTGAATGAAATGGAGATCCAACTGAGCCATGCCAACCGTGTGGCTGCAGAGGCACAGAAGAACCTGAGAAATACACAAGGAGTGCTCAAGGTCCATTCAGCAAAGCTACAGAAAGAGAAAAATTATATCCCTGACATTTTTGTCACTCAAGTCCACACTTTTGTCTTTCTTTGCAGGACACCCAGATCCATCTGGATGATGCTCTCAGGACACAGGAGGACCTGAAGGAGCAGGTGGCCATGGTGGAGCGCAGAGCAAACCTGCTGCAGGCTGAAATTGAGGAGCTCCGGGCAGCCCTGGAGCAGACGGAGCGGTCGAGGAAATTGGCTGAGCAGGAGCTTCTGGATGCCACTGAACGTGTGCAGCTCCTCCACACCCAGGTCAGGGCAGGGAGCAGAGAGCTCTGTTGACACTGACCAAACACAGGGGGTTGGAATTTACCAGAGAACCAGCAGCACTAGAAAGGCCTCTCTGCTACTGTCCCCAAGGAAAGGCGTGTTTTGCATCCATTCCCCAAGCCCACACCTGACATTTTGTAAACAACCATTGTAACAATAATTCCAGGATAAGAATTGGAAGTTGGAAGGGGAAAGTCTTTGTTCAGGCAGAAGGTTTCTTATGGCAGGTTTTAGAATTCAACTCTTGCCATGTCCTTCCCATTGCACAGAACACCAGCTTGATCAACACCAAGAAGAAGCTGGAGACGGACATTGCCCAGATCCAGAGTGAAATGGAGGATACCATCCAGGAAGCCCGCAATGCTGAGGAGAAGGCCAAGAAGGCCATCACAGATGTGAGTTGGACACTCCTGGCATTGCTGAGGATGAATGTACTCTCCCCAAAATATCTCCAGTCCCAAAATGGCTTTGACCTTTTGCTCTGATCAGGCGGCCATGATGGCAGAAGAGCTGAAGAAGGAGCAGGACACCAGTGCCCACCTGGAGAGGATGAAGAAGAACCTGGACCAGACGGTGAAGGACCTGCAGCTTCGTCTGGATGAGGCTGAGCAGCTGGCACTGAAGGGAGGGAAGAAGCAGATCCAGAAGCTGGAGGCCAGGGTGTGTAGGGCTGGGGCTGTGCGTGAGTGAGCGTGTCCTTGGAGAGACATTGGCAGGGAAGCTGCAGGGATGGGCTTGTCCTTGCAGGTGCGGGAGCTGGAAGGGGAGGTTGATGCTGAGCAGAAGCGCAGCGCTGAAGCCGTGAAGGGCGTGCGCAAGTACGAGCGGAGGGTGAAGGAACTCACCTACCAGGTAAGGCAGGAGCTCTCCTGCTCTCACAGGCCTTTCTCACAGTGAGTCACATTTTGCACACACCATCCCCAAGGGGAATTGCTAACTTCATGTGGTGCAGAACCAAGAATTGACTCCCTTTCCTGTTTGTCAAACACTCTAGTCTGAGGAAGACAGGAAGAATATTCTCAGGCTGCAGGATCTGGTGGACAAGCTGCAAATGAAAGTGAAATCCTACAAGAGACAATCCGAGGAGGCTGTAAGTATCCCTCTGAGTGCTTGGCAAGAACCCCTTTCCCAGAGGGTAGTTTGGCCACTGAGGAGACAGATATAAGAAATTTAGAAGATGCCAATGGACATGCTCACCAATTTCAAAAGCTTTCAAATTCTCTGAAGTAGACTCATAAAGTAGACTCTCCTTTGAGAATGAAAACAATGAGCCCTTAAGAAGTCTACTGAGGAGGGGAATTGCACATAACATTTTTTTGGATTAGAACCACAAAGTAACCTGTAAGGACTTCTATGAATGATATCGGCAGTACAGTTTATAAAGAAATTTTGGAAATACCTTATTTTTAGAATTTTGATAGCAGACAGGGAAGGTGTTCATAGTCCCACCCCAAAGCACTTTGCATTCCGCTTTTAGAATAGTGCAAGGAACCTTTGCTTGTTTCTGGGCATGCAGCAGTTGGGGATGAACTGAGGGTCCTACAGCCCCTGAGTTTATGATTCTCGGAAATGATTTATGATTCATTGTGGAAACAGTCCAGCACAGAGTAGGGCTTCTGGTTCAGTTAAGGGGATATGTGAGAAAGACTCCAAGATCTTATCAGGCTCACTGTGAGACTTTGTACAAGCAGTGGTGGGTGGAGTTTGGAGGTTTGTGACTCTGCCCAGGCCAAGGTCCAGGAGGAATGAAAACCCCAAACTTCTCACCACTGACTTCTTCTCCCTCCCAGGAGCAGCTGTCCAATGTCAACCTCTCCAAGTTCCGCAAGATCCAGCACGAGCTGGAGGAAGCCGAGGAGCGGGCTGACATTGCAGAGTCACAGGTCAACAAGCTCCGAGCCAAGAGCCGGGAGTTCCATAGGAGGATAGAAGAGGAAGAGTGAGAATGTCACAAGGCACCAAAGTGACCCGAGGGCTGCACAAAATGTGAACCTCTCGGTCACTTTCCTTCTGCCATGAGCCTTTGTACCCACCTCAGTGTCTAGTGAATAAAGACTGTAGTAGATTCCTCTGCATACACACTATGGCCAGTGCTTTTGTTCTTCTTTGGGTTTTGTTTTCCTCTAGGTATTGCATTGCAGAAGAAGTATTCTTACTTTTCCTCTCTGGGAAAAGGGAGAAGCTGGTGCCAGTGCTGGATTGAGGATCTGCAAACTTAGAGGCTGGCCATTGCTGTGGAGACTCTTGAAAATCCAGCCTGTGCTCTCTCCTGTCTCCAGCAGCTTTTTGTCCAGCTCCTGCCTTCACATCCTCCTAATGCTTCTCCCATTGTCCTTTCAGCACAGCTTCTTTCCCATGGGAGAGTCAAGAGAGGGTGATCCTTTTGCCTTTTCCTTTTCCTGCTCTTGGTTGTGATGCTGGCTCTCACAAACCCTAAACACCAGTTTAGGTTCAGTTTGTCAACAATCTCAACACTGAAGGGAGATTGAAACTGACCACTCTGATATTTGTTTGTTACACCCATGACAGCAATATCCCAAGGGCTCTCACCTTACCTGGCTCCCAAGTGCAGCCTCACCAGCACACCAGCTCTTGCTGGGAAATCCAGGTTGATTCCAGTGTCACTAACAAGCATTAATGAGCAGAATCTGTCAGTGTTGTCTGTGGAGAGAAATGGGAGAGGGTTCTTTAGGACTAGACATCAGCTTTCAATCCCAGATCTTCAGAAAGCCTTGCAGAGATGCCAGACTGGTACTTCCTTCTCAAGACACTTCACAACTTTTCCCAAGGGCTCCTTAGCAGATTCCTAACCTTGTTCCTCCCTCCTCATTCCCTGCAGTCTTTCTCCTTGCCTCACAGTGTGCATTGTTCTCTCACTACAGCCAGGGCCTCATGGCATTGAACCTTTGCATACCCAAGCCCACCTAGAAGCTGGCTGCTCCTCTTGGGAGCAGTCCCACCTGAGGTCATCTCCAAAGTTTCAAGTGGGTCTCGGTAGAGTCCAGATGGCACAAAAAAATCTGTGAGTATCTCTGTTGGCTGTAATTGCTGGTACAAGCACTAACTTCAGAGACTCAGGGACAGGTGCACACCCTGAGGCAGGACCTGCCCTGAGCACAGCTGGGCACTGCTGATGGTACTGAGGGCTGGTCCTGCCCCTCAGCAAACTCACAGCTCCCTCTGCCCTCTTCTGTGCTCCAAGGCCACACTGAACTGCCCCTCAGCCTTCCACAAGAGCCATGGCTGGAGGAGGGGACAAGGCTGAAAGGAGCTTTGGAGGAGGCCCATGGCAGCAGGATCAGCCCCTCACGTGTCTCCTTTCATGCTCAATGTCAAAAGCCCAGAATAGCCCCACTCTCCTGAGACTCCTGTGCGGGGTCGTGCCTGTTTGTGGGGATGATCTGCTTCCACTAATAGCGCCTGAAGACATTCCTGGGCGGGTAGGCTGCCTTCTATGTGGCAGTGCAACGTGCTGCCCTGGAGGAGCTGGACACGTGTGCTGTGGCCCAAGGCAGCAGCTGCTATTCTTACCCCAGAGAGACTCACTGCAGCACAGCTCCATTGCCAGCTGAAAGGTTAAACATCAGAATGGGGCCCAGCACCGTGGCCATGGCCGTTCCCTGCTGGGATGTGCTGCCACACCCAGCCCCAGTGCCACCAACTGTGTGCCACACACAGCCCTACTGCCAGTGCCACCAACTGTGTGCCACACACAGCCCTACTGCCAGTGACACCAACTGTGTGCCACACACAGCCCTACTGCCAGTGACACCAATTGTGTGCCACACACAGCCCCAGTGACACCAACTGTGTGCCACACACAGCCCCAGTGACGCAAACTGTGTGCCACACACAGCCCCAGTGAGCACAAACTGTGTAACTACACAGGCGTATCAGAGCTGCAGGAGACGCCCTGACTGGGCTGGTGGCTCTGACATGATGTTATGGACACTCAGCCCACCCTGCACCTTGACTCCCCCAGCCCTCTGGAGAGCTCAGGGAAGCCGTGTCCCAGCCAGGTACAGTCACTATGGGGCATCAGGCAGAGGACACTGAGCCCAGGACATCAGTGGGATGGTGGCTGTGCCTTCCCCCTCAGGCCCTGGCTGTTGCTCTGGCAGCACAGGTGGCATCAGCTTTCTCCTCAGCTTGGGCCTTGTCACCTGACACCAAGTTCCTTTAGGAGCCTTGGCAGGAAGCCGACAGCATTATTCCTGGTGAGGGGAGCTGGGGGTGCTGCTCCCATGGCCCCACCAGGCTCCTGTCAGTCACAGGGAGCTCCCGGGGCAGCAGCTGACCAGGCCCTCTGCTCCAGGCCCCAGTGCCAGGGGATGGCAGCCTGGAGCCATCGAGGGGACCCTGCTCTGGGCCCTGCTCCTCTGCAGAGCAGCAGGGAGATCTCACTTCTGTGGGTTGGCCTTGGTCAGTGGAGGATCACAGTAACATGACCTGTGCTCAGGGAACACTTTATGAGTTCAAAAAGTGCTTTGAGAAATTAGTCAGTTAAAATTCCTCCGTGAGTACTTAGACACTGCATTCTGCTCAGGGATTCCATAAATACAAATTACTGGAGGTAGGAGAGCTCTGTAGAAATGCCATTCTATGCTGATGATCCTTCCTGAGGGTCACTTTCAAAGACAGGAAGTTGGGCTACACGAACCTTTGATCTCGCAAGGGCATCTTATTTTGGGTTATGAATGAGTTTCCTGCAGGGCTTAATACCATGCTCCTTCCTTATTTCCTTTTCCTTCCCCTTCCTTCCTGCTCTCATAGTTACTTGCTGCTTCAATTACCTCTTCCTGTCTGCCAGGTTGCCCAC
Organism: Vidua chalybeata; assembly: GCF_026979565.1. Taxonomy (NCBI): domain Eukaryota; kingdom Metazoa; phylum Chordata; class Aves; order Passeriformes; family Viduidae; genus Vidua; species Vidua chalybeata. Next base: position 1,932,783 of record NC_071548.1, read on the forward strand.
CCCACTCACCTGCTCTGTAATAAGAGCTCCTCAGCTGCTTGGCAGGGGATAGAAAGGGCATCCCAAGCGTCACCTCCTTGGATTGGATCTGCTGCCCAGACCTCTTCCATTGATCCGTCTGTGGAGACAGGAGGAGTGTGAATTGTGGCACATGAGTGGCATGCTCTTGAAACTACCCATCCTCTAATCCCAGATTATGGATTTACTTGCCTCTCATGTTCAGTTATTCAGTTTATTTTCCTCTCATGTTCAGCTTAAACTCACTCCAAGACTTCCAAGAATACCACTCTGTGGGAACCTACTTGGAAACAAATTTATAATTAAAGTTCCCCCTAGGACAGGTGCATTCACTTTATTTGACATGTAGTGGAGGTAAATCACAGTAAGAGCTACAGAAATTAATTTCTGACCAGAGCAGAAGGGACAGCAAGGCCACCACAGCCCCTCCATGGCCATCCTGTCACATTCAGCTTATCTTCACAGGTTCTCACACTTAGACACAGAAATTTTGAAAATTTCTTCACATTTGCCATGGTAAAGAACGGGTGGCCTATTCTTTACCTGCAGCTTTTAAGTCTTACCAGTTATGGTCCTCAGTAGTTCTTCCTTGGAAATCATTTATTGCTTCTAGCAATTGCTTCAGCCTATTCCTTCAGCCACATTTATTAGAAATAGAAATTAGTTCAATGGCAAATTTCCTAACCAGATGTCACATCAAAATTACAGACTGAGCATGTTCTGCTCATAACACTGAGCATTTTTCAACATTGAAAGCATGAACCTTGATGGAGCGACACTGAATTGAAAACCAGCCTTTTAATATGGAAAATGTGCTCTTACCCTGTCCAGGGCTCGGTGTCCAGTCATATCTGAGCAGAAGTACGGGGGTGAGCAGTGCTGCTGCAAGGCAGTGCTCTGACATTTCTGCTTGCCTTCTGCTAACATTCCTGGAAGCTCTCATTTTACACAGAGGGCAGCAGAAAAGCTGCTGCAGCAGGGGCTGAGCATTCCCTGTCAGACTGACCTCCCTCAGGCAGGCCCTACCTCAGTGATAGCAGGGCTGACAGCAGCACTTGCAAGCCCAAAACCCTGCAAGGATTTAAGATCCCTTTCTTTTTTTTTTTTTTTTTTGGCAGTGGGGGGAAATAATGAGCAAGTAATTCAGACTCCTTCCTACACCATTGTTCTTTCTAGAAGACTTGTAAGTATAGTTCTAAACTACATGACTTTTGTATTTGCCACTGTCAGTCTCTGCTGTTTTGAGGAGATGGTGATGTGTTTTTTTCCTCAAAAGTGCTATATGTTAATGGCCTGATTCTAGAATTCAAATGTTGCCACTTATTTTGGAGGCATAGTATTCCACTATGTATGAATTACAGTCTGTCAAGAAAAAAACATTAGACCAGAAAGTGATATTCTAGCAGCTAGGTCTCACATTGCCATACATGGTTTTTAAGGTAGAATCAAGGCACTGAACAAAATACTTTTTTTTCTCTCTTCCTAGAATATAAGGACACTGATACTACATACTCATTTCCCAATAGAAGTTAATTTAGGCAATCTGTATCGAAATTATATCCTTTTTTTTAAAGTTTCCTGCAAATCCTAGCTGATAGCTAAGGGGAGGACTTGGCAACGACTGCCATTCAGTATTCTCAATGTAATGCCAAACAGTTTAGCAGACACAGGGAAAATAAAAGAGATGAAGGTGGTGTGTCAGTTATCCTAAAGGGACTGCAGAAATAACAGCAGGAAAAGAATTCAGAACAATTGCTCCTCCTGCTGCCCTGTACTCTCCAGAATGTGATGGTGTCATGAGGTCTCCATTTGGGTTGGAAAAGACTTCTAAAATCATTATGTTTCACCATTACCCCAGCACTGCCAAGTCTACCACTAAACCGTCTTTTAAATCTCTCCAGGGATGGGGAGTCCACTCCTGCCCTGGGCAGCCTGTTCCAGGGCTTGACAACCCTTTCAGAGAAGGAGGTGGACTTCCTTAAACATGATATCACTTCACTCCCTGGAGGAGGACTCAGCAAAGCCAACCACCTGCCCTTGCCACTGCATCCTAAACTCTGCCCAGTTGTAAAGAGAATTCTTTTATCAGAAAGAAAACACCACGGTAGTTATATTTCAGTCTGCAACAGAATTGTTTAAGTTACAATACAAAATTAACAATCATCCCAAAGAAAATGAAATGGAGAATGTTTTAATAATTTCGCTAATGGGGGGAATGAAATTAAGTTTTACAAGGAGGAAGAACATGGTGAAGAGCCCTGGTGTCTTACCCAGATAGTAGCTTGTTGTGTGAGAAATTTGGAGCCCTTGGAGGGGGAGAATGGGTCTCTGTCCCCATTCCAAAATATGCTAAAATTTCCAGGAAGTGTGGAATGCAGTGGGATTCCAACCAATGCATGAGAAACAGCTGGTGCCCTGATGGATTTCTACCATGTTACTGTTATTACTGTAAAATTTAAGGATTGAGACCAAGAAAACAAACTATTGATGCTGCCCTCAAAAAGTGAGTTGAGGGAGAGGTGCTGAATTCATTTGTCCAGTAAAGCCATCAGCCTTGCTGCACTGCAGTTCTCTTGGTTTCCCCATAAGCCCTCTTAATGTCATATTAATTATATTAGTCACCTGCAGTCCTGTGATATACTAATGGATTCTTAAGTAGGAGCTTTCACTGTGTTTGGAAGCTTCACAAGTTCATCTATGAGTTCTCCATGATTTTTGGACATCTGTATTTGAGGACTGAGAAGGAAAGGAATCTGCCATGAGATTACTAACCTGATGATGTGTCTGAAATCAGCTTCATTATGGGAAGAACACTTAAGCTGAGAAATAACAGGAATAGCGGCAAATGTAGGAATTTTCCAAGGAAGAAGGGGAATATGATCAGAATTATGGAGGCAATGTAGGGCAGTGTGCATCATGGGAGCATAGTATGGACTGTGTAGGCAGAATACACAGGGGATATGAGAAGGGTTTATGCTTTATGTCAAAGTTCTGCTTGCTTGTGCAGTAGCCCACTGTGGGGCTGCAGACATCCTGTCAGAGATAGGAGGAAAATGAGGGATGTTGTGAGAGGGTCTGTTATGGGCCACCTGAAAGACACAAAGTAGTGAAGGGATTTCTACAACTAGTAGAAACTCAAGTCTCCTCTGCTTTAGGGAGGTTTTCAGCCATGTGGACATCTGCTGTGAGGGCAACAGCACCAGGCAAGCTCTGCCAGAAATTCTTAGGCAGTGCTGATTCAATATCCCAATGTAAATACTGGACAGGCAACACAGAGTATTGGAAGCAGGGATGAACTTGTGATAAATATGATCCCAGATGGCACCTCAGAATACAGCAAATATATGACTGCATGAAGGATCCAGCAGAAAGCTGGGGAGATAAACAACAGAAATAGGACCCTAGACTTTGTAAGATTGGAATCCATTGCATTCCAGGAACTGCTAGTTAGCACACACTTTGCAGGAGCTGTGGAAGAGAAGAGACTGCTCAGGAGAGATGTGCTTTATAAACACATTTATATTGACTTCTGGGGGCTATTTTAACCCTTCATAAGATTACATGTATTGTCACAGATCAATTCTCCTACAGCTTTATTTTCAGCTATGTCCACAGCTGTATTTGAACCAGGTGAGTCAACACTGCTTTTCTTTCACACCCTAATTAGTGATTTCTACAAGCACTCCCTGGCAGTGAGTATTAGAACCCAAAATAACATCTGCCCATACTGTATGGAGCAGTTGTATTCTCCTATGGGTGTTACATGAGTTGCTTGAGCAGTGTGGTAGCCCTTTCTTTATTTGCAGTTGGTATTTCTGTCCTGAAAGGACAGCTGCTGAGAAACGAGGAGATACTTGGTGAAGAGCCTGAAGCAAGAAACTTGAGGAACTTGAATTCCCTGAACAGCATGAGCATGGAGAAATTTTAACACAGGACTTCAGTGTTGGACATGGCAAGAGCTAGAAGGAATTCAGCTTCCCAGTTTTCATTTCTCCTGAGTGCAGTCTGTTCAGTATGAGTCTGCTGTTCAACCAAAAAAGGTGAACAGTGCCATGGTCAGTATACATTCCTCAGAAATTAATTACTCATACTGGCTGCAACCAGTATCTCCCTCCGAGTGAGGTGCCTCTCAAAACTCATGAACTCTCAAGTTTGTGAAAAATGGAAGACTGATTTTCAAAAAATTCACCAAAAGATGATTCACCAGAGCGATATCCTCCACTCCCCGAGGCTCAGCTCTTGCCCACTGAGAAATTCCAAGACATTTGAAGTAAAAATTTCACTGAACTCAGAGGGAACTTTTAACAGGTGTAACCCTTGAACATTTATACACACACCTTTGTGTCTCTGTGTGTGCTTGTGTGAGTTCATTTAAGCGCTCTACAGTAAGTATAGTTTTAATGTTGCTATCTGGGATCTCTAATTAAGTCACTGTTGCAATTATAGTAAATCCATTTGAATCACTTTTTGAATGTCAATTTAGCCAATGATTAAGTCTTGATAAAACCCTTTACACCCTTTACAAACTGTTGACCAGGTCTGGTATTGTGATTAGATCCAACTGCACCTAGACTCTGTCAGGAGTTTAGAAGTCAAGGGGCCCTCTGTGAACCTCGTAACTCAACAGGATGATTTTTCTTATGCTTTTTACCTTACCCTTTGTATCCCCAGTTTTTGTGCAAATCATTCTAAAAGAATTCTTAGTAGATTTTTCTTGATCTTTGTCGCAAGTAATACAGCAAACCTTGCCATCAAACTTTGTTGTGCTTTTGCAAATTTATTGCAAATTTATTGAACCCTCTTTCACTAATGCCTTTGATGGTGATACTTTAAGCAACCTTAACTCATTTGCAACATTTGAGTCCTCAACAGTCAGCTCAGGAATCTATTCAAGAGCTCCATATCAAAGAAGAGTCTCCCATTACTTGGGATCAGGCTCCCAACTCACTTTATTTCAAATAATTTCAGCTATTGAGAGTGTCATATACCGAAAACTCAGCTGTAATAGAATTTTACTTCATGCTTTTTAGAAAATACCACTGAAAAGTGGCCCCCAACATTGTTTTCTAGTTTTTGACATATTTTCCTTATTCCTCCCAATGCATATGTTCCTAAAGCATCATAGGCATTGTCATCACCATTACATGACTGAAAAGTTGTGGTATAAATATACCAAGGAAACTACCATGGGTCAAGGAGCAAATCACTGAGAAAGGCAGCAATAGAACCATGCAAGTTCTCTAAGTGCCTTGAGTAGTCTAGATTCTCTCCTTAACACTCTTGACAAATTATTTATAGATGTATTCACGTAGTCAGTAAGATATAAAAATGTTCTAATTATATCATTCAAATCAAGCGACAATTATGCCCTTAGTTTGACAGACAATGCTTGGCCAAAAAAGGTTTGCCAGAAATGTTTTGCCCGAAGAAAGGGGGACCATCTGCATCATCTTCAGATGAGACACTATAAAATCTGCCAGAGACAAGTCTAGCCGGTCCCTGCAGAAGGCTTCCAGGTAAGTGCATGCATTTCATGAGCTTGAAGAAAGAGGAAAATGTCCTTGCAATATCCTGTTTCATTTCTTCTGTCTCTAACAACCATTTCCATGAGGGAGTGCCCATGTGAACAAACCTTTTCAGTGTAATTTTGTTGCATGCCTGTGTTTTCAATCTACAGTATTTTATGGACTCAGCAACAAGAAACAACTGCCATTCCTATTTTACAGGGCTGGCCATATTCCAGGATACAAGCTGTTACTCAAAGGTAATACAGTGAATAATCCATTCCTAATCTATTTTCTAGGACAGGACTTTTAAAGAGCTGCACAAATTCTCTTCATAAATCCTCTTATATTCCAGCTGAATTTGCTTAGGCTAGATAGTTGGAAATAGGGAGGATCTAGCAAATGAAGTAATTTTTAACTTTTAATAGAAAAGGTAATCCTTTCAGCAAGAAAGAAGTCTCTTAAAGACTCATTGCTCATAATTAAGGACCTGAACAGAGACTGATTTTTCTATAAGATTCTTTTATGTGAAAAACTCAAACCTTGTCAGAATTCAGGGTGACTTACCAAACTGCACTCAATTCAGATGGTCTGTTTACTGTTACAAGATCTACATGTTGTAGAAGTCTAAGTTTTACTCTTGGGTTCAGACTAGGGTATTTTTAACTTCAAATCAAAGTGGATTTAATTGGTTTCTTCCTAAGAGTTTATTTTGAAGAATAACTAGGAATTTATTTGTTAAAGAGCAAGGCAAGAGGAGCCTTCTCATTGGTATTAATTGTATTATTCTTCTTGATGACCAATAACATTTTGTTCTTCACAAGACACCTCTGCTGACGAGCTTTCATTAGAGGACAGACATGGCCTCTGGAGATGCCGAGATGGCTGTTTTTGGGGAGGCGGCTCCTTACCTCCGAAAATCAGAAAAGGAGAGAATTGCAGCCCAGAACAAACCCTTTGATGCCAAGTCATCGGTCTTTGTGACTCATCCCAAAGAATCCTTTGTGAAAGGGACAATCACGAGCAGGGAATCAGGCAAAGTCACTGTCAAGACTGAAGGGGGAGAGGTGAGTCAAAAACAAAGTCGAAGGATAACATTTGATCCCCATTTTGAGCTTTTAGGTGATACATGTGGATCTTTTGTTTCCTTGGCAGACCCTGACCGTGAAGGAAGACCAAGTCTTCTCCATGAACCCTCCCAAGTATGACAAAATCGAGGACATGGCCATGATGACCCACCTCCACGAACCCGCCGTGCTGTACAACCTCAAAGAGCGTTACGCAGCCTGGATGATCTACGTAAGTGGCAGCAGCAGCTTCCTCTGGGCAGCCTCAGGAGCTGCTGGGCCAGGCTCAGGGGAAGCCAACGTGCTGTGTCCCTTCCTCACAGACCTACTCGGGTCTCTTCTGCGTCACTGTCAACCCCTACAAGTGGCTGCCGGTGTACAACCCCGAGGTGGTGTTGGCCTACCGAGGCAAGAAGCGCCAGGAGGCCCCTCCACACATCTTCTCCATCTCTGACAACGCCTATCAGTCCATGCTGACTGGTGAGTGCTTGATTTCCTTTGAGCTGCTCTTGAAATTGTCTTATCTGTAGGGGGAAATGCAGGGTATTCTCTGGAAATATCATGCCACACTTAAAAAAAATTGTGTGTGCGAAATTTATAGAAGATTAATGCACTTAACTCTAATGGTCTGTGAGAGCTGAGTGTCAGTGTTCTCATTAGAATCACTAAAGACCTGGACATAACCTAGAGGGTGTAAATTCACTGGAAAGAAATCACCTATTTTGTGGTGTAGACCTTATGCCTATAATGGAATTTACATATATGTATGGAGTTATGTATCTTAATCACTAAATTAGTCTTAGACAGAGAGTACAGGGTACAGTTAAATGAAACCTACCCTATAAATGATGTACATAATATCAATTTAAATTTTCAAGCATCATTGCTGACAAATAAAACAGAAAGCTCTACCTTAAAGAGGTATGTAAGCCTCACCTGAGGCACTTAATATGCAAATGGATTTCATTACGTAGATGATGGCCATGTGATCCAAGTTACATACAGCCTTTAATAATTTCTGGAACTCGTGCACTGGTCTGTAGCTGCATCTATAAATCAATTGCACTATATAGTGAAAAGTAAGCTTCATAAAACAATATGAGGGGAAAAATAAAGCTTTTAGCATTTAAATTGAGCGACTTCAAAAAATTTCTTTCTGCTTTTCCCTCTTCCTTTCACCTCTTATTTTCTCTTCCCTATATATTCATTGAAATAGAAGGTGTGCAGACTTTTAGAACTTCTCCTCCTGTTCTTTTCTTAGACTCTGGGAAATCCATTCAGAATAGAAAAATGAAAAATGAATCTTGTTGATGTATAATCTAAAGAATGAATAATTTTTGAATATATAGGGATTAAAAAATAGAGGTGAAAAGGATGAAATATGTTGGTCAGATGTATCTGTAATTAATGATGCCTCCAAACTTTGATAAGATTATTCTACAGACTTTTAGCTTCAGAAGAATTTACATACAAAACAATTACAACCTCAATATTTTCATAACCTGTACTTGCCTATTAAAAGAGAAATAAGTAGCTTGATGGAAAGACAATGTCAGGAAAGGCATAAGACTACTGAAGTTTCTCTGCAGTGATTCCTTTATAGAACCAGTTGCTAAGAGCTGCAGTACTGCTGACAGCATCAAAAGTACCCACTAGAATTCCCTGGGCACTTTTTTCTGTTTTCTGTTCCTGGATCTTCTGGAAGCTCCAGCTCTTATTTTTCTCCTAGTTCTTGAATTTCTTATTTGTCTTTTCTTATCTCTGTTTCTTACCTCTGTCTCTTCACAGATCGGGAGAACCAGTCCATCCTGATCACGTACGTACACCCCCTGCGCGGGTCCCTGCGGGGCTGCCCGGTGCCAGGGCACCTCCTGCCTGACCACGCACCCTCTGCTTCTCTCTTGCCTTTGGCAGCGGAGAATCCGGGGCCGGGAAGACTGTGAACACAAAGCGTGTCATCCAGTACTTTGCAACAATTGCAGCCAGTGGAGAGAAGAAGAAGGAGGAACATGCATCAGGCAAAATGCAGGTAAATTAGCAGACACATCTTGGGATCAATGCTTTCCTTTGTTCTTGACATGATTTTTGGACTAGCAATAATTATCACCGTGCAGGGAACACTTGAGGATCAAATCATCAGTGCCAACCCACTGCTGGAGGCCTTTGGAAACGCCAAGACCGTGAGGAACGACAACTCCTCACGCTTTGTGAGTTCTTACTTGGCACAACTGACAACACCAATTTGAATATTCTTGCTGTCCAGATTGGTAAAATAAATCTCCATTGACTTTCCTGCTGCTTTCAGGGTAAATTCATCAGAATCCACTTTGGTGCCACAGGCAAACTGGCTTCTGCTGACATTGAAACTTGTAAGCCACCCTTCTGGCCTGATCCCCCTTCCCTCCAGCCTTCCCTTCTTCTTGTGCTTGACTGTGTCCTACTTTCCTCACCAGATCTGCTGGAGAAGTCCAGAGTCACTTTCCAGCTCAAGGCGGAAAGGAGCTACCACATCTTCTATCAGATCATGTCTAACAAGAAGCCAGAGCTAATTGGTAGGAAAGATCATTAACTTTTTTTGAAGGAAGATCACTGAGCAATAGTTCACTGTGTTATCTGGAAACTAAATTAAGCTTGTTTTTCTCCTTCTGTTGCTTTCAGACATGCTTCTCATTACTACCAACCCTTATGATTTCCACTTTGTGAGTCAAGGTGAGATCACAGTTCCCAGCATTGATGACCAGGAGGAGCTGATGGCCACAGATGTGAGTAACTTTACCAAATGACCATCTGGTGGACTTGAGCCCTGGTATATGTACATTGTGTTTCTGTTGCCAGAGTGCCATTGACATCCTGGGCTTCAGTGCTGATGAGAAAACAGCCATCTACAAGCTGACAGGGGCTGTCATGCACTATGGGAACTTGAAGTTCAAGCAGAAACAACGAGAGGAGCAGGCAGAGCCTGATGGCACTGAAGGTATCAGCAGTCTGCAAGCTTTCCAAAGGAGTTAGTCTTTATTACATAAGGACGTATGCAGATTTCAGGCTTTAAATGTGTAAACTAAGAATAACAGTAGTTACTCCATGACTAGATGCCAGTTGAGGCATTTATCTCATTTCATTATATCTGTACTTTTTCCTCTGTGACTACTATATAAGAGATCCAGTGTACACCGACAGGAAGCCAGGAGACTTGCATGTCAATTGCTGTAACATTGCTAATCATACTTAAGTTGAAATACACCTTGCAACCTCTGCTGTAGTATGGAGCAGTGAAATGGTTCAGCCCTAACAAGAAGGCTGTGCTCCTCTTCACACTTACCTACTGGAGAGAACTCTGACATGAGATGTGTACTTCATTAGTCTCTGCACAGCTGGAAGGACAGTCCGTACCTCCATCTTTCTGAGAGATAAATCCTCCTGCTATATGACTAAAAAGTTTGAAGTTCCATACTGACACCTGAAAGAGGATAAAGACAATGAGCTCTCTTGAAGAATGTTTGCAGAAACTGAAGCTCAGAAAGAGTTATGGACTCTGAGTCCTGAACACAAAAAGAGAAATTAGCTTTTTATCTTTGACAGATACTGTTGTGCAACCTTGTGGAGAACACTATTGGGACAGTCAAGCACTGATTTTAGGAATTTTTGAATATCTACTCTTCTATCTTTTCTGGTGATAGTTGCTGACAAGGCTGCCTACCTGATGGGTCTGAACTCAGCAGACCTGCTCAAGGCCCTCTGCTACCCCCGAGTCAAGGTGGGGAATGAATACGTGACCAAAGGCCAAACTGTGCAGCAGGTAGAAAAAATATGGTAACGTGGAGCATGCTGTGATGGTTCCCATTGGTTCTCCTCTGCTGTGTATAGTAATCTCCAAAGCTTTCTCTATGCTTTAGGTGAACAATTCAGTGGGTGCCCTGGCAAAGGCTGTCTATGAGAAGATGTTCCTGTGGATGGTTGTTCGCATCAACCAGCAGCTGGACACGAAGCAGCCCAGGCAGTACTTCATTGGTGTCCTGGACATTGCTGGCTTTGAGATCTTTGATGTAAGGAGCACAGTTTTCCTAGCATTTTTGTAGAACTATAATTGAGAATTTTGAAATATATTTCATAGAAGTGACTATCCCCCTAAACTTAATCATACGGCTTTTGGAATCATGTTTTTAATCCTGAAAAAAACAGTAGAATAGAAAAATAATTTTCTAATTGCTCTAAATTAGAAAACTCTCTTTTCTAAATACAAAGCCTATCCTAGAGAGATAGCAAAGGAAAACAACACAGGGAGGGGACTTGTACTTAAAGTATAAAACATGGTGAATTAGGATTGTACAAGAAAACACCTTGGTATTATTGCTGATCCTTGAAAGCATTGTATGTCTTTTTATGTCTGGCAGTTCAACAGCTTTGAGCAGCTGTGCATCAACTTCACCAATGAGAAACTGCAACAGTTCTTCAACCACCACATGTTCGTGCTGGAGCAGGAGGAGTACAAGAAGGAAGGAATTGAATGGACATTCATTGACTTTGGGATGGACCTGGCTGCCTGCATTGAGCTCATTGAGAAGGTATCCTTCCTGTTCAAGTTTAATATAAATTGGGTGTTCTATGCTTGCCAGGAGAAACAACTAAGAAGTACATGAGAATATTTTGGCCTCTTCAAATATATGCTTTGAGAAAGTGGCAACAGGGTATAAGAGTTTTTGGAGCTCATTACTCAGATATCAGGACTTTTGGTGAGAGAATTCATTGCCAAATTACAAAATGAAGTGAAAAAGGTGGTCATGTTCTCTAAGTACTTATCAGTAAACAGGTTTTATGGAGAGAACAGTAATTTACATTGTCATATCTATAATAATTTCATCAGCAAAGGCATTTCCATAATTTTGAATGAAAGAGCAGCACTGAAAAAAGTAGAGCCTTAGTTGATTTTCTCTGACTTAAAGTCCCTATGGGAACAGCTTCCTTTTCTGTCTTCAGCAACTTTCCAACCAAGTGATGTCTCCTTTCTAATCTGTTTCTCCCTCTTGTCTGTCATAATCTCTCCCAGCCCATGGGCATCTTCTCCATCCTGGAAGAGGAGTGCATGTTCCCCAAGGCAACTGACACCTCTTTCAAGAACAAGCTCTATGACCAGCACCTGGGCAAGTCCAACAACTTCCAGAAGCCCAAGCCTGCCAAAGGCAAGGTTGAGGCCCACTTCTCCCTGGTGCACTACGCTGGCACAGTGGACTACAACATCTCTGGCTGGCTGGAGAAGAACAAGGACCCTCTGAATGAAACTGTCATTGGGCTGTACCAGAAATCATCTGTGAAGACCCTGGCTGTACTCTTTGCCAACTATGGTGGAGCAGATGCAGGTTGGTTTTATGAAAAATGTATTTTTAATGTGGGACAATTGTAATGGAATTAAAGGCATAAACACTAAATATTCAAAGTTGTTTCATGTTAATTTAAAAAAAAAATTGTTTTCCTTTATTCAATTCACAGAGACTGGAGGTGGCAAGAAGGGAGGCAAGAAGAAGGGTTCTTCCTTCCAGACTGTCTCAGCTCTTTTCCGGGTATAGTAGTATATCTGTTATCTCTGAAATTTGAAGAAAGGGGGTGAGCTAATATTAAATTTAAAAGAGATATTTTATATTACTGTAAAGGGGGTAAATTTCTTTGGAAATTCCACATTAGGTTTTTCAGGGTCAATTTTAACATGGCAAGTATGTCCAAAAATAAGCATTCAGTCTTCAAAATCATGTAGGAGAATCTCAACAAGCTGATGACCAATCTGCGGAGCACTCACCCCCATTTTGTGCGCTGTATCATCCCCAATGAGACTAAAACACCTGGTAAGAACCCCAAGCAGAAAGATCCTTGCTCTGATACATCCATTCCCCTCTGCACTGCAGTCTGGGCCATTCATTTGTGCTCTGCATTGCCAGGTGCCATGGAGCACGAGCTGGTGCTGCACCAGCTGCGCTGTAACGGCGTGCTGGAAGGGATCAGGATTTGCAGGAAAGGCTTCCCCAGCAGAGTCCTCTACGCTGACTTCAAACAGAGGTGAGAGCTCTGTGCTTGTCAGCATCATTAAAAGCAATATTGGTTCATTCATGGGTCCATTTTAGCTGTGCTCTGTTTTCAAAAACAGTTGATGGGGCTTAGTGGCTACTGTGTGTTGGTTGGGAAAAAAGAGCCTTATCTTCCTTTGATTCCACAGATACAAGGTGCTTAACGCCAGTGCCATCCCTGAGGGACAGTTCATCGATAGCAAGAAGGCTTCTGAGAAGCTCCTTGGGTCAATCGATGTGGACCACACCCAGTACAAATTTGGACACACCAAGGTACAAACCCCCCATTCACTGCCTGCCCGGGCTTTGCTCTCTCTACCTGACAGTGATGTGCTGCAACATTGCCTCTCTCTTTGAAGGTGTTCTTCAAAGCTGGGCTGATAGGGATCCTAGAGGAGATGAGGGATGAGAAGCTGGCACAGCTCATCACCCGCACCCAGGCCAGGTGCAGGGGCTTCCTGATGAGGGTGGAGTACCAGAGAATGGTGGAGCGGAGGTACACCGTCCTCTTTGTCAGTTACAGAGTCATTCTGCTTGGGGGGAAATTAAGACACTCAACACACTGAGAATATTCATTGTACTTTTTAATTATGCCTCAGGGAATCCATCTTCTGCATCCAGTACAACATTCGTGCATTCATGAATGTCAAACACTGGCCATGGATGAAGCTGTTCTTCAAGATCAAGCCCTTGCTGAAGAGTGCAGAGTCTGAGAAGGAGATGGCCAACATGAAACAGGAGTTTGAGAAAACCAAGGAGGAGCTTGCGAAGTCTGAGGCAAAGAGGAAAGAGCTTGAGGAGAAAATGGTGAAACTGGTGCAGGAGAAAAATGACCTGCAACTCCAAGTACAGGCTGTGAGTTTATCACCTTTAGTTTATCAATCACAAAATTAGTCTATACATTCGGACTGTTCTTTACGAACAGAAGATCAGACTATAGAAGACCAAAAATCATATATTTGGAAAATTATCTGTCATATGTATGCAAAGGTGAGGAAACAAATTCTGGCAGTGATGTGGTAGGCACTCTGTCAGCCTGTACAAAGATACAGAGTTTCAACTGGGAGCCAGTGCTCTTGTCTTCAGAGGAAGGAGCCAAATGTAGATCCTCGACACTAGGTAGACCGATGAGTTAATTTTGTGGTAAAATGCAAACCACACTTGAAAGTGGTATTTGTGAATGCAGGTGCAGGAAAAGCCATCCTCTCTTTGCTTGGTAATTAGCAGTTAAGATCCTTCTGTTGCTGGAGTTGAAGGTCAGGTTCAGATGCTACACAGTGATAAAACAGAGGAGATAAAGTTCAAAACTTTAGAATCTACAAAATTCTGTCTCTCCACCAGGAAGCAGATAGCTTGGCTGATGCTGAAGAAAGGTGTGACCAGCTCATCAAAACCAAAATCCAGCTGGAAGCCAAAATTAAGGAGGTGACTGAAAGGGCAGAGGATGAAGAGGAAATTAACGCTGAGCTGACAGCCAAGAAGAGGAAGCTGGAGGATGAATGTTCAGAGCTGAAGAAAGATATTGATGACCTTGAACTAACACTGGCCAAGGTGGAGAAGGAAAAACATGCCACTGAAAACAAGGTATGAGGTAGAACTTGTCACTCACACTCTGGAAAGTCTTGTCTTCTTAGAAAGTTTTAAGCACCATTTTCTGTCTGTGCTTGCTCCCTTCTTCTCAAAGGTGAAAAACCTGACTGAGGAGATGGCAGCTTTGGATGAGACCATTGCCAAGCTGACAAAAGAGAAGAAAGCCCTCCAAGAGGCCCATCAGCAGACCCTGGATGACCTGCAGGCAGAGGAAGACAAAGTCAATACTCTGACCAAAGCCAAGACCAAGCTGGAACAGCAAGTGGATGATGTAAGCACACAGACCTAGAGCAGGAACAGGACAGGTATGGAGTCCAGCCTGGATGGCAGAGCCCTGATGGTCTTGTTGTGTTTAGCTGGAAGGGTCCCTGGAGCAAGAGAAGAAACTGCGCGTGGACCTGGAGAGAGCTAAGAGGAAACTGGAAGGAGACCTGAAGCTGGCCCAGGACAGCATCATGGATTTGGAGAATGATAAGCAGCAGCTGGATGAGAAACTGAAGAAGTAAGTGTGGCTCTGGGGCACCTGAGTGCTGGGCTGCAGCACTTGTCTCTTTTCTTTGAGCTCTAACACAGTTCACTTGGCCCAAAGGAAAGACTTTGAAATCAGCCAGATCCAGAGCAACATTGAGGATGAGCAAGCCCTGGGCGTACAACTTCAAAAGAAAATCAAGGAGCTGCAGGCAAGTCTCTGTTCCTTCCCCTGCCTTGCTCAGGCTCAGCTCAGGCAGGAGGAGGGCACGGGTGTGAAGGGTCCCTGGTGTTCTGCAGGCCCGTATTGAGGAGCTGGAGGAGGAAATTGAGGCAGAGCGAACCTCTCGCGCTAAAGCAGAGAAGCATCGCGCTGACCTGTCCAGGGAGCTGGAGGAGATCAGCGAGCGCCTGGAAGAAGCAGGAGGTGCCACAGCAGCTCAGGTGGAGATGAACAAGAAGCGTGAGGCGGAATTCCAGAAGATGCGCCGTGACCTGGAAGAGGCCACGCTGCAGCACGAAGCCACGGCTGCCGCCCTGCGCAAGAAGCACGCGGACAGCACAGCTGAGCTGGGCGAGCAGATCGACAACCTGCAACGCGTGAAGCAGAAGCTGGAGAAGGAGAAGAGTGAGCTGAAGATGGAGATTGACGACTTGGCCAGCAACATGGAGTCTGTCTCCAAAGCCAAGGTACAGGTTTTCTGTCATGTTACTCTCCTATTATACTTGCCCTAATACATGATTTTGATTCTGATTGTATTCTGTTATCACATCCAGTTGCATTGTTTTTCACCTTGAGGACAGAATGCTAGAACTTAGTGGTAGTCCTCTTTTTTTACGTGACTTTGACGCACAGGCAAATCTGGAGAAGATGTGCCGCACACTGGAAGATCAGCTGAGTGAGATTAAGAGCAAGGAAGAAGAGCATCAGCGCATGATCAATGACCTCAATGCTCAAAGAGCTCGTCTGCAGACAGAGTCTGGTGAGACATCCTATACCTCTCTGGAATGGAACAACCTGTAAGCAATGATAATGGGAAAAAAGATTGATGCTTTACTCAAATTGATCTATTCTCTGTAAGCTGGTATACTGTGCTTTAAAGAAATATTGGTTTAATATTGATTTTAAATTGCAATCTGTCTGAAAATTTTCTTAGGTGAATATTCGCGCCAGGTGGAAGAAAAAGATGGTTTGATATCTCAGTTATCCAGAAGCAAACAAGCATTCACTCAACAGATTGAGGAACTAAAGAGACATTTAGAGGAAGAAATAAAGGTAAAGTTACTTCCTGTAGGGAGTAGATTTTGGATTGGGAATCTGTTTTCTTTACAGATATTTCCTACTCTCACATAAAATCAGAATGTTAGCTGTATTGTTTTAATTTTTGAGCTATCAAGCAAGGTGAGAAATCTTACCTTCTCCCTCTCTGGTGTGAAATGCTGAGGAAGACATCTCCCCCAGTGTGGACACTGAGACAGGGAAAAACAATTCTAGTTCTTTAATCAATTTATGATGACATATGAAAAATGATTGAGATATATCTAAAAAGAAACTGCACATCTTAGTCTACTTTTTCACAGTGGCAGCTGAAACTTTAAAACATATTTAAAAAGATGCAATGATTTGCAGCTGTATAGCTGTCATTTAGCATTTACATCTCTCCTGAGAAGGCATTCTAGATTCTCAAAACATGGACAGAATATGCCACTTTTTCTCAGTCTGACTTTAAATGTCATAATCAAAGAATTTTCAACAATGTTGATCAAATTAACATTTTACTATCTCACGGGAAATTAATTGTCCCAACCCAATTGCCCCCCAAGGCCAAGAATGCCCTGGCCCACGCCCTGCAGTCTGCTCGCCACGACTGTGACTTGCTCCGGGAACAATATGAGGAGGAGCAGGAGGCCAAGGGGGAGCTGCAGCGAGCCCTGTCCAAGGCCAACAGCGAAGTGGCCCAGTGGAGAACCAAATACGAGACGGACGCGATTCAGCGCACGGAGGAGCTCGAGGAGGCCAAGTATGTGGTGATAGAAAAAGCAGAAAAGTAAGACTGATAATTCAAAGGTGACATTGCAAGGGAAACATCACAGTATTATGAGGAATAAGTCATGGATATGATTTGGGGAAGAGCGAAAGAAAGTGAGAAGCTTTATCCTATAGTATATTTAGTGCTATACTAAAGGCAAAGCCTAAGGACAGCATAAATGTAGCCCTTAACACTGTGTGACTGTAAACTGCAAAATGATTAGGCAGACTATAGTAAAAAGCACACTTTTATACCCAGTAAAAATGTGTTCTTCCCAGGAAGAAGCTGGCCCAGCGCCTGCAGGATGCAGAGGAGCAGGTTGAGGCTGTCAATGCCAAATGTGCCTCCCTGGAAAAGACAAAGCAGAGGCTGCAGAATGAAGTGGAGGATCTGATGATTGATGTGGAGAAATCCAATGCTGCCTGCGCTGCTCTGGATAAGAAGCAGAAGAACTTTGACAAGGTCTTTTGGCCTCCAGCACCAGCACTCCTGGCCACAGCACGGCCCCGTGATGACCACAGCCCTACTCACAGCCCGTTTCTCTGCAGATCCTGGCAGAATGGAAGCAGAAGTATGAGGAAACGCAGGCTGAGCTGGAGGCCTCGCAGAAGGAGTCGCGCTCTCTGAGCACGGAGCTGTTCAAGATGAAGAATGCCTATGAGGAGTCCTTGGACCACCTGGAAACAATGAAGCGGGAGAACAAGAACTTGCAGCGTAAGTCCCTCTGCTCCTCACTGGCCTTTCTCACTATCAGCCAGCACCACCATTGTTCATGGGTCTGTGCCTGCAGGTCTGCAGAGATGCCTGTCACCTGGGTGGGACAGGGCCCTTCCCATTCTGCTCAGTGCCTGACCATGCCATTGATCTTTGTTCCCACAGAGGAGATTTCTGACCTCACGGAGCAGATTGCAGAGGGAGGAAAGGCAATTCATGAGCTGGAGAAAGTCAAGAAGCAGATTGAGCAGGAGAAATCTGAAATCCAGGCTGCTCTGGAGGAAGCTGAGGTACATGACCACAATCACTGGTGTCTGCAGTAAATAGTAAATAGTAAATGGTGTCTGAGAAAATAGGGCTAACAAGGTCTGAGTTGTCCTCTCTTTTGGCTGGGGAGTGCAGACAGCTGAGATCTCTGGAAATTTTCTCTCATTCCCTAAAGGGAAGCAGTAGGTTTATTGGTGTTATCAATGTTTGTGTCCATTTGTCCAGGCCTCCCTGGAACATGAGGAGGGGAAGATCCTGCGCCTGCAGCTTGAGCTCAACCAAGTGAAGGCTGAGATTGACAGGAAGATAGCAGAGAAAGACGAGGAGATTGACCAGATGAAGAGAAACCACCTCCGAATCGTGGAGTCCTTGCAGAGCAGCCTGGATGCTGAGATCAGGAGCAGAAATGAAGCCCTGAGGCTGAAGAAGAAGATGGAGGGAGACCTGAATGAAATGGAGATCCAACTGAGTCATACCAACCGTGTGGCTGCAGAGGCACAAAAGAACCTGAGGAACACCCAGGCTGTGCTCAAGGTCCGTTCAGCTGAGCCACAGAAAAGAGAAAAACGATATCCCTGACATTTTTGCCACTCAAGAGACAGACACCTACAATTTCTTTTCTCTTTCTTTGCAGGACACCCAGATCCATCTGGATGATGCTCTCAGGACACAGGATGACTTGAAGGAGCAGGTGGCCATGGTGGAGCGCAGAGCAAACCTGCTGCAGGCTGAAATTGAGGAGCTCCGGGCAGCCCTGGAGCAGACGGAGCGGTCGAGGAAAGTGGCTGAGCAGGAGCTTCTGGATGCTGCTGAACGTGTGCAGCTCCTCCATAGTCAGGTCAGGGCAGGGAGCAAAGAGCTCTGTTGACACTGACCAAACACAGGGGGTTGGAATTTACCAGAGAACCAGCAGCACTAGAAAGGCCTCTCTGCTACTGTCCCCAAGGAAAGGCGTGTTTTGCATCTGTTTCCCAAGCCCAAACATGACATTTTGTAAACAACCATTGTAACAATAATTCCAGAATAAGAATTGGAAGCTGGAAGTCTTTGTTCAGGCAGAAGATTTCTTATGGCAGGTTTTAGAATTCAACTCTTGCCATGTCCTTCCCATTGCACAGAACACCAGCTTGATCAACACCAAGAAGAAGCTGGAGACGGACATTGCCCAGATCCAGGGTGAAATGGAGGATACCATCCAGGAAGCCCGCAATGCTGAGGAGAAGGCCAAGAAGGCCATCACAGATGTGAGTTGGACACTCCTGGCATTGCTGAGGATGAATGTACTCTCCCCAAATTATCTCCAGTCTCAAAATGGCTTTGACCTTTTGCTCTGATCAGGCGGCCATGATGGCAGAAGAGCTGAAGAAGGAGCAGGACACCAGTGCCCACCTGGAGAGGATGAAGAAGAACCTGGACCAGACGGTGAAGGACCTGCAGCACCGACTGGATGAGGCTGAGCAGCTGGCACTGAAGGGAGGGAAGAAGCAGATCCAGAAGCTGGAGGCCAGGGTGTGTAGGGCTGGGGCTGTGCGTGAGTGAGCGTGTCCTTGGAGAGACATTGGCAGGGAAGCTGCAGGGATGGGCTTGTCCTTGCAGGTGCGGGAGCTGGAAGGGGAGGTTGATGCTGAGCAGAAGCGCAGCGCTGAAGCCGTGAAGGGCGTGCGCAAGTACGAGCGGAGGGTGAAGGAACTCACCTACCAGGTAAGGCAGGAGCCCTCCTGCTCTCACAGGCCTTTCTCACAGTGAGTCACATTTTGCACACACCATCCCCAAGGGGAATTGCTAACCTCACGTAGTGCAGAACCAAGAATTGACTCTCTTTCCTGTTTGTCAAACACTCTAGTCTGAGGAAGACAGGAAGAATGTCCTCAGGCTGCAGGATCTGGTGGACAAGCTGCAAATGAAAGTGAAATCCTACAAGAGACAATCTGAGGAGGCCGTAAGTATCTCCCTGAGTGCTTGGCAAGAACCCCTTTCCCAGAGGGTAGTTTGGCCATTGAGGATACAGATATAAGAAGGTTTGAAGATGACACTCATCAGTAATGGAGTTCTTCAAATTCTTTGAAAGGATCATAAATCAGACTTGCCAATGAGCCCTTAACAAGCTATTGAGGAGGGCAAATGCACCTAGCATTTTTTTGCATTAGAACCAAAATGCAACCTGTAAGGAGTCTTATAACTGATATCAGTAATACAATGTATTAAGAAATTTTGAAAAAAAACCCCTTATTTTTAGAGTTTTGATAACAGATAGAGAAGACGTTGGAATTCCCCTCCCAAACCACTTTTGTTATGCTTTTATAATTGTACAAGGAACCTTTGCCTGTTTCCAGGCATGCAGCAGTCAGAGATGCCCCGAGAAGTCCTACAGACCCTGAATTTAAGATTGCCTGAGCACGTTTTCTTCATTGTGGAAACAGTCCAGCACACAGTAGGGCTTCCAGTTCAGTTAAGGCAATTTATGAGAGGAGCCCTCTTGTAATCGTTGTCTCTCATAAATTCCTAACCCCACTTAAGGATCTGCAGATGTAATTGAATATTTGATTTTGCACTAAAAAAATCACATTTCCAGCTGCCCATTTTGCTTCCTTCCCACATCCAAAACAGAATTACGTTTAAATCCCATTATGTTCCTTCTACAATGGATCTTCCTCAAAGGCAAGGATGAGGAGCTATGTGTGAGGGTGACATGTGAGCAGTGGAAGAAATGGGATGGAGATTTGTGCCTTCCTCCAAGGGAAAACCTGCAGCTCAACAAAGACAAGGTGCAAGAGGAACAAAGCCCCTGCCCTGGGCTCCTCACCACTGACTCCCTTTCCCCACACAGGAGGAGCTGTCCAATGTCAACCTCTCCAAGTTCCGCAAGATCCAGCACGAGCTGGAGGAAGCCGAGGAGCGGGCTGACATTGCAGAGTCACAGGTCAACAAGCTCCGAGCCAAGAGCCGGGAGTTCCATAGGAGGATAGAAGAGGAAGAGTGAGAATGTCACAAGGCACCAAAGTGACCCGAGGGCTGCACAAAATGTGAACCTCTCGGTCACTTTCCTTCTGCCATGAGCCTTTGTACCCACCTCAGTGTCTAGTGAATAAAGACTGTAGTAGATTCCTCTGCATACACACTATGGCCAGTGCTTTTGTTCTTCTTTGGGTTTTGTTTTCCTCTAGGTATTGCATTGCAGAAGAAGTATTCTTACTTTTCCTCTCTGGGAAAAGGGAGAAGCTGGTGCCAGTGCTGGATTGAGGATCTGCAAACTTAGAGGCTGGCCATTGCTGTGGAGACTCTTGAAAATCCAGCCTTTGCTCTCTCCTGTCTCCAGCAACTTTTTGTCCAGCTCCTGCTTTCACATCCTCCTAATGCTTCTCCCATTGTCCTTTCAGCACAGCTTCTTTCTCATGGGAGAGTCAACAGAGTGTGATCCTTTTGCTTTTTCCTTTTCCTACTCTTGTTTGTGATATTGGCCCTCAAACCCTAAACATCAATCCCTGAGAGAGTCATCAGAAGCTGCAGTGCACTGCACTGTGAAGGACTGACAGTTCCTTGACAAAGATGATTTCAGTCACAAAGAGCACAGTTACAAGACACCACTAGTGTCCCTACATTTTGCCATCTCCCTCACCCTATATTTCCTCAGCTGCTGCCACCAGCTGCTGCCAGTTTCTCTTGACTGGGCAAACAGCTGAGCCTGCCTATGGCCACGTGCTGGAAGGACTGTCAGGACTGTCCCTTAGTGCCCAGCTCTTGCACACCACACGGCACCAACACACCTCTTCACCACATTGACAGAGAGAACACTCAGCTTTGGAAGATTTTCCCAGACACCTCAAAGGCCATGGGGCTCTGTGTATACACTTAGTCAAACAGGTTAGTGGCAGCTGAGGGCTATGAAGTTAATTTGGAAATCCTTTCAGCAATATCAGCTCATGAAATTGCCCCCACCATTGTAGCTACATCCTTTTCTGAAGCTGTCACAACCAGTCACCCCATCCCCATTTTGCAGAAGCCCTTGATGCAGACCAGTGAGGAGTCAATGAGTCCTACTGTCACATGAGGCACCTGGAGGGTTTCTTTGATGACTTGTCCAAATGCACTCTCCCAAAGGACACCAATGGGGAATGACCAGCATGTCACTGAAGAAGCAACCCTCTCATTGTGCGTGTGACTGTGTCTGTTCTGACCTACTATAGCCTTCTTTAGATGTTTTGTAAAATCAGCTGCTTCTTTCTCCAGCTTTCTGCCTGTTTCTCTTGCATGCACCCTCTGGTGTCTCTCTCACTCTCATGGATGTGGTTGAGAATAAAGCAGGAGGCCCCATGCCCTGAGCTCAGGGACAGGTGCACACCCTCAGGC
Organism: Vidua chalybeata; assembly: GCF_026979565.1. Lineage (NCBI taxonomy): Eukaryota > Metazoa > Chordata > Aves > Passeriformes > Viduidae > Vidua > Vidua chalybeata. Next base: position 1,954,841 of record NC_071548.1, read on the forward strand.
AGGACCTGCCCTGAGCACAGCTGGGCACTGCTGATGGCACTGAGGGCTGGCCCTGCCCCCCAGCAAACTCACAGCTCCCTCTGCCCTCTCCTGTGCTCCAAGGCCACACTGAACTGCCCCTCAGCCTTCCACAAGAGCCATGGCTGGAGGAGGGGACAAGGCTGAAAGGAGCTTTGGAGGAGGCCCATGGCAGCAGGATCAGCCCCTCACGTGTCTCCTTTCATGCTCAATGTCAAAAGCCCAGAATAGGCCCACTCTCCTGAGACTCCTGTGCGGGGTCGTGCCTGTTTGTGGGGATGATCTGCTTCCACTAATAGCGCCTGAAGACATTCCTGGGCGGGTAGGCTGCCTTCTATGTGGCAGTGCAACGTGCTGCCCTGGAGGAGCTGGACACGTGTGCTGTGGCCCAAGGCAGCAGCTGCTATTCTTACCCCAGAGAGACTCACTGCAGCACAGCTCCATTGCCAGCTGAAAGGTTAAACATCAGAATGGGGCCCGAGCGTGCTCTCCCTGCTAAGAGCCTGAACCCAGAGTGTTCCCCTTTGGAGCCCATGCAATGGCCCTGTGCCAGCCCAGTGCCATGGCCATTCCCTGCTGGGATGTGCTGTCCCACGGGCAACACAACAGCTGCCCAGGTACTTCCAGCACTCAGCCAGGGCTCCTTGGGGTGCATGGGGCTCTCTCATTTTGACCCACAAATGGAAAAGACAGGCTGGGGTGCAGCACTGAAAGTGCAGCATTTTACAGTTGTCATCCTGGAGTCCCTGTGTGGGTGAGGATGAAGGCAGAGGCTGGGCTTGCGCTGAGGTCCAGCAGCGCTGCAGGGGCCATCCATGTCCTTTTGCTAAGGCTGTGCTTTCCCAGCCCTCATTTAGGGAAGGCTGTAGGGCTGTACACCAGAGGTCCCTCATGAGCCTCAGGAGTGTCAGAACTGCAGGAGCAGTGACTGGGCTGGTGGCTCTGACATGATGTTATGGACACTCAGCCCACCCTGCACCTTGACTCCCCCAGCCCTCTGGAGAGCTCAGGGAAGCCGTGTCCCAGCCAGGTACAGTCACTATGGGGCATCAGGCAGAGGACACTGAGCCCAGGACATCAGTGGGATGGTGGCTGTGCCTTCCCCCTCAGGCCCTGGCTGTTGCTCTGGCAGCACAGGTGGCATCAGCTTTCTCCTCAGCTTGGGCCTTGTCACCTGACACCAAGTTCCTTTAGGAGCCTTGGCAGGAAGCCGACAGCATTATTCCTGGTGAGGGGAGCTGGGGGTGCTGCTCCCATGGCCCCACCAGGCTCCTGTCAGTCACAGGGAGCTCCCGGGGCAGCAGCTGACCAGGCCCTCTGCTCCAGGCCCCAGTGCCAGGGGATGGCAGCCTGGAGCCATCGAGGGGACCCTGCTCTGGGCCCTGCTCCTCTGCAGAGCAGCAGGGAGATCTCCCTGAAACCTGGGTGCTTCAAACCTACTAAAAATGCCTGGCCTATCTCCCTGAAACCTGTGGGCTTCAAACCTGCTGAAACTGCCTGGCCTATCTCATTGAAACCTGGGGGCTTCAAACCTGCTGAAACTGCCTGGCCCATCTCATTGAAACCTGGGGGCTTCAAACCTACTAAAAATGCCTGGCCCATCTCCCTGAAACCTGGGGGCTTCAAACCTACTAAAAATGCCTGGCCCATCTCATTGAAACCTGGGGGCTTCAAACCCGTTAAAACTGCCTGGCCTACCTGTTAGGAGCAAATCACAGCAGAGGGGTTAAAATTCAGCCAGGTGCGTCAGGCAGTTTCATGTGTTCCCCACTGAAACACAACAAAGACCAGGTGGGATGGGCCAAAGAACAGCTGGAAAGGTTTGGGGCATCAATGCTGGAAGAAAAGACCTTGAGCTGACAGAAGCAGGCACTGCTCAGGGCACAGTGCCCAGTGCAGATGAGGCCCTGTACCCAGAAGGGGAACCACGGAGGTGCTTGGGAGTGTGTGGCTGACAAAAGGACAAGACACAGTGCCAGTGGCCCTGCCACCTCCACTGCACACCCTGAGGAGCAGCCCAAGGAGAGGACTGCAACAGTTCTCTTGGCAACTGTGGTCTTCATAGTTCAGGCACCAGGAGAGGCCTGGAGCTCTGAACACCCTCACTACTCTGAGGGTGAGGTCCAGCTGCCACACATAAGGACTTCCTGGACTCTTAGGCCAGCAGGAGTGATAGAAAAACCTCTTGGCAGCCTAAAGTGCAGACAAGCCATTCCCATGGTCTACCTCTATGGAGCCCCAAAATACACAAATAATCAAGATATTCTTCCCTGTAAAGCAGATTTGAACATGGCACTGTGAACCCAAGTAACCTGACCTTCACTTTCAATAGAAAAGAACAGCAGAGCTACATTGGAAAGAAGAAATCCTCCTCATAATCTTCTTTGTCTTCTTTCCTGCCCTGAGGTTTCCTTCTGCCAAGGGGACATATTCTCCTGGGACATGTCAGCAGGACCAGCTTCTCAAGAGGCAGGGCTGCTGTGAGAGGTAGGGTCAGTTTCTAGCACACACTGCAAACCCAGGGCATCTCTCCCTCAGTTGGTAGAGCAGCATGATAGGAGATGATCAGTGGGGCAGAACAGCAAGTGCTGAGGACCTGGCACCTAGACTGAAATGGGTTTTCAGGGCAAAGGATGGCAGTCACAAGAGGTGAATGCCAGTCTGAGGTGAGAGCACATTCAGTGGGCACCTAGATCATACCTGTAATGCAAATCAAACTGTGGGGCAACAGGGATTTGCTTCAATGGCATTTTCCTCTTTGAGACTCCCCGTGCAATCACTGCTGATGCCACCACTGCAGAACGTACAGAAACCAGGTGAGGAAGGGCATGGGAGACACCCACCCCCAAAGATGCTGTTTCTGTCCCAGAGGGGATGGTTCCACCTGGGAATCTCTGTGCAGCTGAGGCTGCAGGCACAGAAGTGCCCTCCAGTCACCTCTTCCTCTTGCTGACAGGGATGAGGTCTTTCCTCTCCTTCTGCCAGGGCAGTGAGTTGCCCACAGCTGCAGGAGGGAGGGGCTTTGGAAGGCCAAGAACAGATAACTGGCCTATTTAGGTGAGCTGTGTTTCATGTCCTTGTCCTTGTCTGTGGCCAGAGTGTGACTTTTCCATTGTGATAGAGCTACTGAGATAGATACAGGCTGTCCCAGCATGAATCTGCCAAGAGAATTGTGTCTTCAGGGGAAAAAGACTCTGGCCTGAAACACCCAGAGCTACATGGCAGGTAAAGAATATGTGAGAATCCTCTGCTGTGATTTCTATTGTCTTTTAAAGCAGAGGTATTCAGTGCCACACTTGGAAACCACATCATGTATCTGCCACAAGAACTGCCCTTTTGACCACACCGTGACTATCACGACTCCCTGCCCTGATTACGTCACATGATTGTCACATTGCAGACTTTGTGAAGGTCCTGAGAGATTTTTGGGACAGGGACATCCAAACACTTTGGCAGGGTGAAATGGCATCAGAATTAAAAGTAATTCTGAGAAACTGGAGAAGTTGTCTCAAATCTTCAGCAGTAAATGCAATAAAGTATTTTTATGAAATTAGTCAAGGTTTATAGCTCTTGAATTCAGAAGAAAAGGAAGTGGAGGTTATAACCCATCAAAAGTTAACTTTGGGGGGGAAAAAGGATAATTTGATATTTCTGAAGTTTTCTAGGGATTTTTTTTGTTTGTATTTGTGTTTGTATGTTATTGTGGCAGACCTAGAATGTTTCCATGGTAAGAAAGAATTCACTAGGTTGGGTTGATAAATAAGTGAATAAGAAAAACAGCATTTTCATTTTGGATAATATATTTTGAATCATATAAAATTATTAAAGTATCAACCACACATTATAAATATCTTGAAAATATAATATGCTGTACTTGGAAAATGATCATATTCCTCAGGATTCTAAACTCATATCACACCTATTGAATGTTTTATTTTGCAGGGATTTTTTAGGCTTGCTATAATTTTCAGTCTAAACTAATAATTCCAAACAAGGTGTGCTCTTCCTAAAGACATCTTTAGATAGATTGTTCTAGTCCTACATGTACTCCTGGGAATTACAGCACAGCTTTATTGAAGATCCATATTACATTATTAGGATACATGTAGAACACCCAAGAGAAACAAACATTTTACTGTTCTTAATGTGTATCCTCTCAAAACTGAAAGCAAATTTGGAGAACCCTCTTCTTCCAATGTAAATCATGAATATGGTAATTACCAATACAAAACATCTGGTATCAATCCTGCAAACTTCTTCTGCACTTGAAAAAGCCTTGTACAATTTGGGTTTAATGTTCTGATGTCCTTCTTGTTTTATGAAGAAAAGTGGTAAACATTTTTTATATAATTGCAACATTCACTTAGGGGAAAGAAAAGGCTAGTTGTGCAAATCTAAGCAAATTTATTTCCATAGTGTTGCCTCTCTCTGCTTCTCTTGCTAGTGCAGTCAACAGAGAAACAAGCCAATTAATCAAGCTAATTTTATTTCATATTGCTGTTCTCATTTCTTCTCTTTCCATGCCATTGTCCAGCTCCTTTTGCCTTTTCCTTCTCCTTCCATTGCCATCAGAGCCTGTCCACCTCACTCACCTGTTTGGTAACTGAAGATTTTCAGCTACTCTGGCATGTGATGGAAAGGGCATCCTGAATGTCACCTCCTCATCCAGAACCTGCTGCTCATGTTTCTTTCTCTGACATATGCTGCGAAGATGGGAGGAATTTGAGTAACCATAGAAATCTCACGCACACAGAAGGCAGTTTATCATTAAGTCTAAAAATTCTGTGAGTCAGCTGTCACTGATCTCTAGCTGGTTTTGCCCTTGCTCTTCACTTTTCTTTGCAAGACTTACTTTTCCTCAGTGGGAAGACGCTTAGGTCTCACCAAGCAAAATAAAGACATTCCTAGATTTAAAATATACTGTTGAAACTTCAGAAGTCCCATGTTTTCCCTGCTGTGAGATCAGCTAATAACTGTATTTGTCTCCTTTCCTGCCCTGAGGTTTCCTTCTGCCAAGGGGACATATTCTCCTGGGACATGTCAGCAGGACCAGCTTCTCAAGAGGTAGGGCTGCTGTTGCAGAAATTCATTGCAGAAATTAGTCTCCAAAGGAAGGGGCAGGATCAGAAGAGCACAAAGCCATCTGAGTCCATTCACAGCTCCCCTGAGATACAAGGATGTTCTAAGAAGCACAGGCACAAAGGTCAGCTCTCTCATGTTCTGTTCTTGCAAAGGCCAAGCCAGTAACTGGCTCAAAGTACCTCACCAGGTTAGTTAATCTCTTCTTTGTTAGGCTTATTACTGTTTTTTTGCTAGACGTAATCCCCAACTGTTTTTCTATCCATCCATTTTAGCACTGCTCATCTGGAATGATAGCTCAAGTCTCTGAAGGACTCATTTTACCCAGGTAAAAAATTACCCAGATTAAATATGCCAAAACCAGAGAAAGTACTCAACATATTTAATTTAATTCAACACAACACCCATATTTCAATAGAAATTCAATGTGAAATTCATTCTTACCATCTCCAGGGTCCAGTGTTCAGTCACATCTTAGCAAAAGTGTCACAGAGAGAAGCTTGCACCAGAGAATTAATGTTCTGGCATTTCTCCTTGTCTCATGCCAGCATTCCTGAGAGGTCTTATTTTACCCAGGGATCTTCAGTATGTGGCTACACATTCCTTATCAGTCATTAAGGATCCGCAGGCAAAAAGGTCCCTCCTGGCATGTTTTAAAAATATTAACAGCATAGCTGAGAATAGCATTTGTAAGCTGCAAATCCCATTGCATTTGCAACCTGCAATTCCCGTTGGAAATTTTCCTTCTAGATTAATGTAAAACTAACATGAAGCAGTAAAAAAATGCTGAACATCTTCAATTTTTTAACAAGAAACCTGGGTGCTTATCTTTGCATTTTGGATCAAGTCAGTATATGAGACAACATCTTTTCTTGCATGTTGATAATTTCATTCCTACAGCTAAAGGCTTCTCATTAGAAGATAAACTATTCTAGTAACCCTGTTTATTTGCCAAATCTATGTGATAGTAACCTTTATTTGGCAACAATAAGTATGTATTCCAGGTGTAGCATTTGGATTGTTTTCTTGGTTCAGTCTACTGAAACCAAGCTATTTCTAAAACGAGAAGGGAGAGAATGAATTAAAAAAGGATTTCATCACAATTCTTGATTTTTATCTCCAATGTATGAAGCTCCTCTTGAGATTTTTGCTCTTTGAGACTGAAAAAGAAATGTTGAAAGTGTTAGCACATTCTAAAATGAATGATGTTGTAGTGAGTTTATCTCCTGGATTCCTTTAGGAGTGACAGCAGAGCTCAAGCCCTTTCCATTCCAGCAAAACTTCTGCTGCATCAGCTTCTCTTTTACAATGCACCCACATTACTGCATCTTCTCTCTCCACTGCCTGTCCCTCCTCTCTTTACATCCCCTATCCTGCATTACCCCCTCTCAGTTTCCCCACTGATGAGTGCTCTCATTCTTCTCACCCTCACCCACCTGACCTCAACATGTCCTTGGAGGCGTGTCCCTTGCGGTGTGCATGAGCCCTGCCCAGGCACAGGGTGGGGCAGGCTCACACACACTGCTCCTCTGCTCTCCCAGCTGTGTCTGGGCTTAGTTTACATGGGCCATGGTCTGCCAGAGAAACAGTACATCCATGCAGATCCTGCTCATTCCTGGTCCCTCCCATGGCCCTGAGCACCTCCCAGTTCCTGATCAGGGACCCCAGTTACCTGAGGAGGAGCTGCAATGACCTGTCCCCAGGCACAAGGAGACACTGCTGTGTGTGTAGGGCACCTGAGCCTGCTCTCCAGGTCCTTGACCCACAGCAGGAGGTTTCCTACTGGAGCCTAAGCTGAGCATCTCTGAGCTCTGTCCAGCCTCTCAGGGCTCGCTAGTAGGAGTTGTTCGCTTTATCCTTTGAGCTTCATGTTGTTAGGGAAATAAGTCAGTCACTTGGAGTCATGCTTTTAATCTTCATCTAGTGGTGGTAGTAATTACTTATAAAGACCCAATTTCACTCTGCAATGCATCTTGTTATCACCCTGAATCTCTACTGCATCTTTCCCATGCCATGCCATTCTGTAAGCAGTAAAACCTCACAAGGCCTAGATCAGAGGACATGTCCATCACATAAGCATAATCAGTGTTACATTGGAAATCTACTGATGCTTATTGACTTGAATGAATTATCCCCAAAGATACAGTCAGCTGGAAATAAATGTCATAGCAGCCAATCTTCAGGAAAAGTTTCTGGACTCAAAACTCCCCAGTCACAATCTCAGTGAGGCATGATGCTACCTAACATGAAATTTTCTTTATGAATCTATAAATGAGTACTCCTTCATCTACTGCCCACTGAGTGGATGTCCTACTGGACAAACAAACATCCTGAAGACATGTCTGAAGTTTCAGATTGTACTGAGAAACTAGTGAAAAAGTAGAAACTAATGAGGCTGCAAGAGATAGTTGATGAGCGGATAAAAATTATAAATTGAATATAATTTCACTGCTGCACCATAGTGAAAGGGGAAATGGGACCTCACGGTTTCTTTTCCACTACAGTGGACTCTGCTGGCTGCCATAGGGCAATCTGTTTTTAATAAGATTCAACTTAGACAGGATGAAAAGGCCTTCCTTGCCAAATGTGAGAAGTCAGCAGTGCTCATTTTCAATCAGTTTTTTCAAGCTGCATGACAGAATGGATGAGAATTATATGAAGAACTGATCACTCTTTTCCTGGGTTTATTTTTGGCAATAGGTTCTGACACCAGAACAAGGACCATGGGGCTTCTTCCACTGAAGAAAGTCATTGATACAATAAGTAATGAAGAAAGTATCACTCTTCCAGGCTGTGAAAAGTTTCCCACACTAGAATGTTATAAACTTTAGTCTCCAGTTAACAAAGCAAATCTAAAAACTGTGAGGGATTTTACCAGGCCATAGGCTGGATATCTGTGTATGTACATACTTTTACTTGTTGCTAAGTATTCTCTCTCTCTTTGCTGCTAACACAGAGTCTGAGACAGAAGAAGTCATATCCTAAGGGCTGGCAGACAGCAAGTCAGCTGATTGATGTCTTTCTCAAGATGGTTCTATTTTCAGCATGCTTCAGTCTCTTCTTCATGGGAAATGTCAGCACTGCAATACTTTGCCCATCTCAGATTGCTGAGCAAGACATTCTGTGTGCAGGGTCTGTGCTCACTCTCCCTCTCCTCTTTTTGAGTGTGCCATGCTTTGCTCTCAGCTGGAGCAGAGTCCAGCCCTGCAGTGACAGTAGCAGCACTGGGAGACAGTGGTGGGCAGGATCTATTTAATTTTTCTTTTAGCGTTAAGGCCTTGCTGCTGCTTTCAGTACACCCTTTCCTAAGGACTAGCAGCCCCATAGCTGCCTGGCCATGTGCCTCACTCTTGCCTGCTGCAAGGCTGGGTCCACATCCTGCACAGCACAACAGGAAAAAAGCCCCAGAAGTGCTCTGCTGAGTAGACTGTCTTTGTCGTTTGCTATTGGGAAAGCAAAGATTTTCACTTCCAAGTGTGAGGGGAGAGAACCCCCAGCTGTCACCCTACAAGAAGCATCAGACATCCCTCACTCTTCTTTCATTGTCTCAAGTAAGAGTTGTTAGATACTTCCTCTTTCTGAATTCTATAAATCATAAATTTCATCTTTTTGCTCAAAGCACTTCCTTATTTTTACAGATATGGGGTTGCTGTGATTTTTAGCTGTTAAAATCTTACATGGTACATGTAAAAACCACGATAATTTGCAACTAATTTTTCATTCTTAGGGACATGCAGAATGTCTTTTATATCTTATCTTTCAGGGAAAGTTAATTTAATATCTTTTAAATATAGTATACCTTCATATTTATCATTATAATATCTTTCTATCCATTGGTACGTATCTCAAGATTCTGGAAATCACCTCAAGTGATTCTGGAATTCACCTCAGCTCTACACATGAGCTGAATTTCAAGAGTTGATATATTGTCTATGAGGGAATGTGAGCTACAATAGGTTTCTGCTTTTCCATTTTCTGTAAAATCACCTTGGATTTAGTTACAATGGGTTGCAGGTTTTTGCCAGGTGGCACAGAAAATCCTTAACACCTAACCTTTTAATAAAGAAATCAGTTTTGAGAAATACTTTTTTTTTTTCAAGACAGGACAAAAGCTATTAGTTCATTAACCAAATAATATTTCCTTTAGTATATATGAAATTGATTGTCTGACCCCTGGCCTCTCTTACTAAATGATACTCCTTCAGTTTGCTTTTTGATGGGATACTTTCATGCATTTTACATTTTGATATGCAGGGTTTTGACAAGGTTTTTAGAAGACAAAGTCACTCTAGTTTCATACATATTCATGAACTAAGAAAGCTCTTATATTCTAAAGGCCATAGTCTGTACTGCCATTAGGAGAAGTCTATATATGACAGAGCCAAATCTAGAGAAGAAGTTGAGTTATAATCTTAATGAATTTTTAAAGTGAAAATTATTAAAATAAGTCATTTGGCTTATAAATTTAGTTAAAATATCCAATGAAAGTTTTCTTACTGATAACTATGTTCAGAAAATACCAATATTGGCTTTTGTAGCTTTTCTGTGTTCAATGTTTGTTGTGACATTGGATTAAAAAGATTGCAACCAAGATTTTTGGTCATTAATGGCAATTCACACACACACACACATATACATCAAATTCCAATCTTTGTCCAATGATCAATTTTTTCTTTGTCTCTCTTGTGTTTCAGTTGCTGACAAGGCAGCCTACCTGATGATTCTGTGCTCAGCAGACCTGCTTTGACCCTATGTTGTCCTTGAGTCAAAGCTAGGAATGAATTAGTGACCAAAGCAGTGGATTGTCTTATGGGAATTAGGGCAAGCTCCTCTAACAAGGAGATGTGGCTGATACCCAGATGAAGTGCTTCTCTATCAGTGCAGCACTGTGGGCAACAGACAGAAGGAGCTGGTAGCCACTGCCCAGACAGGCACTATGGCCTGATTGCTAGCACAGAAACTTGTTGGGATGGATTGCATGACTGACATGTGCTGTGACTGACAGTTATAAAATATTTGGAAGGGACAGTCAAGGAAGGAGAGATGAGGGAGTTGCCCTGATGAGATGCATCCCCAGATCCTGAGGGAATTGTCAGGTGAAGTGGCTAAGCCACTATCCATCACACCTGACAAGTCATGGTTGTCTGATGAAGTTCCACTGACAGAAAAATCCCATTTTTAAAAAGGGGCAAAAGAAAGACCCAGGGAACTACAGGCTGGTCTGTTTCATCTCTCTACGTGGCAAGATCATGGAGCAGATCCTTCTGGAAAATATGCTATGGTACATTGGCTGGATGATCACACACCGAGAGTTGTGGTCAATGGCTTGAATTTCAGGTTTGCCAAGAACATGGACAGTGGGATTGAGGGCACTGTCAGCAAGTGTGCTGATAACATCAAGCCATGTGCTGCAGTCAATGCACTGGAGAGAAGATAGATTCTGGTTGGATATAAAAGTGACATTTTTTATGAAGAGGCCAGTGAGACACAGGAACAGACAGGCCCCAGAATACAGGAATGTCCCATCAATGGAAGTGTGCAAGCTCAGGTTGAATGGGGCTTTGAGCAACCTGATCTAGTCAAAGATATTCCTACCCACAGCAGTGGTGTTGCACTAGATGATTCTTTTAAGGTTTCTTCCAACCCAAACCATTCTCTGATTTGTCCTCTGAGTTCTGTATGTCTGTGGAAGTCAGAGATTGTGCAGACACAGGACTTCTGATGCCCCCCTGCACTCACTGTTTTACACAGGTTGTTTCTGAGCTCCTCCTGTTCAGGGCAGAGGGTGTTTCCACCAGCTTCCCCCTGCCCTGAACAGGGAGCCCAGGGCTGAGCTCTGGTTTTGAGCTCCAGAGCTGCATGCTCATCCTTGGAACAAGCTTTTCATGCCCACAGCAGTGCTTGATGTTGGATATCTCCTTGGATCACGTTTACTGACCTTTCCCCTCTGCTCTTCATTGAGCTTTACCCACTGAGCTCTTTTAATAATCAGAATGCCAATGACCAGGAGAAGAGCTTGTTTAAATAAGCTTCAGTAACAGTGATATTTGTGATGCGAGGGAAATGCTGGACTGAGGATGTATCAGAGTAACACCACAGTCATGCAATAAAAATCTGCCTTGAGTACACGAAGAAACCATTGGAAATGCAGCAGTATAGTTCACTGGTCCTACATCCAAATTTTCCAAATGCCTTGACTAACTGAACTTCTGTCCTTATGTCTCTAGACAAATTATTTATAGTCAATACATTCACAGCATTGGTAAGATACAAAACATTTCTAAATATATCTTATTAAATCAAATGACTATGCCCTTAGTTCAGTTTGCCAGACAATGCTTTGCCAAAGAATGTTTGCCAAAAAATGTTTTGACCGAAGAAAGGGGAAGAATCCGGAGCACCTGCCAACCAGACTCTATAAAAGAGTCTTTGCAGTGCTCTGCCCTGTCTACTCAAAAGGTTTCAAGGTAAGTGCACTGGATCTAGCTATTAGGTATTTCCATTATTGCATATTATGAATATATATTTTTTCTTTTGAAACTGGTTTCCAACAAAGTTTTTCCATCTACTTTTAAGGCTATAGTATCTATTCTATCTATACTTTTTTATTATTTTATATTAGAATAAAAAGGTTCCTTTAACATATTTCATATTCTCAAATATGATACTAGAATCCATAAAGCCAAAGTAAAATCTGTACAGTACCATAAGACAAAAAAGAAATTTTTACAGTGTTATTATATATAATTTAAGGATAAAACAATATTTTTCTCTTCTGGGTTTAAATCTTTAAACACAAGGAAGGAAACTTCTGGTAGTTTTAACAATTCTAGTAAGCGCTCAGTTTTAAAGCATTAGAAAAGCTGTCCTTGCAAGCAAGGTACATGAACGATCTATTCATGTTACATTTCTTTTCTTCCACAGGGTTCTTTGCTGCTGATGTGCCTTCAGTAAAGTGCAGACATGGCCTCTGCAGATGCTGACTTAGCCTGTTTTGGGGAGGCTGCTCCTTACCTCCGAAAATCGGAAAAGGAGAGAATTGAGGCCCAGAACAAACCTTTCGATGCCAAGACATCTGTCTTTGTGGTACATCCCAAAGAATCCTTTGTGAAAGGCAAAATTGAGAGCAGGGAATCGGGCAAAGTCACTGTCAAGACTGAAGGGGGAGAGGTGAGTCAAAAACAAGGCTCAAGAACAACATTTGATCCCCACTTTGAGCTTTTAGGTGACACATGTGGATCTTTCTGTTTTCTTGGCAGACCCTGACTGTGAAAGAAGATCAAATCTTCTCCATGAACCCTCCCAAGTATGACAAAATCGAGGACATGGCCATGATGACCCACCTCCACGAACCCGCCGTGCTGTACAACCTCAAAGAGCGTTACGCAGCCTGGATGATCTACGTAAGTGGCAGCAGCAGCTTCCTCTGGGCAGCCTCAGGAGCTGCTGGGCCAGGCTCAGGGGAAGCCAACGTGCTGTGTCCCTTCCTCACAGACCTACTCGGGTCTCTTCTGCGTCACTGTCAACCCCTACAAGTGGCTGCCGGTGTACAACCCCGAGGTGGTGTTGGCCTACCGAGGCAAGAAGCGCCAGGAGGCCCCTCCACACATCTTCTCCATCTCTGACAACGCCTATCAGTTCATGCTGACTGGTGAGTTCCATGATTTTCTTTAAAATCACTTGGCTGTAAACACTCACAAAGGAGAAAAAGTCCCTTAATCGCAAAGTAGTTAATAGTGTTGTGAGGGTGCATGCTCTCTTGTCATTGGAAATGATGAAGACTTCCCTTTGGTTGAAGAGAATCAGGTTAGAGATCATTTAGTCAAACCTGACATCCACACGTTCATTCAAACGGGATGCACCTGCAAGTGCTGAGGGAACTGCAGGACATCATATCTTGTCCTCTGTCATTCACCTTGGAATGGGCAATGCAGTCAGGAGATCTGTGTGAGGACTGGAAGAAAACAAATGTCACAAGTCTTTAAAAAAGGCAAAAGGAAGATCCAAGGAACTACAGGCATGTCAGCCTCACCTGAGTGTTGGAATGGCTAATCCTGGAGGCTATCTCTAAGAATGCAGAATACAAGAAGTTGATCAGGAGTAATCAGCATTGATTCACCAAAGGGAAATTATGCTTAGCCAACTTGATTTCTTTCTACAATGGGATAACTGCATCAAGACATGAGGGGAAAGCATTGGATATTGTCTACCTGGATTTCAGCAAGGGTTTTGATGCTGTTTCTCATGATATCCTCATAAGCAAACTCAGGGAGTGAGGGCTGGACAAGTGGATGGTGAACTGGATTGAAAATTGGTCTGAATGGCAGGTCTCAAAGGGCTTGTTCTGGGCCTTCAACTGTTCAACATTTCTTTAAATAACGTGGAAGTGATGAAAATATTTCTGATTTGACTGAGTTCTTAAGGTCAGCAAAAATGAAGTCTAATAATGAAGAATTTCAGGGGGACCTTATTACATTAAGTACTTATTCAGTGAAGTTGCAAGAAATTTTTGTGAACAGGAGTGTGAAACAAATGCCACTGGGGGAAAAACCCTCATTGCTAACAATTTTTATAAGTGTCTTCTAATACTGCTTCAAAATTTTGTCTCAAGGATCATAAATATACAAAATAAAAAGCTGAAACCTGAAGATCACTGAGCAAGAAATAGAGACCAAAACAGAAAGCATTACTATGCGCAAGGGGTATCTGCACCTGGTGTGTTGTATGCATTTCAGGCTTCCTTCTTCACAAAAAAATGTAGTAAAGTGGAACAGGTCAAGAGGAAGATGAAAAGGTTTCCCAAACGTAGGACAGGCTGTGCTGGTAGCTCTAGAAAGAAGATTTTTATTACTTTATAAAATTATGCATGACAAAGATAAGATGAATAGAAAAGACAGAGTACATGATGAAACAAGCTCAACACCAGGAACATATTTTTTCCTTTCTCATTGAGTGATTCAAAAATGGAGCATAACAATGGAACACAAAAATAAGTGAGCATGGATTAAGAAAGCAAACAGATGAAATTGCGGGAAACAAACTCAGCTCAAGCTATTGAAAAGAGATACATTAATTCTAGCTCTGGAAGTACCAAAATTTCAGTATTATAGAGCAGACTATGCTGATAAAGGTTCCTACATGTTTATGATGTTCCTGTAATTTTATTTCATCAAAAACTAATTGGAAACCAACATAAAAACAATTTAGAGAGTCTTGTGGACTGATCAGGAGTGGTTGTTCCTATGTAATAAACTTTATGAGAAGCACATGCTCCAGTTCAATTCAGCTTACTCATAGACTATTTAATCAGTAACTCTACAAAACTAATCTTTAGTTGGAATCATTTTCATACACAAAATGAACAGTATGACATGAAGGGACTATCCAGAAAAAGAACTGCATATGTGCTACACCAGACACCATAAGAGGGTTGAGATGTCAGCTTCCCACCTGCAGCTGGGAATATGAAAATATTCAAAACGGGTGAAGGCATATGGGCTTATGAAAGATATCAGCTGCCTATTGCAAGTGCATAAATAATAATATTTTCTTTTCTGCCTTGTTCACAGATCGGGAGAACCAGTCCATCCTGATCACGTACGTACACCCCCTGCGCGGGTCCCTGCGGGGCTGCCCGGTGCCAGGGCACCTCCTGCCTGACCACGCACCCTCTGCTTCTCTCTTGCCTTTGGCAGCGGAGAATCCGGGGCCGGGAAGACTGTGAACACAAAGCGTGTCATCCAGTACTTTGCAACAATTGCAGCCAGTGGAGAGAAGAAGAAGGAGGATAAGTCATCAGGCAAAATGCAGGTGAGTGAGGAAGGACAGACGGAATGCTTGGCCTGTCATTGCTCTCTCAACCAAACAGAGTCACTGAATAATTATGTCCCTGCAGGGAACACTTGAGGATCAAATCATCAGCGCCAACCCACTGCTGGAGGCCTTTGGAAACGCCAAGACCGTGAGGAACGACAACTCCTCACGCTTTGTGAGTTTTTGCTTTGCATAAGATCTCCCCCCATCATGGCAGCACACACGATGCCTGAGCAGTTCTTCCTGCAAAGGAGATGTCAGCAGAACACTTCCAGGCTGACCTGCTGCTGCTGCTTCTGCTTAACAGGGCAAATTCATCAGAATCCACTTTGGTGCCACAGGCAAACTGGCTTCTGCTGACATTGAAACTTGTAAGAGAGTCTCCTGGATTGCTCCCATCCCTTCCTAAATTCCCACATCCAGGTACATTCTCAGAAGGTTCTAACTCTTTCTACCATCCTTGCCAGATCTGCTGGAGAAGTCCAGAGTCACTTTCCAACTCCAGGCGGAAAGGAGCTACCACATCTTTTATCAAATCATGTCCAACAAGAAGCCAGAGCTAATTGGTAGGAAGGAGCATTATGGCTTTTTGGGGTTGATCACTGAGGAACAGTTCCCTCTCTCACCTGACTGGAAAAGTAAACCTATGCCTTGCCTCTTCCTCTTTGCAGACATGCTCCTCATTACCACCAACCCCTATGATTTCCACTATGTGAGTCAAGGGGAGGTCACTGTCCCCAGCATTGATGACCAGGAGGAGTTGATGGCCACAGATGTAAGTAACCCAGCAACAAGGTCCCTACTGGGCATGTCTTGAGGGTGACATCTCTGACCCACTGAGGACACATTTTTTAAGTCATTATTTTGACTGCAGAGTGCCATTGACATCCTGGGCTTCACTGCAGATGAGAAAACAGCCATCTACAAGCTGACAGGGGCTGTCATGCACTATGGGAACCTGAAGTTCAAGCAGAAACAACGAGAGGAGCAGGCAGAGCCTGATGGCACCGAAGGTAGCAGCAAGTTCAGGGGCTGATTTGTGCTAAGCCCTTCTCTGCCTCCAGAGGCAATATGTTAGCCTCCAGAGGCACACTGCAGTTGCCCAAGTCTCCACATAAAACACTGAGAAATCCTTTTTTGCCCCTGGTCCATCTAACTGCAGAGGCGCTTGCCTAGTCACGAGAAGTTCCATTATTCTATCCAATGGTGGCTCCCCAAAATCATGCTGCCTGAAAGCAGGAACTTAAATTTTAACACAGAATATCCATCTTTCTCTCTTGAAAACTTCCAAGCACTAAGACAACCTGAGGGGCAATTGTGTTTTTGATGAAATAAGTCCTGCAAGCTGTGCTACCCAGAAATCCCCTTCCCACAGAAAGAGAATGTGCCTTGCCTTATGTCCTGCTAGAGGCTTTTGTTTTTCTTCTGGGAAATTCAAGGTCCAAGCTCTTCCTATCCAAGCCATACTTGTTCTTGCTTTCAAAGACGACCACCCATAGTGTCCAGAATTTGCATTGCCTTCTGTATGGGATGAGATAAATGTTCTTCCATTCCTAGAACAGGAACAGCAAAGTTGTTCACAATACCTGAATTCTAGAGATTGTCCATAAACAAATGCTTTTCTCTCTCCCTCCACCTCTAGTGGCTGACAAGGCTGCCTACCTAACGGGCCTAAACTCCGCTGAATTTCTCAAGGCCTTGTGTTACCCCCGAGTCAAGGTTGGGAATGAATACGTGACCAAAGGTCAAAACGTGACACAGGTAACATCTGACAGTTGAAAATGCACAACTTCAAGGAGAATGTGCACATTTTTCTTTGCCCCTCAGAGGTATCTCCAGTCCTGTCTCCTCTGCTCTAGGTGAACAATGCAGTGGGTGCACTGGCAAAGGCAATGTTTGAGAAGATGTTCCTGTGGATGGTTGTTCGCATCAACCAGCAGCTGGACACGAAGCAGCCCAGGCAGTACTTCATTGGTGTCCTGGACATTGCTGGCTTTGAGATTTTTGATGTAAGGAGCAAGGGTTTGACACCACAGTCAAGCGATGGGCAGGGAAGGGTCAGGAGGACTCAGAAACACATAGAGGACTAAGGCTCACACAGCTATGGGCCAAGGGTTGGAAGCTCTTTTTAAGGCAGTGTCTGGGCAAGTTCACAGCATGTTTCCTGTTCTGTCAATGCAGCGATGATGCAAGGACTTCTGTGTCAGAGCACAAAAATGCCCAGATTATTGTTCTGAGGCCAGGGAAATGTTTGGGTGGGACACTGAGGTGGTTTCTAGCATCCAGTACCTCACAGAACTGACACCATGGAGCTACTGAGCTTACCAAAGACTTGCAGCTGAGTAGCACAGTGAAAAATATTTGTAACTTTTGGCTTGATTTGTGAAGTAATAATGAAAATATTCTTCAAGGACAGTGGGTGTTAGATTAGAAACACATGGTATAGTAGGGTTGGGACTGTTGTTTCAACTTCAAACAGCCTTAGGAGAATGGCAGCAAAGGCCTGTGGGTTTTGGCACGCCTTGAGAACCTGTGCACCTTTCCTTGCTTTGGGCAGTTCAACAGCTTTGAGCAGCTGTGCATCAACTTCACCAATGAGAAACTGCAACAGTTCTTCAACCACCACATGTTCGTGCTGGAGCAGGAGGAGTACAAGAAGGAGGGGATTGAATGGACATTCATTGACTTTGGGATGGACCTGGCTGCCTGCATTGAGCTCATTGAGAAGGTACCTTTCTCTTGCATGTATATGATGGCTGTTCAAATTCCGTGATGTTTCTGAGGTACAGTCAGATTCAAAGTCCACAGACAAATTTGAGAAATAAATATCATATCACCTGACATCCCCAAACTACAGAGCCCCTTGTAGCTGTTTTCCCCATATATTTCTCTTTATCATTGCTCCCCCAATTCTACAATCAATTCTCATGTGAACTGGACAGCCATTCCTACCAGTTCAATGATGATAGAGTGCAGGGAGGCAAGGGATGGCAGAAATAAACTCCTTGACTGAGAACAAATCCTGGTAAACCCAGGCTTTCATGCAGACTTTTATGTTCATAGCACATGCTTCTTGTTATTGTCATAGAGTCACAGAATGGTTTGGGTTGGAAGGGGTGATAAAGAACATTTTGTTCCAATCCCTTACCATGGTGAGGGAACTCCTTCCACTAGACCAGGCAGGTGAACATCCCAACCAAAGTGAGATTGAACATTTCCATTATAACCTTTCCTGTCATTTCTTGTGATTTCTCCCAGCCCATGGGCATTTTCTCCATCCTGGAAGAGGAGTGCATGTTCCCCAAGGCAACTGACACCTCTTTCAAGAACAAGCTCTATGACCAGCACCTGGGCAAGTCCAACAACTTCCAGAAGCCCAAGCCTGCCAAAGGCAAGGCTGAGGCCCACTTCTCCCTGGTGCACTACGCTGGCACAGTGGACTACAACATCACTGGGTGGCTGGAGAAGAACAAGGACCCTCTGAATGAAACTGTCATTGGGCTGTACCAGAAATCATCTGTGAAGACCCTGGCTTTACTCTTTGCCAACTATGGTGGAGCAGATGCTGGTCAGTTTTGTGGAAATTGTATTTTTATTGTGGAACAAAGTTTTCTTAGAGTTAAAGCTGCAAAGACTAAAAATATAAAGTGGCTTTGTGTTCTGTAGTATCCAGTAACAAATTGCCAATAATAAAAAAATGTTTCTTTTTCTTTTCTGTGACTTGCAGAGGCTAGTGGTGGTGGTGGTGGCAAGAAGGGAGGCAAGAAGAAGGGTTCTTCCTTCCAGACTGTCTCTGCTCTCTTCAGGGTAAGAGCAGAATTTATTTCCTCATTTAAATATCTTCTGAAATAAAATAGGAATTCAGTGAAATTGCAGTCAGAAGACAGGCCTGTAATTCACTAAGACTGATTCATATTTATACTCTTTTTACACCAACATAATCATGTATTTCGTACAGTTCAAGACCCAGAAAGAATCAGGTTTTTTTTATGCACATCATAGATAGGCATGAGGTCCTTACTAGATTAAACCTGAACTTTTCCTTGTAATCTCACAGGAGAATTTAAACAAGCTGATGGCTAACTTGAGAAGCACTCACCCCCATTTTGTAAGGTGCATCATCCCAAATGAAACTAAAACACCTGGTAAGTCAAACCAAGGGGAGGAAAGCTTGACCAGCAGAAGCTCTTCTCCTGAGTGTCAAATAGCAGGGTAGTCACTAATGGTGGTATTTGTCAGGTGCCATGGAGCACGAGCTGGTGCTGCACCAGCTGCGCTGTAACGGCGTGCTGGAAGGGATCAGGATTTGCAGGAAAGGCTTCCCCAGCAGAGTCCTCTATGCTGACTTCAAACAGAGGTAAGAGTCCTGCATTTCTGCCAATTCAGATCAAACTGAAGAGCCTGATCATCTTAACAATCTTTACATTTTACATTATCATGTTTTTTTGTGAATTGATGATTTATTTTATGCTGATTGTGAGGATTCACTTGGACTCTGAGTTAATGGTATGAATGGTTCTTGCTCTCTCTTGCAGTGTCTTTCAAGTCTTGCACTGTCTTCAAAGAATGCACTCTCTAATACATTCAGCCTTTGCTGAGTAGGCAGTGAGGTTCAATCACAGTGATGGTTTCAGAACTGTTGATTTGTTAATGTTCTGCTTTCTCCTACAGATACAGAGTACTTAATGCCAGTGCTATTCCAGAAGGTCAGTTTATGGATAACAAGAAGGCTTCAGAGAAGCTTCTTGGGTCCATTGATGTTGACCACACCCAGTACAGATTTGGTCACACCAAGGTAGAATGAAGTTCTGTATTTAAATACAGTGCGCCCCAGTAATGCACTACCCAACACTGATGTACTACAATCTTGCCTTTCTTAAGGTATTCTTCAAAGCTGGACTGATAGGTGTGCTAGAGGAGATGAGAGATGAGAAACTGGCAGAGATTATGACCATGATACAAGCCAGGTGCAGAGGCTTCCTGATGAGAGTGGAGTACCAGAGAATGGTGGAGCGGAGGTAGGTACTTCTCACTCATTTGTTATGTTCTAATGGTAGCTGGCTAATTGAGTCAAAATTGACTGAACACAGGATATTCAATAACCATGTGGATTTGTTTTCAGGGACTCCATCTTCTGCATCCAGTACAATGTTCGTTCATTCATGAATGTCAAACACTGGCCATGGATGAAGCTGTTCTTCAAGATCAAGCCCTTGCTGAAGAGTGCAGAGTCTGAGAAGGAGATGGCCAACATGAAACAGGAGTTTGAGAAAACCAAGGAAGAGCTTGCAAAGTCTGAGGCAAAGCGGAAGGAGCTTGAGGAGAAAATGGTGGCCTTGGTGCAGGAGAAAAATGACCTGCAGCTCCAAGTGCAGGCTGTGAGTACCACTGTTCATTTCCCCCTGGAAAAAGAATGATATACTGTCAGAATGCTTCTTGTCCTGCAAAGAGACTCACAGGAATGAATGGGTGGAAGAAAACAGTCTAAATCACATACTCTGAGGCACTCTAATGTTGAGTAAGCAGGAACTGGGCCTTAGTGAGAGTCCTGGCAGACTCATATGGCACTTACCATTCCTATTGTCTGAGGAAAGAGCCTTGTAACACCAGCCAATGTGTATTGAACTGTGGAGAACTTGGAGCTGGAAGAGAAATAATTTTCAAAACAGTGTTTCTGTTTAACACTGTAAAAGCAAACCTGAGAAAGACATACTTTTCCTCCAAATTCAATTAGGAAAAAAAATTTGACCAAAGAAAACAAATCTTTCTCCACTAAAGTATTCTCATAAAGCTTCTATTGCTCAAATACTATGAAGATTAATAATCAATTAAATGGAAGCAGCTATTGCGTATTTTTTCCATGAGGAAAATACTCCAAGGCATTCTTCCTCCTGCAACTAGGAACTGAAGAAACCCGTATTCCATTCTGCTTGAGGGTGGTATGAGGCAGTCTCATACCACTGGGAACCCTGGGAGACATATTTAGGAAGCACAAAAACTTTGGAGTAAATATTAATTCCAAATGAAAAGGTTTCCCAGTAGACAACACTCAAGATCCTTCTGTTGCAGGAGTTGAAGGTCAGGTTCAGCTGTTTCTCAGTAATAAAAGAGGCAGAGCAGATAAAGTTCAAAATATTAGAACCCACAAATTTCTGTCTACCCACCAGGAAGCAGATAGCTTGGCTGATGCTGAGGAAAGGTGTGACCAGCTCATCAAAACCAAAATCCAGCTGGAAGCCAAAATTAAGGAGGTGACTGAAAGGGCTGAAGAAGAAGAGGAAATTAATGCTGAATTGACAGCCAAGAAGAGGAAGCTGGAGGATGAATGTTCAGAGCTGAAGAAAGATATTGATGACCTTGAGCTAACACTGGCCAAGGTGGAGAAGGAAAAACATGCCACTGAAAACAAGGTAAAGCACAGGGGTCAAAAAGTTGGTCGAAAAGTCAAAGTTTCTGTGAGCAAAAGAACAACCCAAGGACATGTTACCTTTTAAACATATGAAAACATGTAACCTGTAACATATGTAAACATGTTGCCTTTTAAACACATGTTACCTTTTAAACATATCATAGGCCTGACCTAAGAAGTGAAAGGAAAAGCACATCTGACTAAGCACAGCAGAGGGAAAATTTAGCTAATAAGCCAGCCTGTTTTCCACTGAATTTTGACAATTGCTCTTGTTTTTAGGTGAAAAACCTGACTGAGGAGATGGCAGCTTTGGATGAGACCATTGCCAAGCTGACAAAAGAAAAGAAAGCCCTCCAAGAGGCCCATCAGCAGACCCTGGATGACCTGCAGGTAGAGGAAGACAAAGTCAATACTCTGACCAAAGCCAAGACCAAGCTGGAACAGCAAGTGGATGATGTAAGCACACAGACAGAGAGCAGGAACAGGACAGGTATGGAGTCCAGCCTGGCTGGCAGAGCCCTGATGGTCTTGTTGTGTTTAGCTGGAAGGGTCCCTGGAGCAAGAGAAGAAACTGCGCATGGACCTGGAGAGAGCTAAGAGGAAACTGGAAGGAGACCTGAAGCTGGCCCAGGACAGCATCATGGATTTGGAGAATGATAAGCAGCAGCTGGATGAGAAACTGAAGAAGTAAGTGTGGCTCTGGGACTCCTGAGTGCTGGGCTGCAGCACTTGTCTCTTTTCTTTGAGCTCTAACACGGTTCACTTGGCCCAAAGGAAAGACTTTGAGATCAGCCAGATCCAGAGCAAGATCGAGGATGAACAAGCCCTGGGCATGCAATTTCAGAAGAAGATCAAGGAGCTGCAGGCAAGTCTCTGTTCCTCCCCCTGCCTTGCTCAGGCTCAGCTCAGGCAGGAAGAGGGCACGGGTGTGAAGGGTCCCTGGTGTTCTGCAGGCCCGTATTGAGGAGCTGGAGGAGGAAATTGAGGCAGAGCGAACCTCTCGCGCTAAAGCAGAGAAGCATCGCGCTGACCTGTCCAGGGAGCTGGAGGAGATCAGCGAGCGCCTGGAAGAAGCAGGAGGTGCCACAGCAGCTCAGGTGGAGATGAACAAGAAGCGTGAGGCAGAATTCCAGAAGATGCGCCGTGACCTGGAAGAGGCCACGCTGCAGCACGAAGCCACGGCTTCCGCCCTGCGCAAGAAGCACGCGGACAGCACAGCTGAGCTGGGCGAGCAGATCGACAACCTGCAACGCGTGAAGCAGAAGCTGGAGAAGGAGAAGAGTGAGCTGAAGATGGAGATTGACGACTTGGCCAGCAACATGGAGTCTGTCTCCAAAGCCAAGGTATGGAGTTGCAGGAGAAAATGCTCGCAGGAACAAAGTGTGGCACAAAAGCCGCCTCTTCCACACACATTCCCAGAAACAAAATCCCGACTGTGATAACAACAAGGCAGAGTGCAGACCATCATTTCTTTTCCTTTCCCATGTTTCCTAGGCCAATCTAGAGAAGATGTGCCGCACACTGGAAGATCAGCTGAGTGAGCTTAAAACGAAGGAGGAGCAGAATCAGCGCATGATCAACGACCTCAATACGCAAAGAGCTCGTCTGCAGACAGAGTCAGGTGAGACATCCTCCTCCCCAAAGTTCAATGGCAGGACCTGCATGGCCTGAGCGAGCCAGAGAGTACAAGGTGGCAGCTGGTATGAGCTCTCCAGGCCGTTCCAGGTTATGTGGCTTTACAGGCAGAAATTGTCATAGGAGGAACAATCTACTTCCTTTTTTCCCTTTCCCTTTCCAGGTGAATATTCCCGCCAGGTGGAGGAGAAAGATGCTCTGATTTCTCAGCTGTCTAGGGGCAAGCAAGGATTTACCCAACAGATTGAGGAACTGAAGAGACATCTAGAGGAAGAAATCAAGGTCTGGAAGTACCCTACTCTCCACAGCCAACATCACCCCCAAAAGCATTTATAGAATCCTGTCTGACACTCAACTGCTTCAGTGTTCCTTCCCTAAACACACACAGGACTGGAGGGAACAGCACTAATGCACAGCCCCTCACTCTTCCAGTAGACAGGGAAGGAAGCACTATGCTGTATGTGCTGGAGGAAGTCATCCACATGAGATTCTTCCATGAGATTCTGATAATCTCCTCTAAGACAGGATTCAGCCACACATGTCAGAACATATATACCAACAGCAGATTACAATCCCAAGTGTCAATAATGCTTCCTGATGCTCCAGAAAGTGTCAATGAGGGCTTCACCAGCTCCAAGCTCTACATTTGCCCAATTAGAGTCTCATTCCAATTTCACTTTCAAGTTCACATTGAAGAGGCATTTAAAGACAAGTATTCAAGTTAACCAAACCCAATATCCCTACAGGCCAAGAACGCCCTGGCCCACGCCCTGCAGTCCGCTCGCCACGACTGTGACTTGCTCCGGGAACAATATGAGGAGGAGCAGGAGGCCAAGGGGGAGCTGCAGCGAGCCCTGTCCAAGGCCAATGGCGAAGTGGCCCAGTGGAGAACCAAATACGAGACGGACGCGATTCAGCGCACGGAGGAGCTCGAGGAGGCCAAGTACGTGGGGAAGCAGGATGGCAATTGACTGGAGAGGACCAAAACTGGTCAAGGGAATTTGGAATCTCTGGGAGTGGGTTAAGACAAGGGTGGGACAAAGGCAAGGATATAGTGTATTTGTAAAAAATGGGAGAGCGGGGGGACACAGCAAAGGATCAATCCTTACATAGCTGTGAAATTGCTTGCCTAAAAAAACCTCAAAATGACAAACCTGCCCTCTTATGACATTGCAGAACTGATGCCCTTCCAAGCCCTTCCAATGTACAACTTTGCTTGTCTCCTCCCAGGAAGAAGCTGGCCCAGCGCCTGCAGGATGCAGAGGAACATGTTGAGGCTGTCAATGCCAAATGTGCCTCCCTGGAAAAGACAAAGCAGAGGCTGCAGAATGAAGTGGAGGACCTGATGATTGACGTGGAGAGATCCAATGCTGCCTGCGCTGCTCTGGATAAGAAGCAGAAGAACTTTGACAAGGTCTTTTGGCCTCCAGCACCAGCACTCCTGGCCAGAGCACGGCCCCGTGATGGCCACAGCCCTACTCACAGCCCGTTTCTCTGCAGATCCTGGCAGAATGGAAGCAGAAGTATGAGGAAACGCAGGCTGAGCTGGAGGCCTCACAGAAGGAGTCGCGCTCTCTGAGCACGGAGCTGTTCAAGATGAAGAATGCCTATGAGGAGTCCTTGGACCACCTGGAAACAATGAAGCGGGAGAACAAGAACTTGCAGCGTAAGTCCCTCTGCTCCTCACTGGCCTTTCTCACTCTCAGCCAGCACCACCATTGTTCATGGGTCTGTGCCTGCAGGTCTGCAGGGATGCCTGTCACCTGGGTGGGACAGGGCCCTTCCCATTCTGCTCTGTGCCTGACCATGCCATTGATCTTTGTTCCCACAGAGGAGATTTCCGACCTCACGGAGCAGATTGCAGAGGGAGGAAAGGCAATTCATGAGCTGGAGAAAGTCAAAAAGCAGGTTGAGCAGGAGAAATCGGAACTGCAAGCCTCCCTGGAGGAAGCTGAGGTACAGACAATGCTAATAAATTATGTCCCACCAAGAGTATGGGTGTAGTCCTTTGGAGAGAGAAGAGGAAAGCAAACTTACCTTTAATGTGGACCTGCGTAAAAGATTACTTAGAAAGTAAGACACTCTTTGTGTTGAATTGTCCAGGCCTCCCTGGAACATGAGGAGGGGAAGATCCTGCGCCTGCAGCTTGAGCTCAACCAAGTGAAGTCTGAGATTGACAGGAAGATAGCAGAGAAAGACGAGGAGATTGACCAGATGAAGAGGAACCACCTCAGAATTGTGGACTCCATGCAGAGCACCCTGGATGCTGAGATCAGGAGCAGGAATGAAGCCCTGAGGCTGAAGAAGAAGATGGAGGGAGACCTGAATGAAATGGAGATCCAACTGAGCCATGCCAACCGCCAGGCTGCAGAGGCACAGAAGAACCTGAGGAACACCCAGGCTGTGCTCAAGGTCCATTCAGCTGAGCTACAGAAAGAGAAAAGAGATCCCTGACATTTCTGCCACTCAACCGCCACTGATGCCTTGTAATTTCCCTTGTGTCTCTTTCCAGGACACTCAGCTGCACTTGGATGATGCTCTCAGGACACAGGATGACCTGAAGGAGCAGGTGGCCATGGTGGAGCGCAGAGCAAACCTGCTGCAGGCTGAAGTTGAGGAGCTCCGGGCAGCCCTGGAGCAGACGGAGCGGTCGAGGAAATTGGCTGAGCAGGAGCTCCTGGATGCCA
Source organism: Vidua chalybeata (assembly GCF_026979565.1). Taxonomy (NCBI): domain Eukaryota; kingdom Metazoa; phylum Chordata; class Aves; order Passeriformes; family Viduidae; genus Vidua; species Vidua chalybeata. The sequence goes on from NC_071548.1 coordinate 1,980,482, forward strand.
CTGAGCGTGCCCAGCTCCTCCACACCCAGGTCAGGCAATGCTGGAAATGATTGTCATTCACAAGTGATAACAAAGGCTTAAATTGTTATTCATCTTGTAAGTGATTACTGTGTAAACATTTGAAGAAGTGGCTGCAATATGTCCTCTCCAGCCAGCTCTCAATATCTGGTTTACTGCTCCAGTGCTAAAGAAATCTCTTGCACTAAAGACTTTCCTAAACTCTAGCTGTACTTTCAGGCCTTGATGTGGAGGCATTTGGTCTGACAGTAGCAATCCTGTCTTTTTGGTTGCACAGAACACCAGCCTGATCAACACCAAGAAGAAGCTGGAGACGGACATTTCCCAGATCCAGGGTGAAATGGAGGATACCATCCAGGAAGCCCGCAATGCTGAGGAGAAGGCCAAGAAGGCCATCACAGATGTGAGTTGGGCACTCCTGGCATTGCTGAGGATGAATGTACTCTCCCCAAAATATCTCCAGCCCCAAAATGGCTTTGACCTTTTGCTCTGATCAGGCGGCCATGATGGCAGAAGAGCTGAAGAAGGAGCAGGACACCAGTGCCCACCTGGAGAGGATGAAGAAGAACCTGGACCAGACGGTGAAGGACCTGCAGCACCGCCTGGAAGAGGCTGAGCAGCTGGCACTGAAGGGAGGGAAGAAGCAGATCCAGAAGCTGGAGGCCAGGGTGTGTAGGGCTGGGGCTGTGCGTGAGTGAGCGTGTCCTTGGAGAGACATTGGCAGGGAAGCTGCAGGGATGGGCTTGTCCTTGCAGGTGCGGGAGCTGGAAGGGGAGGTTGATGCTGAGCAGAAGCGCAGCGCTGAAGCCGTGAAGGGCGTGCGCAAGTACGAGCGGAGGGTGAAGGAACTCACCTACCAGGTAAGGCAGGAGCTCTCCTGCTCTCACAGGCCTTTCTCACAGTGAGTCACATTTTGCACACACCATCCCCAAGGGGAATTGTTAACCTCACATGGTGCAGAACCAAGAATTGACTCTCTTTCCTGTTTGTCAAACACTCTAGTCTGAGGAAGACAGGAAGAATGTCCTCAGGCTGCAGGATCTGGTGGACAAGCTGCAAATGAAAGTGAAATCCTACAAGAGACAAGCTGAGGAGGCTGTAAGTATTGCTTGGAGAAAGGGGAAATGCCACATTCCATTGGTGCAGGACACACATTGAATGAGGCTGAATACCAGGAGAGCGGTATGAAAGAAACTCCCGCGACACAACTGTCTTGGCCTTGCTTTGCTCTTGTGTCATGAGGACTTGGTGAGCTCTGGGCACCCTGCGGTCAGGGACAATCATTAAGTGAAGTTCTGCAGCCTGTTTCACACAGGAGACCAGAGTAAACAAACCCAGGGGCCACACCCACTGACTTACAAGTTCTGCATGTCTGCCAATAATCAGCAGCAGAAGACTGCAGGGTCTTCTTAACCCAATAACTCATACAGAAATGTAGTGTAAGAGTAAGTATAGAAATGATAAATTGAAGTCATGAAATTGCTCCTCACTTGTGACACTGTTCTGGTGGTGCTTGTCCCAGTAAGGACAAGCTCCTGATAAGGGGAGGATGAGGAGCTCTGTGTGAGGCTGGTGTGTGAGCAGTGGTGGGAGGGGGTTGGATATTTGCAGCCCCATAAGGCTGACTTGCAGCAGGAGTGAAAGCCTTGCCCTGTGCTCCTGAGCCCTGATTCCCTCTCCTCTCACAGGAGGAGCTGTCCAATGTCAACCTCTCCAAGTTCCGCAAGATCCAGCACGAGCTGGAGGAAGCCGAGGAGCGGGCTGACATTGCAGAGTCACAGGTCAACAAGCTCCGAGCCAAGAGCCGGGACATTCATGGCAAGAAGATAGAAGAGGAAGAGTGAGGATGTCATGAGGCATCAAAGTGACCTGAGGGCTGCACAAAATGTGAACCCTTTCTTTCTGCATTTGTGTTTTTAACTGTTTTAGTGTTTATAGAATAAATACCATAGATTCCTTGTGTGCATACCATGAGCAGAACTTTTCATTTCTTTCTGGTTTTATTGGTTAGACCTTTATTACCATTTTTGTTGCTGTTTTGCACAGTTTTGTCTTGCAATCTCTGTGTACCTGTCACAATGCAGCCTTTTTGTCATCTAGTTCCTGACTACTTATCCCTTCTTTTTTTCTTAGTGACTGAGGTGTGACTCTTCATCACATAAAGAGAAATCAAGGACAATAATTGCTGATAGTGACTCCTGCAAGTTCTTCCTACTGGTATACCCCAGACAATATCTTATATTATATTCACTCTTATAGCATCTCAGCACTTTTCAGCTTGCAGTTGTCAGGTGTGAGATGCTCCTTTTGCTGGCCTCTGAGAGTGATTTATAGACTGGTTTATGAGTTTATGTTTTTTTGTGAAGCTGACAGAAAGTAGTCTTTAGTCTCCACTATTTTTTCTTCTTGAATTTAATTAGAAGACCATGAAGAGTATCACATCCCCTTGAATTAAAACTGGAGAAGGTTGGTGACAGTTCTGTGAGAATTCCTTTAGTTTCTATAAGTTAGATCGGTGTCTACAAAAGCTGAGTTTCTGCCACACTGTTTTCTGAAACGCTGCCCTGTCTTGGGGAATTTTTCTTTCCTGATGAGAAAGATCAGCTGTTTGATGTAGTGTTTTCCTTACTGGTGTTGTAGAAACTCAAAACCCACACCAGGAGCTTCTCTCACTAGCCTATGGCAAGAGAGGTCAGAGAAGACAGCGGGGAAGAGACAGCTTGTAGTAGTCCAGCAGTGAAAGGAAAACACTTCATTAGAAGCTGTTATTTCATTAGTAGCTGTTATTTCATTAGTAGCTGTCTAGACGAATGATTTTCCATTCAATGTGCAAAAGAAGCGATAAAGTTGGGCAATTAAATGGCAGATTCTGAGCCTGAGCAGAGATCCACATAAACTGACAATGAAGACTTGAGTGCAGAGGGAAAAAGTTACCATGTTCAGACTCCTAGGGCAGAGTACACTGAAATCCCAGGGAGTGCTGGACCAAGCATATGTAACACCTCCAGGGAAAGAACTGGTGTGGGGAACTGAGGACAGGGAGTTTATGTCCTTCCAAAAGGAGCAGTCTGTTAAATTCCAGTCAGCCTTGCATATGAAAAAACACAAAAATATGAGAGGATAGATGAGCATGTGGACAGAGAGATACAGTGGATATAACTGACTTTCCAAAGTCAATGATAGGATTTCCAAAACCTTTCAGCAAGGTTATGAAAGCCAACAAAGGCTTTTATGGAAGTGAGGAAGCCATGGGATAAGCAGGAAGCGTCTTACTCAGATAGAGACAGAATGAAAGAGTTATGAGTGCTGGGGCCTGTGTTGTTCAATTTACTGATAAAGGAGACAACATCAAGCTGGCTGTTTCAGCTGATACACCGATGGGAAGGAATATCATCCAGTTAAAGAGCTGTCATGAGACCCCATCTGTAGTGCTGTATTCAGCTCTGGGACCCCCAATAAAAAACGGACAATGGACCAGGTGGAGCAGATGCAGAGCAGAGCCACAAAAAAATTATCCAAGTCCTGGAATGCCTCTGCTATGAAGAAAGGCTTACTTAGTTGTGCCTGCTCAGCATAGAGATGAGAAGGCTCTGAGAAGACCATATTGCAGGTTTTCAATATATAAAGGCAGCTCTTAAGAGGGGCGAAGACTTTTTACCTAGGCCTATAGCCATAGGACAAGGGGAAAAGTTTTAAATTAAAAAGGGTAGATTCTGGTTGGATAGAAATTAACATTTTTTAAGAAGAGGCCAGTGAGACACAGGAACAGACAGGCCCCAGAATACAGGAATGTCCCATCAATGGAAGTGTGCAAGCTCAGGTTGAATGGGGCTTTGAGCAACCAGATCTAGTCAAAGATATTCCTACCCGCAGCAGTGGTGTTGTACTAGATGATTCTTTTAAGATTTCTTCCAACCCAAACCATTCTCTGATTTGTCCTCTGAGTTCGGTATGTCCCTGGAAGTCAGAGATTGTGCAGACACAGGACTTCTGATGCCCCCCTGCACTCACTGTTTTACACAGGTTGTTTCTGAGCTCCTCCTGTTCAGGGCAGAGGGTGTTTCCACCAGCTTCCCCCTGCCCTGAACAGGGAGCCCAGGGCTGAGCTCTGGTTTTGAGCTCCAGAGCTGCATGCTCATCCTTGGAACAAGCTTTTCATGCCCACAGCAGTGCTTGATGTTGGATATCTCCTTGGATCACATTTACTGACCTTGCCCCTCTGCTCTTCATTTAGCTTTACCCACTGAGCTCTTTTAATAATCAGAATGCCAATGACCAGGAGAAGAGCGTGCTCAGACCTGACACTGTTTAAATCAGCTCAAATGACAGTGCCCTTTTCCTAGAACTTGACCACTCATTCTCCAGAACTACTGGCCAATTCCCTCTTTCCCACAGTATTGCCTACAGCAATGCTGCTCCAAAACAGGCAGCACTGTGTTGAGAGCTCTTGTTGCTGGAGCTGTATGAATATGGAAGATATTTTTGATTTGGGAGTGCTGGAGTGAGGATGTGTCAGAGAGCAGAGAACCCCAGAGCAATGCTGTGTATATGAATGTGGGTAGAGTTTGGGCAGAAGGGTTGAGGTTTTTTTTTGGAGTTGTAGGTAGTGAAGGCCTGACTTGGTTGAGAGCATTGCTCTCAATACATAATATTTTATGTAATAATACATAATATTTTATGTAATAACATAATATTTTATGTTATTACATAAAATATTAGTCCCACGGGCCTGAGCTCTGTAAGGCATGTTAGCACTTCATGCTTGTGTGAGATGAAACAGGAAGTATCACTGTATATTTATTGACTGTATGTCTACTGGGGGTTAAAAGTATTTCCTGGTCTAGGTTACTTTTGCTTCTTAGGCTCTCTTAACCCTTAAAAAACCTTTAATAAATTTTGAGAAACAGAAAAAAAATTATATTAATAATTTTCCTATCAATAAATGTGCTTGTTATACATTTATTCTGTATCAGCTCTCTAACAGAAGCATCAGCTTTTTCACAACCTGAAATTATTTGCAAAAGACTGTATAATTTTTTTTCTTCAAATGTGAGATATTATGAATAATTTGTTTGAAACGACAAAGATTTTTCTGTTATATCACTTATGACTGATTATTGCAATAGTGAACATTCCTCTAGTATGCACATTTTGAATTTTTTGATTTCTGCAAAATACCAAGTGCGGATTTATTCACATACATACTCAATTGCTTTTATAGCTAAGGAGTCACATTTCACACTGAAGGCACTGCATGTCCAAACTTGAAACCGTATTTGACCTTGCTGTCAGTTGGATTCTTCTCTATCTGATATTCCTGGCCCACAATATGTCTGGTTTTCCCCTTTTTATTATAATATATAATGAATCACTGAAAGAGTTTTAATAATAACTTGTCTTCTGTAGAACTGCCTTTTCTAATGATGTAAAAGCAAGCTCTAAGTTCATAGGACCACATGTACAAGATACATTACATTATTTCCCTTTTATATCTTCAAAAGTACAGAAATGCCAAAGAATCCCATCTGGATCAAAGATTAAGTTACCTGTAAAGATCATAGAAGAACCAATAAATCATACACCCAAGTTCTTTAAGTGCCTTGACTAGTCCCGATTCCAATATTAATAGCCCTGTCAGACTATTTATAGGAAATATATCCACAGGGATGGTAAGATGCAAATCATTTCTAAATATATCAGGTCAAATGACAATTATGCCATTAGTTAAGTTTGCCAGACAATATTTTGCCAAAGATGGTTGCCAAAATATATTTTGACAGAAGGAAAAGGAAACATCCAAAGCATCTGCATACCAGAGTCTATAAAAGTCTCTTTGGAGTGCTGTGCCCAGTCTTGACAGAAAATTTCGAGGTAAGTGTTTGGCTCCTGTGAACTCCTGGGCAGAACATATACCTTTTTATTCCATTTAACTTCCTATAAGACTTGGATATCCACTTCTGTCATGGACTGACTCTAGGAGCAATAACTTTATTGTAGGTTTGAAGGCAGCATGTTTTCCTTCAACTTATATCTGAATATCTGTGCAACACAAAATGAGCTTTTATGTTTTCAAGCAGCAGTGGACTCTGCCACCAAAATCAATAACAAAATTTAACAACTTTCAAGGAACAGGATGAAATCCAAGAGTTTAAGATTTGTGGAAGGGATAACAATAGAGCATTGTAGCATTAGTAGCAATAGTAGCAATTTATATCTGTCAATGCAAGATGAATTATCTATAGCAAGTAATTTTTAGAAAGCCACAACTTGTTATCAGAATAAGAACTATTTCAGTCTCTTTCAGTAGCATTAAAAAAAAAAAAACAAACCAACAGAGACTTTCTTATGGGAACAGCCAAATTTGCTAAAGTTCACAAAGTTGAAATAATCCTGCTAAACTTCACAACATACTGTACACTTAACTACTGTTCTGTACATGGTCTCTTAGCTGGATGTCTAAGGATTAATTTTAGAGAGCTATGTAAGTATTTTCAGCCAAGACTGGGAATTTTAAATCCAACTTTTGACTTGTTTATACCTACTTTAATATTTAAAAATATCAAAGTGCAAGAGACCTCCATTCTTTCACATAAAGATGTTCATTCACTAGCTCAACATTTCTTGTAGGCTGCAGAGGACCCTGCTGACTGTGGCTCCTGAAGAAGTGCAACAATGTCCGCTCCAGACGCTGACATGGCCGCCTTTGGCGAGGCGGCCCCTTACCTTCGGAAGTCAGAGAAGGAGAGAATTGAGGCCCAGAACAAACCTTTTGATGCCAAGACCTGTGTCTTTGTGGTACATGCAAAGGAGTCCTATGTGAAAGGGAAGATCGAGAGTAAGGATGCAGGGAAGGTCACTGTCAAGACTGAAGGTGGAGAGGTGAATAAATGTAAAATGTACAAATAAAATTTAATTCCCACTCTGGATTCTTAGCTGACATACATGCATCTCTCTATTCTGTTTCCTTGGCAGACCCTGACTGTGAAGGAAGATCAAATCTTCTCCATGAACCCTCCCAAGTATGACAAAATCGAGGACATGGCCATGATGACCCACCTCCACGAACCCGCCGTGCTGTACAACCTCAAAGAGCGTTACGCAGCCTGGATGATCTACGTAAGTGGCAGCAGCAGCTTCCTCTGGGCAGCCTCAGGAGCTGCTGGGCCAGGCTCAGGGGAAGCCAACGTGCTGTGTCCCTTCCTCACAGACCTACTCGGGTCTCTTCTGCGTCACTGTCAACCCCTACAAGTGGCTGCCGGTGTACAACCCCGAGGTGGTGTTGGCCTACCGAGGCAAGAAGCGCCAGGAGGCCCCTCCACACATCTTCTCCATCTCTGACAACGCCTATCAGTTCATGCTGACTGGTGAGTTCCATGATTTTCTTTAAAATCACTTGGCTGTAAACACAAAGGAGAAAAAAGTCTTTTCACTGCACAGTAGTTCAGTTTAATGTTGCTGTGAATGTGGATGTTCTGTCATCAGTGTAAATAGATTTTTTACTGAACATCATAATTTAGATAAAGTTTATTGAAATCAATGTTAAATTTTCATGTCCAGTGTATTTGGGACAATATGATTTAACACTGAATATATTATCAGATTTTCCATTCAAGAAATTTGGATATACTTTAAAGCTCTGCTTTTTCTCAGATGAAAGGATTGTTCTTTGAATGATTTGCTGTGTAGGACTGAAAATCACTAGGGTGAATTTCTGCAAGTAACACTGTGTGCAAATGGAAAGTACATTCAACTTTGGAGCCAATGCTTCCTATGGTAACTTTACAAAAACTCTGGAATCAGTCTCAGTCAGAAATTCCACTGAAACCTGCTCGGAAAATTGATAACTTCCTTCCTCTGTCTTAGAATCAATTTCTTCTTTTCCATTCATTATTATAAAGGAAAGAAATACCAAAGAAGGGTAGTGACACTGACAGTAGTGACAGTAATGACAGTTTCTAGCACAGTGTAAATATCCAGAATTTTAGGATAGAGCAGATTGGTCAAAAATATAGATAACAGTATAATAACATGCATTTTAATTTGTTAAAAGAAATATCCTTCCCTCTTTTGTCCCCAATTACTGTATTTAAATCTGTAGCATTCAGAGCATTAAGAAACCTAACTGGAAAGGAATACAATGAAAACCAACAATATTAAATTGATGTTTGAGTAGTGTGCTTTATCAGGGTCATATTCATGTAGTTGTCATATATTTACCCTTGCTGACACCTTCATAAGACATGCAGAAACTCTGTGAGTGCAAACCCAGACTACTCCACTAAAAGTTAGTTCCCTAATTGTTTAGTCTCTTCAGACTTCCTGGAGACTTTTCAGTCTTCAGTGCAAAACTTTTGTCAATGAAGTTGCAGTGGGAGCATAAAAGAAGCAACCAGACAAAATTATGGAAAGCAAACTCAGCACAACATATAGCACAGAGAAATATTAAATCCAGTTATGGAAGTACCAAAATTTGAATATTCTAGAGCATGGCAGACTACTCTGGTAAAGGTTATTACATATTTCTGATGTTACTCTCATTTTCTTTAGGAAGTAATCAATTGGACAACCACATAAAAAATATTTAGGAGGCTTATTGATTAATCAGGAATGGTTGTTCCTATGTATATAAATTTTATGAGAAGCACACGATCCAGTTCAATTCAGCTTATTCATAGATAATTTAATCAGCAACTCTACAAAATTGCTCCTTAGTTGGAATAATTTTTATAAACAAAATTAATAGTATGACATGAAGGGAATAGCCAGAAAAAGAACTGCATATGTGCTACACCTGGCATCACCTCAGGGTAAAGACATCAGCTTCACTACTGATCAAAAACTAAATTGGAAACCAACATAAAAACTTAGAAAAAAATTTAGAGAGTCTTGTGGACTGATCAGGAGTGGTTGTTCCTATGTAATAAACTTTATGAGAAGCACATGCTCCAGTTCAATTCAGCTTACCCATAGACCATTTAATCAGTAACTCTACAAAACTGATCCTTAGTTGGAATCATTTTCATACACAAAATGAACAGTATGACATGAAGGGACTATCCAGAAAAAGAACTGCATGTGTGCTACACCAGACACCATAAGAGGGTTGAGATGTCAGCTTCCCACCTGCAGCTGGGAATATGAAAATATTCAAAATGGGTGAAGGCATATGGGCTTATGAAAGATATCAGCTGCCTATTGCAAGTGCATAAATAATAATATTTTCTTTTCTGCCTTGTTCACAGATCGGGAGAACCAGTCCATCCTGATCACGTACGTACACCCCCTGCGCGGGTCCCTGCGGGGCTGCCCGGTGCCAGGGCACCTCCTGCCTGACCACGCACCCTCTGCTTCTCTCTTGCCTTTGGCAGCGGAGAATCCGGGGCCGGGAAGACTGTGAACACAAAGCGTGTCATCCAGTACTTTGCAACAATTGCAGCCAGCGGGGACAAGAAGAAGGAGGAGCAGACCTCAGGCAAAATGCAGGTGAGCTCCCAGGCCTAGAACCCTGCAGCTATCCAATTTCTTGATGAGCTAGATCATGACAAGAAGACATCTGTTTCAGGGGACACTTGAGGATCAAATCATCAGTGCCAACCCACTGCTGGAGGCCTTTGGAAACGCCAAGACCGTGAGGAACGACAACTCCTCACGCTTTGTGAGTTCTTACTTGGCACAACTGACAACACCAATTTGAATATTCTTGCTGTCCAGATTGGTAAAATAAATCTCAACTGACTTTCCTGCTGCTTTCAGGGTAAATTCATCAGAATCCATTTTGGTGCCACAGGCAAACTGGCTTCTGCTGACATTGAAACTTGTAAGACACCCTTCTGGCCTGATCCCCCTTCCCTCCAGCCTTCCCCTCTTCTTGTGCTTGACTGTGTCCTACTTTCCTCACCAGATCTGCTGGAGAAGTCCAGAGTCACTTTCCAGCTCAAGGCGGAAAGGAGCTACCACATCTTTTATCAGATCATGTCCAACAAGAAGCCAGAGCTAATTGGTAGGAAGGAGCATTATGGCTTTTTGGGGTTGATCACTGAGGAACAGTTCCCTCTCTCACCTGACTGGAAAAGTAAACCTATGCCTTGCCTCTTCCTCTTTGCAGACATGCTCCTCATTACCACCAACCCCTATGATTTCCACTATGTGAGTCAAGGGGAGGTCACTGTCCCCAGCATTGATGACCAGGAGGAGTTGATGGCCACAGATGTAAGTAACCCAGCAACAAGGTTCCTACTGGGCATGTCTTGAGGGTGACATCTCTGACCCACTGAGGACACATTTTTGAATTCATTATTTTGACTGCAGAGCGCCATTGACATCCTGGGCTTCACTGCAGATGAGAAAACAGCCATCTACAAGCTGACAGGGGCTGTCATGCACTATGGGAACCTGAAGTTCAAGCAGAAACAACGAGAGGAGCAGGCAGAGCCTGATGGCACCGAAGGTAGCAGCAAGTTCAGGGGCTGATTTGTGCTAAGCCCTTCTCTGCCTCCAGAGGCAATATGTTAGCCTCCAGAGGCACGCTGCAGTTGCCCAAGTCTCCACATAAAACACTGAGAAATCCTTTTTTGCCCCTGGTCCATCTAACTGCAGAGGCGCTTGCCTAGTCACGAGAAGTTCCATTATTCTATCCAATGGTGGCTCCCCAAAATCATGCTGCCTGAAAGCAGGAACTTAAATTTTAACACAGAATATCCATCTTTCTCTCTTGAAAACTTCCAAGCACTAAGACACCCTGAGGGGCAATTGTGTTTTTGATGAAATAAGTCCTGCAAGCTGTGCTACCCAGAAATCCCCTTCCCACAGAAAGAGAATGTGCCTTGCCTTATGTCCTGCTAGAGGCTTTTGTTTTTCTTCTGGGAAATTCCAGGTTCCAGGCTCTTTTATCCAAGCCATACTTGTTCTTGCTTTCAAAGACAACCACCCGTCGTGTCCAGAATTTGCATTCCTTCACAGACCTTCTGTATGGGATGAGATAAATGTTCTTCCATTCCTAGAACGGGAACAGCAAAGTTGTTCACAACACCTGAAGTCTATAAACTGAATGTAAACAAATGGTTTTTTCACTCTCTCTCTCCTCGCATCTAGTGGCTGACAAGGCTGCCTACTTAATGGGCCTAAACTCCGCTGAATTTCTCAAGGCCTTGTGTTACCCCCGAGTCAAGGTTGGGAATGAATACGTGACCAAAGGTCAAAACGTGACACAGGTAACATCTGACAGTTGAAAATACACAACTTCAAGGAGTATGTGCAGATTTTGCTTTGCCCCTGAGAGGTAATTCCAATCCTGTCTCCTCTGCTCTAGGTGAACAATTCTGTGGGTGCACTGGCAAAGGCAGTGTTTGAGAAGATGTTCCTGTGGATGGTTGTTCGCATCAACCAGCAGCTGGACACGAAGCAGCCCAGGCAGTACTTCATTGGTGTCCTGGACATTGCTGGCTTTGAGATCTTTGATGTAAGGAGCAAGGGTTTGACACCACAGTGAAGCAATGGGCAAGGAAGGGTCAGGAGGACTCAGAAACACATAGAGGACTAAGGCTCACACAGCTATGGGCCAAATAGGTGGATACTCTTGTAAAGGTAGTGGTCTGGGCAAGTTCACAGCATGTTTCCTGTTCTGTGAATGCAGTGATGATGCAAGGACTTCTATGTCAGAGCACAAAAATGCCCAGATTATTGTTCTGAGGTCAGGGAAATGTTTGGGTGGGACACTGAGGTGGTTTCTAGCATCCAGTAGCTCACAGAACTGACACCATGGAGCTAGTGAGCTTACCAAAGGCTTGCAGCTGAGTGGCACAGAATTGTAACTTTTGAATTATCAATTTTGGATTTATTTGTGAAGTTATTATTAAAATATTCTTCAAGGACAGTGAGTGTTAGAGCAGAAGGTCTACTAAGGAAATACATGCTAGTACAGTAGGGTTGGGACTAGTGTTTCAACTTCAAAAAACCTTAGGAGAATGGCAGCAAAGACCTGTGGGTTTTGGCACGCCTTGAGAACCTGTGCACCTTTCCTTGCTTTGGGCAGTTCAACAGCTTTGAGCAGCTGTGCATCAACTTCACCAATGAGAAACTGCAACAGTTCTTCAACCACCACATGTTCGTGCTGGAGCAGGAGGAGTACAAGAAGGAGGGGATTGAATGGGAGTTCATTGACTTTGGGATGGACCTGGCTGCCTGCATTGAGCTCATTGAGAAGGTACCTTTCTCTTGCATGTATATGATGGCTGTTCAAATTCTGTGATGTTTCTGTGGCACCGTCTGCTCAGAGAGAACTTAGAGCCAGACATGTAGCATCAGTTAAGGAAAGTATTTTGTACTGAAATTTAGTTTAACCTGGGAAAGAGAAATGGGGAAATGCACCGTGTGTCATCAGTCTGCATCATCCAGTATTCAAGCATGGAAAAATAGCCTGGACTTCCACCATCAGATTTCTAAAAATAAACCCGATTCAGTCTCCTTTTCTTCCTTCTCCAAAGACTCAGTTCCAAAGTCCACAGACAAATTTGAGAAATAAATATCATATCACCTGACCTCCCCAGATTACAGAGCCCCTTGTAGCTGTTTTCCCCATATATTTCTCTTTATCATTGCTCCCCCAATTCTACAATCAATTCTCATGTGGACTGGACAGATATTCCTACCAGTTCAATGATGATAGAGTGCAGGGAGGCAAGGGATGGCAGAAATAAACTCCTTGACTGAGAACAAATCCTGGTAAACCCAGGCTTTCATGCAGACTTTTATGTTCATAGCACATGCTTCTTGTTATTGTCATAGAGTCACAGAATGGTTTGGGTTGGAAGGGGTGATAAAGAACATTTTGTTCCAATCCCTTACCATGGTGAGGGAACTCCTTCCACTAAGACCAGGCAGGTGAACATCCCAACCAAAGTGAGATTGAACATTATATATTATTATAACCTTTCCTGTCACTTCTTGTGATTTCTCCCAGCCCATGGGCATCTTCTCCATCCTGGAAGAGGAGTGCATGTTCCCCAAGGCAACTGACACCTCTTTCAAGAACAAGCTCTATGACCAGCACCTGGGCAAGTCCAACAACTTCCAGAAGCCCAAGCCTGCCAAAGGCAAGGCTGAGGCCCACTTCTCCCTGGTGCACTACGCTGGCACAGTGGACTACAACATCACTGGGTGGCTGGAGAAGAACAAGGACCCTCTGAATGAAACTGTCATTGGGCTGTACCAGAAATCATCTGTGAAGACCCTGGCTTTACTCTTTGCCAACTATGGTGGAGCAGATGCTGGTCAGTTTTGTGGAAATTGTATTTTTAATGTGGGACAAATATTTTTCAGAATTAAAGCTGCAAACACTAGAAATATAAAGTAGCTTTGTGTTCTGTAGTATCCAATATATATTGTTCATATTATTAAACTTTTTTTTCTTGTCTTTGATTTTCAGATTCTGGTGGTGGTGGCAAGAAGGGAGGCAAGAAGAAGGGTTCTTCTTTCCAGACTGTCTCAGCTCTTTTCAGGGTAATTAGAATATTTATTATCGCCTTAAATATGGAAAGCATTTTTATTCTGAACCTGAAAGGTCTGTTTCCATTTTGGATGTAACTCTTGTCATCCTTTGAAATCCTCCCCTTTCCATCCTTGGAACTTACTTAATATTCCTTTTATAATGCCATCTCTGAATATTCCACAAAACTATCTGAAGGGTTAAGTGCACCTACTTAGGTGGGAATGAGTAACTTATCAGCTAACTTCCTTAAAATCCTCTCCATATCATTCAGATATATTTCCTAGACTTGTTTTATGTCTCTAGGCAGATTTCAGTACTGACTCATAGTAAAATTTGAAAATAATAGAACAAACATAAAAAGCAAAAGAAATTACCCCAAGATTATAGGATTTTAAGACAATGACTGGATTTAAATGTGGAAAAAGAGTGAAGGATAAATTATTTCAAATTAATGACTTGGAAGGTCAGTTTTCAGTTATGTCTCAAAGTTTGAGACTGAATTACTATAAAGAGGGTCATTTTATATGGGCTATAAAACTATCCCCTTCATTTAGAAACAACTTACTTAGCTGACCAATCCGATGCGAGTCATGCTTGATCAAGAGTACGTATTTTATGTAATATCCCGAACACTATACCATAAAAATTGCCAGCTCAAAGGAAAACTATGAGATGATAGCCCTGTATTTGGATGAGGATGTCAATGAAAAGCAATGCTAACCATTATTCTATAAAAGAACTTCAAAATTTGGGACCCTTCAGCTTCCAGTTTTCCTTTTGGGAGTTCTGGAAGTTGTTTTAGAGAAGGCAGGTCTGCATCCTGAAACACCAGTTTGATACATCCACTGTTAAGATTCCAGTGCTTACACATAATAATGTAAACTTCATTTCATGATCTCACAGGAGAATTTAAACAAGCTGATGGCTAACTTGAGAAGCACTCACCCCCATTTTGTACGGTGCATCATCCCAAATGAAACTAAAACACCTGGTAAGTCAAGCCAAGGGGAGGAAAGCTTGAGCAGCAGAAGCTCTTCTCCTGAGTGTCAAACAGCAGGGTAGTCACTAATGGTGGTATTTGTCAGGTGCCATGGAGCACGAGCTGGTGCTGCACCAGCTGCGCTGTAACGGCGTGCTGGAAGGGATCAGGATTTGCAGGAAAGGCTTCCCCAGCAGAGTCCTCTACGCTGACTTCAAACAGAGGTAAGAGTTCTGCATTTCTGCCAATTCAGACCAAATTCATCAAAGAGCCTGATGATTATAATATACTTTGAACTTTTTATTTTAAATTGGTACAGATCATTAATATAGATGTTTCACCATAAGTTCATGATGATTTGGCAGTGCTGAGATCAGGATTGCTTTTTACTTAGAATTACTATTAAAAATATTTCCCATGTCCTTTCCTGAGAGGGTGAACTGTCTCTAGGCCTGAGATTGGTTCAGTAGTGCAGTCTGAAAAGTTCTGGTAGTGGTTTCAATGATTGTGATTTCATGTTTTGTTTCCTTTTGTAGATATAGAGTACTTAATGCCAGTGCTATCCCAGAGGGACAGTTCATGGACAACAAGAAGGCTTCAGAGAAACTCCTTGGGTCCATTGATGTAGACCATACCCAGTACAAATTTGGTCACACCAAGGTAAAAACAAGACCTGTGTTCCACACCATCAGTCAAGTTTGTTACAGTAAGAATGGTCTAAGTTGAAGTCATAAAACCTCGTTTTTCAAAATTTGTCAGGGTCAGATATGGGTACGTTAAAATGGCAAGGCCCTAGTCATTAATTCATGGACATACACACAGCAGTGAGATTGGTCTAACAACAACCCAGGAATTCATAGGTCATGGTAGAGCCCAAAGGTGTCCATGACCAGGCATAGGAGTGGCTGAGGCTGTGCTGAACTGGAAACCAGTACTCATGACACATAGCTCAGACGAGGACTGAATGTTTAGGTCTGAGATTATGGGAAAGCATAAGCCCTTGGAGAGAGGATTTGGGAGAGGGCCCAAGGTGATACTGATCATGGCCATTAAAGTCTTTCAGCAATCTGAATGACTCTGTGCTTCTGTTCTATCCTATATCACAATGACATGGTGCAACACTTCCTTTCTCAAGGTGTTCTTCAAAGCTGGCTTGCTGGGACTCCTGGAGGAGATGAGAGACGACAAGTTGGCAGAAATCATCACTCGCACACAAGCCAGGTGCAGGGGCTTCCTGATGAGAGTGGAGTATAAGAAAATGGTGGAGCGGAGGTAGATATTTTTCATAATTAGTTGATTTTCATGGAACTTTACTGATGAAGTTGAAATTAATCACACCAAAGCCATGTAATAACTGCATGAATTTCATTTCAGAGAGTCCATCTTCTGCATCCAGTACAATGTTCGTTCATTCATGAATGTCAAACACTGGCCATGGATGAAGCTGTTCTTCAAGATCAAGCCCTTGCTGAAGAGTGCAGAGTCTGAGAAGGAGATGGCCAACATGAAGGAAGAGTTTGAGAAAACCAAGGAAGAGCTTGCAAAGTCTGAGGCAAAGCGGAAGGAGCTTGAGGAGAAAATGGTGGCCTTGGTGCAGGAGAAAAATGACCTGCAGCTCCAAGTGCAGGCTGTGAGTACCACTGTTCATTTCCCCCTGGAAAAAGAATGATATACTGTCAGAATGCTTCTTGTCCTGCAAAGAGACTCACAGGAATGAATGGGTGGAAGAAAACAGTCTAAATCACATACTCTGAGGCACTCTAATGTTGAGTAAACAGGAACTGGCAGGGCCTTAGTGAGAGTCCTGGCAGACTCATATGGCATTTACCATTCCTATTGTCTGAGGAAAGAGCCTTGTAACACCAGCCAATGTGTATTGAACAGCAGAAAACTTGGAGCTGGGAGAGAAATAACTTTCAAAGCAGTGCTTCTAATGCAGTAAAAGCAAACCTGAGAAAGACCTACTTTCCCTACATACAGCCACAAGAAAGCCTTGATTATTTTCAGAAACATGGATATTTCCCATTCAAATTCAAATAGGACAAGGGAGTTTCTTAACACCCAATGAAATGATCAGCTAGTTGCCATAGAAGATCCTAGACATTGCCTGGAAAGTAGCCACAGAAGTAGATGATAGTCCAGAACTCTATTGGCCATGTAGTCTGTAGAAAAGTGATAAATTTCTTTCTCAAAAAAAGTGTTCTCAGAAATTAAAAAACCTATAAATAACAAATATTTTAAGGCTTTGTTGAGATAACCAAAGAAAAAGCATGTAGATACAATTTTAATGAGGAAAAAAAAACATATTCAATGCCCTTACTCATACTGAAGTCAGAAATTGAATTAGAATGTTCTGTTCTGCATTAGCGTTTATCCTATGAGGCATTTTCACAGATAATTGCAATGGGACACAAATTTAGGAGACACAAAACCTTTCAAATAAATATTAATTCTAAATGACAAGGTTTACCAGTAGACACTATTCAAAATACTTCTATTGCTGGTCTTGAAAGTCAGGTTCAGCTGCTACATTTAAACCTACCTACTCTGTGATTAAAAAAGGCAGAGCAGAGAAAGTTCGAAACATCAGAACCCAAAAAATTCTGTCTCTCCACCAGGAAGCAGATAGCTTGGCTGATGCTGAGGAAAGGTGTGACCAGCTCATCAAAACCAAAATCCAGCTGGAAGCCAAAATTAAGGAGGTGACTGAAAGGGCAGAGGATGAGGAGGAAATTAACGCTGAGCTGACAGCCAAGAAGAGGAAGCTGGAGGATGAATGTTCAGAGCTGAAGAAAGATATTGATGACCTTGAGCTAACACTGGCCAAGGTGGAGAAGGAAAAACACGCCACTGAAAACAAGGTATGAGGTAGAACCTGTCACTAGCACTCCAGAAAATGGGCTGTGTGCTATTACAGGACTTCTATAGCTACTTCCTTTATTTTCATTTGCTCCCTTCTTCTCAAAGGTGAAAAACCTGACTGAGGAGATGGCAGCTTTGGACGAGACCATTGCCAAGCTGACAAAAGAGAAGAAAGCCCTCCAAGAGGCCCATCAGCAGACCCTGGATGACCTGCAGGTAGAGGAAGACAAAGTCAATACTCTGACCAAAGCCAAGACCAAGCTGGAGCAGCAAGTGGATGATGTAAGCACACAGACAGAGAGCAGGAACAGGACAGGTATGGAGTCCAGCCTGGCTGGCAGAGCCCTGATGGTCTTGTTGTGTTTAGCTGGAAGGGTCCCTGGAGCAAGAGAAGAAACTTCGCATGGACCTGGAGAGAGCTAAGAGGAAACTGGAAGGAGACCTGAAGCTGGCCCAGGACAGCATCATGGATTTGGAGAATGATAAGCAGCAGCTGGATGAGAAACTGAAGAAGTAAGTGTGGCTCTGGGGCACCTGAGTGCTGGGCTGCAGCACTTGTCTCTTTTCTTTGAGTTCTAACACGGTTCACTTGGCCCAAAGGAAAGACTTTGAGATCAGCCAGATCCAGAGCAAGATCGAGGATGAACAAGCCCTGGGCATGCAATTTCAGAAGAAGATCAAGGAGCTGCAGGCAAGTCTCTGTTCCTCCCCCTGCCTTGCTCAGGCTCAGCTCAGGCAGGAAGAGGGCACGGGTATGAAGGGTCCCTGGTGTTCTGCAGGCCCGTATTGAGGAGCTGGAGGAGGAAATTGAGGCAGAGCGAACCTCTCGCGCTAAAGCAGAGAAGCATCGCGCTGACCTGTCCAGGGAGCTGGAGGAGATCAGCGAGCGCCTGGAAGAAGCAGGAGGTGCCACAGCAGCTCAGATTGAGATGAACAAGAAGCGTGAGGCGGAATTCCAGAAGATGCGCCGTGACCTGGAAGAGGCCACGCTGCAGCACGAAGCCACGGCTTCCGCGCTGCGCAAGAAGCACGCGGACAGCACAGCTGAGCTGGGCGAGCAGATCGACAACCTGCAACGCGTGAAGCAGAAGCTGGAGAAGGAGAAGAGTGAGCTGAAGATGGAGATTGACGACTTGGCCAGCAACATGGAGTCTGTCTCCAAAGCCAAGGTATGGAGTTGCAGGAGAAAATGCTCGCAGGAACAAAGTGTGGCACAAAAGCCGCCTCTTCCACACACATTCCCAGAAACAAAATCCCCACTGTGATAACAACAAGGCAGAGTGCAGACCATCATTTCTTTTCCTTTCCCGTGTTTCCTAGGCCAATCTAGAGAAGATGTGCCGCACACTGGAAGATCAGCTGAGTGAGCTTAAAACGAAGGAGGAGCAGAATCAGCGCATGATCAACGACCTCAATACGCAAAGAGCTCGTCTGCAGACAGAGTCAGGTGAGACATCCTCATCCCCAAAGTTCAATGGCAGGACCTGCATGGCCTGAGCGAGCCAGAGAGTACAAGGTGGCAGCTGGTATAAGCTCTCCAGGCCGTTCCAGGTTATGTGGCTTTACAGGCAGAAATTGTCATAGGAGGAACAATCTACTTCCTTTTTTCCCTTTCCCTTTCCAGGTGAATATTCCCGCCAGGTGGAGGAGAAAGATGCTCTGATTTCTCAGCTGTCTAGGGGCAAGCAAGGATTTACCCAACAGATTGAGGAACTGAAGAGACATCTAGAGGAAGAAATCAAGGTCTGGAAGTACCCTACTCTCCACAGCCAACATCACCCCCAAAAGCATTTATAGAATCCTGTCTGACACTCAACTGCTTCAGTGTTCCTTCCCTAAACACACACAGGACTGGAGGGAACAGCACTAATGCACAGCCCCTCACTCTTCCAGTAGACAGGGAAGGAAGCACTATGCTGTATGTGCTGGAGGAAGTCATCCACATGAGATTCTTCCATGAGATTCTGATAATCTCCTCTAAGACAGGATTCAGCCACACATGTCAGAACATATATACCAACAGCAGATTACAATCCCAAGTGTCAATAATGCTTCCTGATGCTCCAGAAAGTGTCAATGAGGGCTTCACCAGCTCCAAGCTCTACATTTGCCCAATTAGAGTCTCATTCCAATTTCACTTTCAAGTTCACATTGAAGAGGCATTTAAAGACAAGTATTCAAGTTAACCAAACCCAATATCCCTACAGGCCAAGAATGCCCTGGCCCACGCCCTGCAGTCCGCTCGCCACGACTGTGACTTGCTCCGGGAACAATATGAGGAGGAGCAGGAGGCCAAGGGGGAGCTGCAGCGAGCCCTGTCCAAGGCCAATGGTGAAGTGGCCCAGTGGAGAACCAAATACGAGACGGACGCGATTCAGCGCACGGAGGAGCTCGAGGAGGCCAAGTATGTGGGGAAGCAGGATGGCAATTGACTGGAGAGGACCGAAACTGGTCAAGGGAATTTGGAATCTCTGAGAGTGGGTTAAGATACAAATGGGATGGAGGCAATGATATACTGTCTTTATAAAAGAATGGGAGATCAGGAGGAAGAGAAAAAGTGTAGCTTGGAAGGAGAAAACATAGTCATTATAAGTGCAAAGACACACCTAATCCTCCACAGGTTATAAAACACAGCAAAGTGTCATGTCTACATATCTGTGAAAAGTGTTTGACTCAAAACTGCCAAAGTGACAAACTGCCCTCTTATGACATTGTAGAACTGATGCCCTTCCAAGCCCTTCCAATGTACAATTTTGCTTGTCTCCTCCCAGGAAGAAGCTGGCCCAGCGCCTGCAGGATGCAGAGGAACATGTTGAGGCTGTCAATGCCAAATGTGCCTCCCTGGAAAAGACAAAGCAGAGGCTGCAGAATGAAGTGGAGGACCTGATGATTGACGTGGAGAGATCCAATGCTGCCTGCGCTGCTCTGGATAAGAAGCAGAAGAACTTTGACAAGGTCTTTTGGCCTCCAGCACCAGCACTCCTGGCCAGAGCACGGCCCCGTGATGGCCACAGCCCTACTCACAGCCCGTTTCTCTGCAGATCCTGGCAGAATGGAAGCAGAAGTATGAGGAAACGCAGGCTGAGCTGGAGGCCTCACAGAAGGAGTCGCGCTCTCTGAGCACGGAGCTGTTCAAGATGAAGAATGCCTATGAGGAGTCCTTGGACCACCTGGAAACAATGAAGCGGGAGAACAAGAACTTGCAGCGTAAGTCCCTCTGCTCCTCACTGGCCTTTCTCACTATCAGCCAGCACCACCATTGTTCATGGGTCTGTGCCTGCAGGTCTGCAGAGATGCCTGTCACCTGGGTGGGACAGGGCCCTTCCCATTCTGCTCTGTGCCTGACCATGCCATTGATCTTTGTTCCCACAGAGGAGATTTCCGACCTCACGGAGCAGATTGCAGAGGGAGGAAAGGCAATTCATGAGCTGGAGAAAGTCAAGAAGCAGGTTGAGCAGGAGAAATCGGAACTGCAAGCCTCCCTGGAGGAAGCTGAGGTACAGACAATGCTAATAAATTATGTCCCCACCAAGAATATGGGTGTAGTCCTTTGGAGAGAGAAACTTACCTTTTAATGTGGACCTGCATAAAAGATTACTTAGAAAGTAAGACACTCTTTGTGTTGAATTGTCCAGGCCTCCCTGGAACATGAGGAGGGGAAGATCCTGCGCCTGCAGCTTGAGCTCAACCAAGTGAAGTCTGAGATTGACAGGAAGATAGCAGAGAAAGATGAGGAGATTGATCAGCTGAAGAGAAACCACCTCCGAGTTGTGGACTCCATGCAGAGCACCCTGGATGCTGAGATCAGGAGCAGGAATGAAGCCCTGAGGCTGAAGAAGAAGATGGAGGGAGACCTGAATGAAATGGAGATCCAACTGAGCCATGCCAACCGCCAGGCTGCAGAGGCACAGAAGAACCTGAGGAACACCCAGGCTGTGCTCAAGGTCCGTTCAGCTGAGCTACAGAAAGAGAAAAGAGATCCCTGGCATTTCTGCCACTCAACCGCCACTGATGCCTTGTAATTTGCCTTGTGTCTCTTTCCAGGACACTCAGCTGCACTTGGATGATGCTCTCAGGACACAGGATGACTTGAAGGAGCAGGTGGCCATGGTGGAGCGCAGAGCAAACCTGCTGCAGGCTGAAGTTGAGGAGCTCCGGGCAGCCCTGGAGCAGACGGAGCGGTCGAGGAAATTGGCTGAGCAGGAGCTTCTGGATGCCACTGAACGTGCCCAGCTCCTCCACACCCAGGTCAGGCACTGCTGGAAATGATTGTCATTCACAAGTGATAACAAAGGCTTAAATTGTTATTCATCTTGTAAGTGATTACTGTGTAAACATTTGAAGAAGTGGCTGCAATATGTCCCCTCCAGCCAGCTCTCAATATGTGGTTTACTGCTCCAGTGCTAAAGAAATCTCTTGCGCTAAAGACTTTTCTAAACTCTAGCTGTACTTTCAGGCCTTGATGTGGAGGCATTTGGTCTGACAGTAGCAATCCTGTCTTTCCTGTTGCACAGAACACCAGCTTGATCAACACCAAGAAGAAGCTGGAGACGGACATTTCCCAGATCCAGAGTGAAATGGAGGATACCATCCAGGAAGCCCGCAATGCTGAGGAGAAGGCCAAGAAGGCCATCACAGATGTGAGTTGGACACTCCTGGCATTGCTGAGGATGAATGTACTCTCCCCAAAATATCTCCAGCCCCAAAATGGCTTTGACCTTTTGCTCTGATCAGGCGGCCATGATGGCAGAAGAGCTGAAGAAGGAGCAGGACACCAGTGCCCACCTGGAGAGGATGAAGAAGAACCTGGACCAGACGGTGAAGGACCTGCAGCACCGCCTGGAAGAGGCCGAGCAGCTGGCACTGAAGGGAGGGAAGAAACAACTTCAGAAGCTGGAGGCCAGGGTGTGTAGGGCTGGGGCTGTGCGTGAGTGAGCGTGTCCTTGGAGAGACATTGGCAGGGAAGCTGCAGGGATGGGCTTGTCCTTGCAGGTGCGGGAGCTGGAAGGGGAGGTTGATGCTGAGCAGAAGCGCAGCGCTGAAGCCGTGAAGGGCGTGCGCAAGTACGAGCGGAGGGTGAAGGAACTCACCTACCAGGTAAGGCAGGAGCCCTCACAGGCCTTTCTCACAGTGAGTCACATTTTGCACACACCATCCCCAAGGGGAATTGCTAACTTCATGTGGTGCAGAATCAAGAATTGACTCTCTTTTCTGTTTGTCCAACTACTTTAGTCTGAGGAAGACAGGAAGAATGTCCTCAGGCTGCAGGATCTGGTGGACAAGCTGCAAATGAAAGTGAAATCCTACAAGAGACAAGCTGAGGAGGCTGTAAGTATTGCTTGGAGAAAGGGCCAAGGCCATATTCCTTTGGGGCAGGACACACATTGAATGAGGCCGAGTACCAGGAGAGCGGTATGAAAGAAACTCCCGAGACACAACCACAGTGGGTTGGGACCTTGGGGACCTCTGGGCACCCTGCGGTCAGGGACCTTCTTTAAGTGAAGTTCTGCAGCCTGTTTCACACAGGAGACCAGAGTAAACAAACCCAGGGGCCACACCCAGTGACTGACAAATTCCTGACTCTCTGCTAAAAATCAGTAGCAGAAGGCTTCTTAGTCTTCCCAACCTAGTAAGTTGCACTGACAATTGGACAGGAAGTAGTGAGAGGATAAGTACAGAAATGATAAATCAAACTGTGAAATTGCTCCTCACTTGTGACACAGTCCTGGTGAAGTTTGTCCCAACAGGGTCTTGATAAGGGGAGGATGAGGAGCTCTGTGTGAGGCTGATGTGTGAGCAGTGGTGGGAGGGGGATGGAGATTTGCAGCCCTATAAGGCTGACTTGCAGCAGGAGTGAAAGCCCTGCCCTGTGCTCCTGAGCCCTGATTCCCTCTCCTCTCACAGGAGGAGCTGTCCAATGTCAACCTCTCCAAGTTCCGCAAGATCCAGCACGAGCTGGAGGAAGCCGAGGAGCGGGCTGACATTGCAGAGTCACAGGTCAACAAGCTCCGGGTGAAGAGCCGGGACATTCACGGCAAGAAGATAGAAGAGGAAGAGTGAGGATGCCATGAGGCATCAAAGTGACCTGAGGGCTGCACAAAATGTGAACCCTCCGTCACTGTCTTCTAGATCTGATATTTGCAACCTTCTCAATACATAGGGAATAAAGAGTAGATTCATTTGCATTCACATTATGAGTAGTAGTTACAATTTTTTTTTTTATTTTTACGGGTGAGGTCTGTATCGCTGTAAATCTTTGGACAAAGTTTTGCCTTACAAAACCTTTGTGGTGGTCCAGCTTTTTATCATCTAGTTTCCAAATGATTATCCCTTCTATAATACTTTAGCCAATGAGCAAAAAAAGCTTCATACTCTTACGTAAGTAATCCTGAAAGACGCAGAGTAAAAGAGAAATGTTTGTGCTGTTGCCTGTGTTGGTCAACTGCTGTTGAGTAAGTCCGAGTGGTGTTGAACAGGAAGAACACATTTTCAATGAAATTATGTTAGTTATTTCAGGCACTAAGGCCAAGGAATGATACATTAGAAATGTATATTAGAAGGCTTCCATGATACTCAGCCAACAGAGCCATTAAATAGTACACCAAATTCGATACTGTTAAATCACAAAATTGTACCGATAGGGAAACAAAATGCAGTGTCATTTGTGAAGAGATGGACTCTGGGCTGAGAATCCCCTGTCAGGAGGGATTTCTGCCACATGTTCTGCGTAATTGTGTGAAAATATCAGCTCATTTCTCAGCAGTGGTAGAAGGAGAGAAAATAAGAAGAAACAAGGCCAACAAGGAGACCAATTGCAACCAGGGACTTAGGCAGATAAGTTTTCTAAGATAACCTTGTATAGAAGGAAAAGGGCAACATTTATTGGATATGTGTATCAAATGCCTTCCCTATCTCAGGAGATAGCCATACAGGTTTGAATCCTGTGTGTGGACCTGAAATCTTGGGATATATAGGTGGAGGTGTATGAAATGGTACCAATAAGTCCCATCAGAGAGATCAGCTTCAGGCTGGAGGCCCAAGGCAGTGTTGGGGACTGGGCAGGAAAGTGAGCCCCCCCACCAGCTTTGTGGAAGTCGACATGAGGGTAAGCACTGGCAGGGATTGCAAGGAAATTGCCTGTTTGCTCCCCCACAGGTGGAGAGAGCCTGAACAGACCATGGGTGCAATGAGGCAGTGGGCCACTGTCCCACACTTACCTCTGTCCACTGGTGACGTGAAGAAAGCACAGACAGCTGTGGCAATGCCCCAGGGTGGGTGCTGGTGTAGGGCACAAAGACATCATTTGGGCTGTGGCCATGCCTTTTGCCTCACCATTTAGGCTGTTGATGTCAGGGCAAGGCTCCACCAGCTTTGCCCTCAGCTTCAGGGCCCACCAGGCTCCTGTCAGTCACAGGGAGCTCCCGGGGCAGCAGCTGACCAGGCCCTCTGCTCCAGGCCCCAGTGCCAGGGGATGGCAGCCTGGAGCCATCGAGGGGACCCTGCTCTGGGCCCTGCTCCTCTGCAGAGCAGCAGGGAGATCTCCCTGAAACCTGGGTGCTTCAAACCTGCTAAAACTGCCTGGCCCATCTCCCTGAAACCTGGGGGCTTCAAACCTACTAAAAATGCCTGGCCCATCTCCCTGAAACCTGTGGGCTTCAAACCTGCTGAAACTGCCTGGCCCATCTCATTGAAACCTGGGGGCTTTAAACCTGTTAAAACTGCCTGGCCCATCTCATTGAAACTTGTGGGCTTTAAACCTTTTAAAACTGCCTGGCCCATCTCCCTGAAACCTGGGGGCTTTAAACCTGTTAAAACTGCCTGGCCCATCTCATTGAAACCTGGGGGCTTTAAACCTGTTAAAACTGCCTGGCCTACCTGTTAGGAGCAAATCACAGCAGAGGGGTTAAAATCCAGCCAGGTGGGTCAGGCAGTTTCATGTGTTCCCCACTGAAACACAACAAAGACCAGGTGGGATGGGCCAAAGAACAGCTGGAAAGGTTTGGGGCATCAATGCTGGAAGAAAAGACCTTGAGCTGACAGAAGCAGGCACTGCTCAGGGCACAGTGCCCAGTGCAGATGAGGCCCTGTGCCCAGAAAGGGAACCACGGAGGTGCTTGGGAGTGTGTGGCTAACAAAAGGACAAGACACAGTGCCAGTGGCCCTGCCACCTCCACTGCACACCCTGAGGAGCAGCCCAAGGAGAACGCCTGCTCTCAGGGTTGTATTTATTAGAAAGTAAGTGCTTTCCTTACTTCCTTTCTGGTTGATGCTTCCCTCTTTTTGCGATGTTGAGGCTTATAAAAGAAGAGGGCAAGATTTCCTGCTGGTGCAGTGTTCCTATGCCACTCTTCTATGTTTGTTTTCTTACTATAAAGCTAAACTTTTATCTGGTCTTAGCTGGACTGGAAGACATGCAATAACAACTACTGAAGATATTTTGGCAGTGTCTCAGGTACTTAGTGAATGACAAGCATGTTTGGAAAGCTCCACACTCTGCCTGGCTTGTAAGTCACAAATGCTACCATTTCTCATCTGCTTTAAACCCACTAATGGACCAGTCAGTGTTGACAGGTAGGAAGCTTGTTGGAAAGTACATCAGTCAAAGAAGAAACAAGAAGAATCTTTCAAAATAAATAGGATTCTGGAAGGCAAGGCGTCCTACTTCCAAGTCTTGTTGAATAAAATCTGAGTTACTAAGCCAAATTCAGTCATGTTTAGAAACCATTCCCAAAGGTATCAGTACAGATGGAGAATACATCTAAAGAGCATTTGGCTTATAAAACATACAAATGTAGTCCAGAAGAGCTCTTTTCTATTTAACAGTAATTCAGAGTTACAGAAACAACTCAAGAACAAATGCTTCATTAAATTCTCAAGCTCTTTGTGTTGTTCTAGATGTTCTCAAACATTTTGTCTCCTCTAAGAGTCAGAAGTGGAAAGCTTGATAATATAATTACTGAATGCATAGTAAAATTTCCATCAGAGAGTTCTGGAGGAGCCAGGAAGGACAGTGTTTATTCTCACTGGAGTATTACTGTTCACTCTCAGATGACTTGTCTTATTAACATAAGCCAAATGGGTCACTGGCTGCCTGTCTGAGGGAATGTCTAGCATGAGCGATTCTGTCCATGGAGCTAAATCAACAGGGAAATGCAAGGCCAGTTACCTTCTCTCTGATGCATAGAGTTTAAGGTAGGTGTAAATACTCCTGTTTGAGTTCCTGTGGCATCCAGCTGCTTCCTGACATCCTCAGCAATCTGGCATACTCTGGAAAGGGCACATTTCTGAATGGCTCAGCCACTTACTGCTCCAAAGCAAGGCTAAACTGAAAGCAGTTAAGTTTAGCCGAGGGGAAGTGGGAGGTAATATTAGGATTAAATCCCACATTAGAAAAGTGTTCCTGCAGCCTGTCCTCTATAGATGCTTGTTCTCTGAGAGCTCTGACTCCACTGTCACCCTGCAGACAGCCCTTTGGCTTTTCTTCACACACACCTGCTCTTTTACAGGAGAGTTTTACAGGTCTACATGGTTTGTTCCTGCTGAACTCATCATGATTGTCCTCAGCCCTTTTGATTTTGTCTTTCCCCAGGTTTTGTTTGTATGCCCTTCATAAATCAGTGTCCGTGCTGCGTAAGAATCTGGTGATGACAGAATAATTTTTCCTTGGTAAGCGTGTCATCTTGTGCCCAAAATCTTTTGGTTCCCAGCATCTTCTTGATTGGATGTGTCCCTGTTTGGCATGAGAACACATTACATAATTCATATCTCGCTTTTGTGTTCAAGATTGAAATGAAGTAGAATTGTCAGATGATGATGGCTTTGGTACTTTGCCAGCTGCTTTGTTCCATTGGTTATGTTCACAATCCAACTCTGAAACTATTAGCATGGCTAATTGTGTGACTATAGAGGTAAATTTGTCAAAAGAAACTTTTTAAAGAAGAATTAAGCTACTGGACAAGCTGAAAATGCTCAGCTTTGTTTTGCTTCTTGGGGAATGAAATTACACACGCCTGAAGATTTGCCAAAGTCTAGAGACATTTGTGTGATACACCTGCTCCTGTCAAAAACAGTGTTGGATTTATTTTGTGATTTACTAACATGTCATGACTAATGGACTGCTGCTGATCCAGCATGAACTCCTGCTACAGAGCATGAACTGTGTTGTTAAGAACCAGTGTTTGCAGAAAGTCCTTCTCCAGTGTCCTCTGATGCATACACTTTAAATGCATCAGATTGTATTATTCCTTCTCTCCAGGGTCTTTTTCTGTTCTTTCATGGATCATTTAAATTCTTATCTCTTATGATTATGCAAAAAGTAGAAAAAATATTTAGGGGCACACCGCTACACACTATAATGTAGCACTCTGTGTGCAAGGGAACTGGCTGGGACACTCAGCTGTGGCAGAGAATCTCATGGCCAAATGAGGAACTGTGTACAGGAAAACATGGCAGGGACTCGATGTTTTCCTGTGGATTGTTGCTGAGATTTACAATTTCCATTGCCACAGAATAGATTGTCCCCCATCAGTGTGGGACCTTGCACAGGGGTAAGAACTGCTGTACCAGGAAACCAGCCTCTTCATGGTTGCTCTTTTGGTGTATTGATCATTACAGAATTATTTTTACCATGCTAGGATAAAAAACAACAACAACAACAAATCCTAAAAAGATATTTTTGTTACAATGTTGAAATGACCTGACTCTGTGGAAGTTTGAAGAACAGTTTAAATCCTTACAGAGACAGAGAGTGAAGGGCTCTGATTTGTATGCTGCTCTGCTTTCAGGGCAGGGGTCCCCAACCCTGAAATGCAGTGTTATTCTTTAATATCTTGCCAGTCATGATAGCCAGCAATTTATAATTGTAGCTAAAAGACAAGGGATACAGCTTGTGTGAGCCTGGGATTGGTTATCAAGCACCCTCTCCTGAGGACAGTGTTCTGTAAGGATATCAGTGGCTGTCTAATAAGGAACGAGGAGGCTGTCCTTCCTGCAACCTAGAATGCCTTCCCAAGGTGTCAGATTGAGCCTTAAACCCTTCAGATAAAAATCCAGTTTTAACTGTTTATATTAGTCTTTCTACAGGAAAACAATGAGTCGTGCAAGGGTATGCAGTCCCTGGCATAAGAGCAAAAGCTAGCATGTCATTTTGCCTTCCTGTACTCAGCATCTGACAGCTTAAAATTTCTGAAATAACAGTTTGCTGCACTTTTGTGGTCCCTCACATGTGATTTGCATTAATATTCTTCGTGTTTTGACTTTCTTGTTGGGAAAAAAAGTTTATCAGAAAAACAGTGTTGTGTTCCAGTGATCAAAAGAAATGCCCACATTGTTTTAACATCTTCATTAGCATTCTAGATGCTGGAACAGAGTGCACACACAGCAAATATCCTGATGATACAGAACTGGGAGGTGTGGCTGATACACCACATAGCTGTGCTGTTATTCTGAGGGATCTTGACAAGTTAGAGAGACAGGCTGACATAAGGTCTGTAAATGAAAATGTAAACGAAACTGCACTGCACAGTTCCATACCTGGGGAGAAACAACCCCATGTACCAGCACAGGTTTGGGCATAACTGGCTGGAAAGCACAAAAAGACCTGGTAGACACAAGGCCAACAGCATCCTGGGTTTCACGATGGAAAGTGTTCTGAGGTTTTGCATAAGATTATAGAAACAAGTTCAACCCAGTAAAGGGTTATTGGGCACTAATGATAATATTTGGTACCTGGATACCAGTCTGGTGTCCACCAGAGGGACTGAAAGCGATTGGAGCCATCTCACAGTCTTTCATAACACTGTAAAAGAAAGGACAGATTGTGAGTCCTTTAAATTACATGCTGCTCTTGTGAATTCCCTAAAAAAAATTGCATTTAAAGTGTAGAAAAGTTTTAAGTCTATGTCTATTTGCTGAAGGGCAAATAGACTTTGTAACTAGCCATTGTCCATTCTCTTTGCTTTGGATGACGTCACAAAAGATATGGAATGGACTATATATATTTCTTTTAAAGCAATCACAGCATGTTTTAAATCAAATGTTTTTATTTCTTTCATAATAAATTATTATCTTACAGGGCTTTGCACAAACTAATGATATTGTGGATTTTTTTTAATAGAAAAAATCTGCACATTTTAAAAATTAAAAATACCGGTTGGCTTTTCTGTTATAAATGGTACATTTGGGCAACACAAAATTCCCACACATTGCACTGTGCTGAACTTCACTGCACACCCTGTAACTTACAGAGGATTATCGGGATCAAAACAGAATATTAATAGAGGTGAAATGGAAAATTAATTTCTCCTCACTTTGTGATTTGTTGCCATACATGGAGGACAGGCATCATTTTGCAGTGACACACTATTCCTGGAGCCAGGCTGCCTGTCAGCTGGTAAGTGCTGATGTAAAGGTAACTGATCTTGGGAAAAACATGGATCCATAATAGGCATAAATATACACCTCTGAGAGAAAGCTTAAAATAGATGCATCTGATACCTTGTTTTTATTGCAGAGACTTCCACGTCCATAATAATCTTGATGTGAAAGAGTGACAGGTATTTCTTAGAACATAAGAGCTCCATTCCCTTTCCTGCCATCAGAGGTGGATGAACACATCCCTGTTCCACAGAAACTATTTTTCTTGAGTGACTTTATTTCCTTAAGGCTAACTAGAGAAAGTGCTTTCCCCTGAATAATGTAATGCCCCCCAAAAAAACCCAGTATCTGATTTGTGACATGTTGACATGTAATTTAAGGTTTGATACTGGCAATTTTTTTTCACTGTGGGGAATGTCCACCATTTTCACATGCTGCTGGGCTCTTTCAAAATAAAGAGGAATTATGAATAAATATTATTTAAGCAGTGATAAGCAGAGGTTTGCAATCTTTAAAGGCAATTGTATAATTTCAAAAGAAAGAGCAAAGAAGACTCTCTGGGAAATGTCTGAAGAAAAGGTCTACCAGCTTTGGGTATGTTCTGTGTTTTCCCACCCAATTTCATGCCCATTGCCCAGTACCTCGATGAC
Organism: Vidua chalybeata; assembly: GCF_026979565.1. NCBI lineage: Eukaryota > Metazoa > Chordata > Aves > Passeriformes > Viduidae > Vidua > Vidua chalybeata. Next base: position 2,010,852 of record NC_071548.1, read on the forward strand.
TGTCTCTTTGGGCCATGGGTGCCATGGGAAACAGATCAATTTCCCAAATCTCTGCTTTTTCCTGGCATTCCAGGAGGGGGCAGGCAGGTTGTGTCTGGTGCCTTCACACACCACAAGTGCTTGTGAGCAGGAGCGCCCAAAGAAAGAGCAGAAAAATCAAAGGAATGGGAAGAAGAGGTACTGGTGGTGACTGGGAGGACAGAAAGTATTTAGGACACTCCTGAGAGAGTATGTGCTCACTGGGCATTGCAGGGTGAGCTATTTTACAAGCAGGTGACTGTTGTAAATACAGATGGAGTGTGACCTTCTTGCAAGCAACTGTGAAGCATAGAGCAGTGAGATCATGGTCCTTCTCATGGGGCCAGCCTGACCCCTGAAGTGGCTTATCCTGTGCAGAAACACTGTGAGTTTTGGGTCTTGGAAAACACTTCCAGTCAGGTACTGTCAAGTTACTGAAAGGATTTTCATTTGAGAAGAAAGAAATATTTCTTTCTGAATAAGGTGGTCATTAGAATTAGTACTGAGCAGTAAACTCCTTCTCCCACTGCTTGAAAACAGCTTTCCCTTTACTCACCTCTCACTGGTTTTTGTTTTCTCCTGCCTCCTGGTCCACACTGCATGTCTCTCTCTCCCTGTCTCTCTTGTTCTACCCCATCAGAATTATTACAATGTTCATGAGAATGGATGAACTCCTCTATGATGAGAGACTTGAAAAGATTGGCTTGAATGATGATGGGTCACACTTTCTGAGTGGTTGAAAAGATAGTCCAGGGAGATGAAACTGATACAAGATGGATTTATTTATATAACTCCACTGAGGAGAAAAAAAAACAAGGAGAAAAAAAGGCTGAAGGAAAATATTAGGAGCAAAATGAATGAATGCAAAGAGTCTATTTGCTAATTCATTTTGAAAATTAGAGGTACATTTCTGATCTAAAACACCTATATATCCATATTTTGAGAACTTTAGAGGTAAACAAATTTTATAGAAATTAAGATCTGGAAGATGCCATAAAATTCTGGTCACTGCAGTGGTGAGCACCGTATCAGAATTTTTTCTCCATCCCACTTTTGGTTTTCACTATAACTTGGCAATAATTTCTGACCTGATGAGATTACAGAATTGACTGTAAGTTAGGTTGATTGTTACAGGCAGACTGGGGAGGTGATTGTTTCTGTGTTTCTATCCTTCTCGTTTCCAAATGACAGCAGTCTTTCTTTTAATGTAAGGCTCAATCTTCTTTTTTGTTCCAGACTTCCAGGAGTTCCAATGTTCTTCTGCTCAAGAAGTTTTGGCTTTGTCATGGATAGCAAATGAATGCCAGGGATATTTATCAAGCTTCTCTAGCCAGACAGATGTGTAAAGCACAAACTGTAGTCTTAGATAGACAAATGATACACCAAAATGCCCACTCATGAATAGCAATCTGCAAATCAGAAAATTAATTTAACAAAAGCCTTCATGACATGCCAAACATTTCTCACCATTAGGGAGAGAATTGTCTGGGGAAAACCATGTGCCTTGTAAACGCTGGATTTATAACAAGGGCTGGGAATTTTGCGCTGGCTGTTGTGACTCTATATCTGTTCTTTTAAAATGACTAATGGGGTGGCCTCTTTCCAGAGTTACTGGAAATCATTATATTACATCACTTTTTTTTTTTTTTAACTTTGCTTCTCTTTGTCTATGTTATTAGCAGGAGATTAGTTCTCCCTGTGTTCTCTGGCATGCACCTGCCTTCTCTTCTGGACGAGCTGCTCACTGGAGGTTATACAATACCATGCTAGGAAAGGGTTCATTCATGCCACATTGTACTCCTGACACTAGCAGGGGAATCACATTCTTCCTGCACATGCCACTTTGTTGGCCTGCACCAGAAGAGCCCTGGATGCTCTGCATAAAACAAAATCCAAACTTCCTTGTTATGCAGATAATCCACTGTCTACTAGATGCCATGCCATGGGCTCTTCCCAAACAATCCAAGAAGCCATTGCATGTGTGGATTGTTTCCTGAGCATGTTAACAAGTCTTTTGCCAGGACTGCTCTGTCAGGACTGCCACATGGACATCTCAGCTGAGGACATGAGGGAGCTGCTGCTCTGGCAAGAACTGCATGAAGCCCAGCACCTTCCTCTGAGCTAAATGCAAGACATCATCAACAGCCCTGTTTCCCTACAGCTTTGAGGACACCCACACCAGGTGGTTGCCCTGTCATGCCAGGGACCAGAATTTTTTTTCTGAGGGGGAAAACTGTCAGACTGACACAGGGTCAGTGATTCTTTCATAGTTTGGAGAGGGTGAGTTACTTCAGCTGTACTGCACTGACTTCTAAGATTCTTCTCTGGCTCAGTTTTCCATTCCTTCTATCCATGTCCCTCAGGAGATGGTGATGCTGTTCTGACCCAGGGCTGACTCAGCTGTGCTGTGGTAGGCAGGTTCCAGGCTCTCCCACTCCTCCCTGTTCAGTGGGTCTGGAATGGCAGCAGAAGAGGGTGACAGCACCCCCACCCACTAACCCTTACTCCCAGAACTTCTGGGAAATGCTTGGTTGAGCAGCAATCGAGGGAGGGCAGGACACATCTAAGCACAGAGCATGTTGTTGTATGAAATCTTCCACAGGAAAATTCAGGAAATTCCCTGACAACTTTGCTGCATTAGTGCCTACTACAATTTTTGATACTGAAGATGGGGGTGGGGGCAGTTGGGGGATAGCACAGAGAAGCTCATGCAGACATTTGTGATGTGCCTAACACATTCCCTAAGGAGCCCTGATGCCACACAGGAGATGTTTTTCCAGGTGAATTCTATAGAAACCAGACAAGGGGGACATTTCTGTCACCTCTTTCCTCCTGCCAAAAAAGAAAAGGTGTCCTCCCCACCTACATGGAAAATCATCATTGGAAAAATCTGTTTTCCAGGAATTTTTTCAGTACAACTGCCTATGAAGGTTTTCACCCCTTCTGTGCTTTCATGCAGAAATTTCTTCTTAAGAAGAGTTCAAGCTCTGCACAATCACTGCAGGATTGACACAAAAAGAAAATATGAGAGTAACGTAAACAGTGTGCAGGCAAATGTGGGTGTACTTTCATTTTTTCCATTAATTTACATTTCAGTTTCCTGAATTCAGAAGACCCACACATTTTATCACAATTTATGATGTCCTGAATTGTATAAATCTTGGTGTTCTTTTTATAGGAACAGATTTTATACTCTGTGCAGCTGACAGAGACAAATGCCACACTTACTCCCTGGAGAATTCTAATCTCCCCCTCAAATTTTAAGATGTCAGTGAAAAACAATCTCCCTGTTTCTGAAACCCAACCCCAAGGAGCAATGATACTACCATCCATAAAAATAACTGGTCTGGGATCCTTAGGGATGTATCGCTGACAGAATTGTTCAGGCCAAGACAGTGCAGATGTCCACATCATAAATCTGGAAAGGTTATGGTTCATGTGTGGCAGAAAATAGAGGAGAGAACATTCATGGCCCAAAGAGTGCCTCCCCTATGAGAAGAACCATCCTTTGGAGACCATTTAGTGTCACATATTCCTCAAAACACCTGTAATTAATCTGCACAGCTCATCACCACCAATGCAGTGGCTACTGAAGGTTTCCATTCATTCAAAAACCTGCCAGACAAATCCATGAGAGGAAAACCAGGCGCAGACTCCTGATCCCACACAGAACAAAGACAGCAGGACTGGGATGTGCCTGAGCCAGGAGCACTTGAGGAATGGGGAAGCGTTAAGGAAAAGCCTCAGCACATCTGCTGGTCTCATCATTCCTGTGCTTTTCAGCCTCAGATGTTATCAAGCCACTGCCAGGACAATGCTCTGGGCTGGCCCTTGTGTCCTGGCACATCTGTCACAAGAAGCCAACAGGCAGCAGCAGGGCAGGGATGTCCCCCTTGCCGAGAGGCCATGGAGAGCCTGGAGCCCAGGTGCTGCTGCTCTGCAGCCAGGACAGCCTCTGTTTGCACAGGCAGTGCCACTCACAGCCACTGCTTGTGCCTCTGTTTGCACAGGCAGTGCCACACACAGCCACTGCTTGTGCCTCTGGGCAGAGCACACAGCTGGCAGGCAAAGCTTTCTGTGTGTTCATGGAGTGCACAGAAAGCTGCTGGAGCCAGGGCCAGCTGGGGCCTCTTCTTGCCTGGGCAAAGCAGCTCGTGCCGTGCCCAGGGATTCTGGCTCCAGGCTGCTGTGGGTTTCAAACTTGGCAAGTCAAGTTTGCAAAGTGCCCGAGACAGAGCGTGGGGAGGCAAGGCAATGTAGGATGGATTTGTAAGGATCTGAAGCACCTGAAAGCAAGTGGGTTGCTCACCAGTGCCCCTTGGGCGCTGGCCAAGGCCCAAGAACTTTAAGTTGAACTCTTCCAAGCTTCTCCCTCAAGGGAGTTTCTTTGCTCTCCTGTGGTCTCACAAACTCCCCTTTCCCCCTTGAGTAATTTCTGACTGTGTAATGCTGGGATAGCACAGAATATTTCAGCAGAGGTGCCACCAGAACTTTATACAGAGCAACCCCAACAGTTTCCAAAGTACCACACTGGTACACTTCACATCACTGTGCCTGTTTGGGAAACCCACAGAACACGTGATTTTTGCTAATGCTCTCAGCTCTTATTTTCAGTCACTCTTTGCTGCTGTGCTCTCATCTTACCTCTGAACTAATGGGGGATTGTTTTATTTACTGTAGTGTTACACAGCAGTGGATCAAATATTGTTACCATCTCAGTTGTCAAGACAGCAACAAACAATCCAGATTTTCATGTAATAATGCAGATTTTCCAGCAGTCACAGCTAACTTGGTACACCTGTGACTGGGTTTGGATGAAAGGGATTTAATGAGTAGTACAGGCTTCTCCCACAAGGCTTGTGGTGTTCCCTATTTCTCAGAAGAGGTATTGCAAGAACTCTGCCAATTAAAAAAGTGACATCATACCTCCTGTTGCTCTTTCACCCTGGGATCTCCTAGTCGTTTCTTTAATTAGAGCCTTTTGCTAGCCTTGAGCTGACTGAATCCTGATGCCCAATATATGTTTTAAGGCTGAAGAACTGGCAAATTGCTAGTCCAGTAAAAAGCACAGGTATTATCTCCTATTCTCCCTCCCCATTGCCTTTTTAATCCTCCTACACTGCAGATCAGGAAAGATATCTTGACCTGAAATTTTCTCAGCAGGACAGGACTACACCTGGAACAAACCTTCACCACCTATAGTCCAGACAACCAGCTGAGCCAGCAATGGGCAGCCACGTGCTGGGGGATCCCTCAGGGACCCTTTATCCACCTGCAGAGGGTTTGCAAACTCTGTCTGCTCTTCCTCAATGTGACTTGTCTCCCTCGGGAGAGCAGCAGCTGGGTAAAGTCAGCACCCTGATAACTCTGGTGGTTATGGAAGCCCTGTGCTCGTGGACGTGAAGAGAGGGCCAGCCCATGACGTGGGGAGAAATGTGCTGCTTCTTGGATCCTGACATCCCTGCTGACTTTTCCCTGCCATCCCCATGAGGTAAGTCTGTGGTTTGTAGCTCTGGCCTGCAGCCCACCTGCCCTACTGATGGCTTCATCACAATCTCTGTCTTTCTGAGTGTGATTTTTATTTCCTTAAGGTAACAAGCAGCCAGCAGCTGACAGGAAAGGCTCCAGCAGCCCCCATTTTCAAGCCAAAATGTATCTATTACTTAGCTTTTTAGTGCCCTCTGGATGATGGAGGTGCATGATTCCCTTATGCTGAGACAATTGTCCGTAAATATTCGCAGTGTCTCCTATCCCATTTTTTTTGGCTACAGGATACAGGAGCCCAGCTGAGATATTTCTTGTCTGTGACACATCTGTTTTCATACTGTGGCTCTCTTTAAAGGCTTCATTTTATTAATACTTATAGGAAATAGTGGCATATGTAAAGACAGTTTTTTTTCTCTCTACTTGTTAGAGTTTAAATTCCCAATTGGCAAGACTTTGGGCTTGCTTGCCACCATGAATAATCTCTGCCTTGTCTAGCTGGGACTACAGTAGCTCAAGAACAATACTGGGCATAGCTATCCATGGAGTTTGTGTTCTTATCCCCTGGCTCCAAGTTCCATTTGATAGGTAAGAGTGTCAATGGCATGGTGAGCACCAGGACTCTCCATGTTCACTGAGGCACAGGGTTGCTACCACAACTATAAGCAGAAGAAATCTGAATGCAAGGGCAACAAAAAGGAAATCTGAATGAACTGGGAGTTACACATCCCTGGATGTGCACGTGTGCAACGGCTGAGAACAGTCTGAATGCATCTGAATCACCAAAACTGGTCTTAGGAAGGAGAAAAACACAATTAACTGCAATAAGCTTTTTCTGACAAGCCCTGTTCATTCAAAGTTGCAGGCAGATTAAATCTCTGTCACTCCAATCCCTTAACGTTATTGGCAAATTTGCAAAGGTGCAATCTGTGACTCACTCACAGGGCTTTGATGGAGATTTTGAAAGATAAGACTCCTTGTGAGCCACAGAGGTATTGCTCTCATTAACAACTGCCAGCCAGCTACTAATTAGGTGCTGATTGAACAGTTGAGACAGTTCAGATAATTTTCAAAGGTTACAACCACCCGTTTATCCAGGGCATCCTCAGCTTCCTAATGAGACGCCTGCAAGATACACTGTGAAATCACTTTACACAGCCTCAGGGTGTTCAGCAAGGTATTTCATATCATGTGTTATTTCCACCTCTATCTCCTCATGAACACACTAAAGTCAAGTTTCTAGTTTGTGAGCTGAATGGTACCAAGATAAAAACATGGATGGGGGTTCACATGGGGTCCTAAAGGGATACAGACTAGTAATGTTGAGATGCCTGCACTTTCCCACTTGACTCTGCTGCCTTGCTGTAATCCATGCTCCTGAATTCACAGCCAGTCACAGAACATGGGGCAGGGGAAGCCATGGTTAAGAGTTTGCAAAGGGTGAGGTAGCTGCCCCGTCTTCATCTCAAGAAGGATCTATTTTCAGCACAACAAAATCCTCCCTCTTCCATGGGAATGTCAGCACTGCAGATCCTTGTCCTCTCCTCGCTACTGTGCAGTAGCTGTAGTCTGAACTCCAGCCTGTAGCTGGAGTCTACCCTCAATCTGCCTCTTCTCTTCTGACTCCCCTGTGTTTTGCATCCAGCTGTAGCGGAGCCCAGCCCTGCAGAGATGGAAGCATTGGCAGGAAGTTAATAGAGGCACAATCGATTTTAATTCCCTTTTTTTCATCAAGGAGTTGTTGCTTCTTCCAGCAGGTCCTTCCTTTCCCAAGGATAGATACTTCTGTTGCTCCTCCAAACCTTTCCAGAGTAACACTGCAGCTCCACTAGGAAATTAAACATGTCCAGGAACTTCGGCCAATTGGCATGGAAATGTTTGTGCTTATAGAAATAAACTATTTCTGTATCAAGCATGGGGAGGCTGGATGCAGACTGTATTGGGAAGGGTCCCAGAAAATGCCAGCTGTCCACTTATGACTTTAAATCTGTTTAGGAGATGTGTTGTTGGCACAGGTCAAAAGCTTGACAAGAAATGTGGTAATGATTTATCAGTATAAGTGATTGGCTTCCCCTGTCTGCAAATGTTCCCTGGCACGAGGCAGTGCTCTAGGAAAGGCAGCATGAAATGGACTTTTCTCCAGGAGGACAAGGGGTAACAGATTTGAACTGAAAAATAGTTATATATTAGACATTAGAGAGAAATTCTTCCCTGTGAGGGTGGGCAGGCCCTGGCACAGGTTGCTCAGAGAAGCTGTGGCTGCCCCTGGATCCCTGGAAGTGTCCAAGGCCAGGCTGGACAGGGCTTGGAGCAGCCTGGGACAGTGGAAGATGTCCCTGCCCATGGCTCTTTCAGGCTCAGTCCAAATGAATCTATTCTATGATTGATTCTCTAATTTCACTGCAGGAAATTAAAGAAGTGCTATCAGTATTGGTAGTTTTCAATGACATAAAAACTTTGGATATCCACTGATTTTCCATGACGTTCTTCTCACATTTATCTCCATCTTTGACCTCTATAGACATACTCCAAATTACTTTTTCTTTGCCACTTTGCCTTGAAACTTCAATGTAATGTTTAGTTTATTTGCCTTGATATTATTAATTGAGATTACTTCTGAAATCCCTAGCCTGTGAACAAGGATCCAAGATAGAAAAAAACCCCAAACCAACACACCAGTATTCTCTCAAAGATTACGTAAGAGGTTTCCAGGTTATTGTTTCCATATGTTTTAGTTTAACTTTTTAAGCTACATTCCTCTTCAATATTTCTTACCTGTGCTTCCATTGTCTTTGTGTGTTTTCCTAGTTCAAAGCACTACTGTCAATATTGATTAAGTCCCTGCAAAGCCTTTGCTAATATATAAATCTTCTCTTGGAAGAGTTATGCAAATCTGTGCTAATATCATTGGTTGTATCATCTGCCAAACTTCTGACATGTATCCAAGTCATTTATGGCACCATGCTATTTTGGAATGATTTTATCAATACATTTTCAAGCAAGTTGTATAAATCACCTGCATTTTTCATATAGATTCTCTTCCTTTATACTTGTTGCTTTTTTTAGTCAAAGTGTCAAAAACTGTCAACATTTTTCAGCTGACCTGTAGCTCTCTCTTCCAAGGAACGAGGTGTTTTACAGCAGTGTACTAAAATATCAGCAAAAGAATTGTCCCTTTTGTATATTCTTATTTAAGTGAAAGTAGAAGACAACAGTTAAATAAAATTATAAATATTTTAACATACTAATTTTTATTTTTACAGCATACCAAATTTAATGTAAGTAAGGGACTTGCTCTGGAACAGAAAATATATTGTGAGATGTCACCAGGAGTTGTCAGCTGGGATTTGTTAGATCAAGATGACCAGATTTGCAAGACTAATGACAGTTCACTAAAACAACTAAGACATTGCAATTTATATTGAAAGTTTTTCTTATAGTTTGCAATGCAATTATGTGGTAGTTAGAAACACTCAGGGTAATGCCATTTCCCTCTGTCATGCCTAGAGTGGACAGATATTCATGCTGCCTGCCCACACCTTTTGTCTTCCTGCTCTGTTGAAGCTTATAGGGAACTGATGATGACTTTAGCATCTGTCAATCACAGTGTCAAATAAGATAAATCTGGACACATGAATTCAGCTTTTCATTCCAGCTATTTAACTACGTTGTTATTTGTTCTGATATTGAAACCATCATTATTTAAATCTCATTCCATAATGAAATACATCTAGTTATAGATTGTTGGAGTTTAAGCAGTCCTTGAGTTCATCAGATAGTTGAATGTTTCCTACAAGACACGAGGCTGAAGTCCTCCCAAGCTATTAGTTAGGCTGTCTCTAAATTATCACCTGCTTTTGAAAGAAATAGAACTTCCCATTCCTGGCGAGATGCTGGCATTGCAGGAGCATGTTTACAGCACTGCCACTGAGATGGCACGGTTTCTGTCATATGATACCTCTTTGGAACTATGACTCCTTGCTACTCAGGTGGACAGAGCATGCCAGAACACCATTAAGATACTTCTAATTCTCCACTGAACTCTGAATTTTCTGAATTAACTCAAATGTAAGACCACATTCTTCAATACACTTAGTACTGCCCCAACTATGCTTGTCAAAAGTTACCTGCTGTTGAGTAGGACCAGAGCTAGACTAGGAATAAATATACTGAAGAATTTCAGTTTTATTAACGTATCTTTTGAGATCATCTCCACTACCTTGATCCTAGATCTTGTGAAGCAATTACTGCAGCACTGCAAACTTTTGCTGTGTTAGCTCAGCATGATCTTGTTTCCCTCTGTGCTTGTACATGGAGACTTGAGAGGGACAAGGAAAAGGGTTCAGGTATATATCACCCTGCAAATGGTGGCAAAGAGCAGCAGACATTAATATCAGTGAGAACACATAAGAAGAAATTAATTTCTCCAGCCATCCCATGCTGAGTTTCCATTAAGTCCTGGCAGCAGTGGGAATCAGTGACTTCTTTTCTCAGCTGTTGCTGTAACCTAAAAAGGGCCCTGAAAGGCTCTCTTGAAGGTCACATTGAGAAGACAGGTTAGTGCTGCAGTAGATGTGTGTCTTATGGAAAAGGCAGCAGGACAGTTTTTTTTATGACATATATTTTACCATATTTTAGAGGAGCTCAGTACATAGGCATTTTCCTCAGCTTCCCTGGTAGAGCACAGATAATTCTATTCTTCTCTCTGTACACTGAAAATTACCTGAATTTGTCATTATGCCTGAGTGCATATAAACATCATCAGGTTTGTTTCATAGGAGGGGTGTTCCAGTTCTTAGCCCTCCTTTGGAACCACTCTAACTGGTCCAGGACTTTCTTGTGATGGTAACTTCTTTTTCAAGTGATAGAGGAGCCAGTATGGAGGAGGGTTGTGTTGGACCTTGTTATCACCAACAAGGAGGGGCTGATGGGGAATGTGAAGCTCAAGGTCAGCTTTGACTGCAAGGACCATGAAATGGTGAAGTTAGAGATCCTTGGGGCAGCGAGGACAGGACACAACAAGCTCACTGCCCTGGACTCCAGGAGAGCAGACCTTGGACTTTTCAAGGATAACTCAGGAGTGATGCATCCCAGCAAAGAGGAAGTCAGTCAAAAATGCCAGGATGTGTGCATGGATGAACAAGGAGATCCTGGATGAACTCAAATGCAAAAAGAAAGCCTACAGAGGGTGGGAGCAGGAACAGGTAGCCTGGGAAGAATATAGAGAAATTGTCCAAGCAGCCAAGGAGCAGAGGAAAGCTAAGGCTGTGATAAAATTAAATTTGGCCAGGGACATCAAAAGCAACAAGAAGAACATCTGTAGGAATGTTGGTGATAAAAAGAAGATAGGAGAATTTGGGCCCTCTCTGGAGGAAATCAAGTCACCTCATTACCTGGGATCTAGAGAAAGCTGAGGTACTCAAAGATGTTTTTGCCTCTGTGTGTTAACCAGCAAGTGCTTAAGCCACATCCTCCAATTTGCAGAAGGCAAAGTCAGGAACTGGGAGAATGAAGAACCACTCACTGTAGGAGAAGATCAGGTTTGAGACCATTTAAGGAACTTAGAGGTGCACAAGTCCATGGGACCTGATAAGATCCATCCACAGGTCCTGAGGGAACTGGCAGAGGAAATGGCTAAGCCACTATCCATTATACTTAAGAAGTTGTGGCTGTCTGGTGAAGTTGCCACTGTAAAAGGGGAAACATAGCCAGAGGTGTTTAATATCTCTTTAGCCAACAGCAGCAGTGGGTTCAGGGGCATCCTCAGCAAGTTTGCCAATGACACCAAACCTCATGTTCCTTGTTGAAAGGGGTATGGGTATTCAAATGGCATAGATTTCTACAAGTCCAAATCTTTACTTCAAGATTTCTTTTATTTATGGTACAGATTGACAGGTCAGACTTGGAAAAAAAGACATAAGAAACAACTGAGGTCCTGTCCTGGATATGGGTACTTTCTGATTAATTAAAACATCATCAAGAAAAGAAAGAAACCTCTATTGTTAAGCTGCACTGATCTACATAGCAGAAATCACAGCACATGTTATGATACTCGCCTTAGCACAAATCCATGCACAGGCTTATTATTCTTTCTTGGAGAATCTCCCACTTCTTTTGCAAGTGTACAGATTGGTATATCTGCACTAATGTGGGTATGCTCCTCTTCATGTATCAGAAGTGACCTCACATTTCTCTCTGAGACCTACCCTGGTAGTTCAGCTATACCCCAGCCTCTTATTTCTGTGACAAAATCTTTGTCCCTTATTCTATGTTGGCCTATGACTCTCAGGCACCAGCACTATCACACTATCACAGAGATTGTTCCCCTGCTTTCAGAATCTTACCAGCACATCCGCCA